>NW_006430726.1:752884-809140 GCF_000325575.1 Pteropus alecto | reverse complement strand
GCCTGGCTAAGTTTCCTTATATCGGTCATTAATGTTATCGCAATGGATTTTCAGTGATCTGATGTTAGATAGCGGCTACCTGTCAAACGTGCTTTAATTATTTATCTAAAATTTCTCAATCTAAACTAGCATTCAATTAAACTTCTTTGCATCAAATAGGTTCTTGAAAAGAAACTCATAAATATGATGGAATGACAAACTTGGCTGCAAACCATGGAATCTTCATGACTGACTGCATATTTGAGTTCTCTGAAAGCAGAAATCACAGGCCTTTAGTTTTTTGGCATCAGCACTGTGGCCGGTGAATACCGCCAGGCACAATCTTAGGAAGGTATATATACTAAATGGCAGGCAAAGCTGAGGCAGACTGTAGAAAGACCCATTTTAAGGGTTTCATACAGCCCTGTATGTACTAATCGACCTGTTCAGGAAGCCAACATATGACCGAAGTCCGTCCACTATGGAAATGCACAATGGTTGATTTCCTCAAAGAATGCTTTGCATGTGTACGCACAGTCCATTACATAGGTAAGAAATCTATCTTTACTACTTTTTCTAGATAAGTTATTTTAGAACTTATCCATAGAAAAGTAGTGTTTATCTCAAGGGCATCTGTAAGAAAACATAGCGGAAAAATTAGGTGTCCTCATCAGCAGCTAAAGTCCATTTAGATATAAAGTATTGTTTATAATATAAAGCTGTCTGTTACTAAGATAAAAGAGAAGTGGTATGAAACCACTGCTTTAGAAAGGGCAGAGCAATTATAAAAAGATGGAAAAACAAAGGGAAGCATTCATATCAAGAGAGTTCTAGATCATTGAGTCACAAGTGACACCTTTGTGAAAAAGGCAACCGACAAAAACGGCAGACCAACAAAACCCCAATGATGCTCAAGTTAGAATATTTACTCTCATAAGCATAAGAGGAATATGAAAACAGAGAGTCAAAATAGAAATCTTTTGTCTGCTGTCAAGTAAAGAGCCAATTTACTTAACTGGGACAGAGCTGTGTATATTGTGCATCCAGAAGAACACAGCTTAAAGCTTAAAAAGGCTAAGAAGGCAGCAGTACTGAATGAATGTATACATACAGGAGTCTCCTCATATCTGCAATTTCGTTTTCCGAGGTTTCAGTTATCCATGGTCAACCACAGTCCAAAATAGCAAATAAAAAATTATAGAAATAAACTACCCATAAGTTTTAGAGTGCATGTTGTTTGAGTAGCATGATGAAGTCTTGCACCGTCCCACACAGGACGAGAGTCATCCTTTTGCCAGTGTACAGGCTCCCTGCCAGTCACTTAGTAGCCTTCTCAGTTATCCGACTATCTTGGTATCTCAATGCCTGCCTAACCCTAACAGTAGCCTAATGCTTTGTCACAATGTCTACGTCATTCACCTCATCACCTAGGCACTGTATCATCTCAAGCTGTCACAGAAGAGTGAGTCCAGTACAATAAGAGATTTTGAGAAAGACCACATCCACATAACCTTTGTTACAATATAGTATTATAATTGTTCTATTTTTTATTTGCTATTATCGTTATCTCGTACCGTGCCTAATTTACAAATTAAACTCTACCACAGGTAGGTATGTACAGGGAAAAATACAGTATATATAGGGTTTGGTACTATCCATGGTTTCAGGCATCCACCGGGGGTCTTGGAACATATTCCCCGTGGATAAGGGGGGGACCTATCACACACACAAATTATGAAACAAAATATCATCAGACTTAGGAATTAAAAACCTCTATAAGCAAAGAATATAAAAGTTTGTCAAGTCAAACAGAGGTGTCTTCTCACGTGAGTGCCATCAGTCGCCTTCACCACTGGGAGAGTGTAAAGAACACAAGTGGAAAACCAGTGAAGACCTTACTTAAAAACGATACAGCCTTCATTACAAACCACTTCCAGCCATTATTCCAAATTTATCACTCAAGAAAGAATCCAATGAGCTCAATTAACTTAGTTTACTTAGTTAAATGCCATAAGACATTTTGGATTTCCTTGATTTTACCTTGGGAAAAGGAATAACAAGTAACTATATAGTACCTCTCCGTCAGATTAGCACTGGTGCTGTGGAAAGGCCGTGAACCTAGAAGACAAAAATAGCAGAGAAAACGTTAGAACCAAACAAAAAGATTACAGCCAAGAACAGACAGGTGTATAAAATATTTGCAGTGACACAGATAAGGCAGAGACAGCATTTGAAAACCAGTGCACGGCACCTTCTCCTTCTAAGGGTTTAGAAGAAGGAAAAATTAAACGTGAAACCCTCACGTCAGACTGGAAATAGGCAACAATAGGGAGTGAATTTTCCTTGGGGCGGGGGAAAACAGTAATCCAGGATTCAAATAACTGATCAAACTCCGAACCAAGGTTTTTTCCTAATGTTCAAACATACATGAAATATGTTTAATTCCTGTTTTTATCAAATGTTCAGTTCCCTTAGGCCATCTTTCTGAGATGATGTCACAGAATGGATACAAACTAGGAAATTAAATTTCACATTCTGTATGCTGTTGATCTTGCTTTCATGTATTTTTACTGTAAAACTCTAGCTAATGTATATCTGATACGGTCCTGAGTGTTCCTGGAAATGGGTGAGTGACTAGGAAGGAGCACCCGAGCTGGCTTATGAAGGTCTTGGCCCTGTTGCTAATTTAGGGTGAGTTCTCCGGATTTCATTCCCTCACCTGTGAAATGCGAGGGTGCTCTTCTCCGGGCTGACAAAACGAGGAGGGCAGACACGGTCTCCTCCCTTCACAACTGTCAGACCACAAGCTGAAGCAGGTTGTTAAAACTAAATCTAGGGCTGAGTTATCAAGACAGTAAGTAGAACACACAGAAAGGACACGACTATTATTTTATCTACAGTATGTACAAGTTTGAGTTACTTTAGAGGAAGACCTCAATCACACAATGAAAAATGGTTTCTAATTTTTAGGAGATCAGGGATAGAAATATTTTCTGTGTCTGATTTCAGAGAGACAAAGGTTGCTTAGTATAACTATTATTATAATGTGAACAAAAAACAACCTTTCTCCTTGAGTTTGGTTTCCAGGATCTCTGAGATGACTGGCAGTAAACCTTTCGTAAGAGAGATTTAAAGATGTTCCACTACCACATTACCAGCGTTTGAGACTCTTTAATTCCCAAACTGTTCTAGATTCTGAACAGAGATGCAAAAACTGGAGTTATTACTAAGCAAGTAGCCAACAGGTGAGAACAATGCATAAGACATTTAACGAACTCTGAATCTTCAAAAGACTGCTTCCTAGAGTTTTTCTTTTACCTATTTGGGGTGCTTCCGTTTCACTAAGAATGCATGGCAACAACAGCCAGATGAGAGAGAAAGATGAGCATATAAAAATAAGATCTGAGATCTGCCCCCTCCCCCAGTTCTGCATGATGTAGGCTTTTAACCTCAGGATGCCGTAATTTACTTAAAGAGACACACACACACACACACACACCCAAACAGTATGGCTTAGAGCAAAGGCTTCAAAACTTTTCCCACCCAAAGGAGCCTTGACTGTTATGAGCAGCAATAAATTCTCCCAGGCTGTTGCGTCTGTTGCACACTTCGGTGAACACCTAGTAAGTTATCACCCTAATAATACGAACAAACTGAAAATAAATTCGATAATGAAGAAAAATACCGACGAGCACAGAGCCCGGCTAAGAATAGGCTCCCAGTAGATTTTTGCCAAGTAAATTAAGAGATGAACAAATATATAATTTAGCACTAGGAGAATCTATGTGTCCTATAAGGGTTTCCAACTTTTTCACTGCTGAAAAAAATTTAATTCATTTACTATGATTTAATTCTTTACTATGAAACCATTTACTAGATGTGGTTCTGAAGACAGTGATTAAATTTACCAATGCCTCTGAAATTCCTAAAGTGTCATCAGGTTTTCAGAGCATCTAAGAGTGTAAAATAACCAATGCTACTTCCGTGATATAATTACAGACTAAAACAAAGAAAGCTGTCGTTGAAGTCAGCCTGTGAAGTACTGGTACAGGTAAATAGCAGATATCAACTAGACCTTTGCTAAAGACATGAAACAATCTGCAGACCTACTATACTAACATTCCAGGGCTGGAACTTCTGGATGGATGTGCTTAATATTTTTCAAAGTGTGTCCATGGAACGCTAGTCTCACGAGATGTTATACATGGCCATGCACATGTTGTAGTTACCTGGTTAATAAGTTTGGGAAACACAGAGACTGAACACTGTCTGGGACATTAACTCTGCACACGTTACCACTGGAAACCTGCCTAAACCACATCTGGCCTTGAACCAACCCCTTCTGTTTCTTCCTCTCCCCTGACTCCCCAACATAATTCTCACTGGTACTCCTGCGTTGAAGGAGTACATTTTGAGGAATACTGGATACTTGATTCAAAGGTTTCTTCAAGCTCCTCTACTGTTGTGACTGCTTCCTGCTGGACTGAGAGCTGGTGCTGTCATATCTGTCCATCAGGGGCAGAAGTACGACTGGGGCTGCTGTCTCACTCGCCACGCTGACCCGGCTGCTTCCCAGGGCATCACGAATACTCTGCACAGCCTGGAGAGCTTCTGAACGGAGTTAAAGTGGACCGTCACAACTTCCCCATTACAAATGGTATAAAGTGAATATGGTGTCGTTTGCCTTTTTTTTTTTTTTACCGAACATCTTTTAATTGTGAAAAACTACTGAACTACCTCCACTTAAAGGAAATTACCTGACCTCTGTGTTATGCACCTAAGTCACTATCTTTTAAGAACAATGCAGAAAGTCACCCTGAGTTCAAAATTATGAAGATATTAAACGTTAATATTTAAATATTAAATAACTAAATACTGCTGAAACTTCAGGTCAGCAGCAGTAGGGACTCAGGGCGCTCAGTAGCACGGATGCTTAACTGCCCATGACTCGCACTATATAAAACGAAGACAATTCATTATTTAACTTTATATTAGAAATGCTTTTTCCATTAAAAACAACAATCCTGGAATACTATAGAAATCGTACAAAATTGAAAACTGATTTCATGAAAAGGGGGATTCATTTCCTTTCCAGGTTTACTAAAATTGATGCCTTGGTAAAGTCTATTAACTAGGCATTATCAAGTAATGATATATTAATCTGAAACCTACAATGCAGTAAAAGACAGAAAAATAAAAGTTCCAAAGGAGAGAAAACAGGAGGAAAAGGTGAGAAGTCAAAAGTTTATCATTAACTTTTAAATATCACAGGTGGACATCTGCTCCGTGAGACAATAAGCGGACAAGGAAAAATGAAAATTACATCATCAAATGCAAAGTTTTATTAAATCAGTGCTCAGTATTACAAAAGGTACCAGGTGGGATGGCAACATGTCCCTTTTGCCTCTGAAGACATCTGTGTCCTGGGATGATACCTCATGCACTGGAATCTGGCCACTGGGTTAATCGGTGTAGGTGGTGTACAGAAGACAACTGTTTTACCAAACTAATTTCAAAGCAAAGCACAAAGACAAACGGTTTAGAAATGATGGCATGCAGGGGATAAAAGTCCCCAAGCGCCAAGCCTACATAGCACTGTCAGTGCTGGTCAGACCCTGGAGAGCAGCCACTGGACACCAACGTTGCTTACTTACAGGGCGTCTCCTCCTCCTCATCGCTGGGATGGGAAGAGCCAAGGGAAAAGAGAGCTTTAGACTTGAGGAGGAGCGGGGAGACGCTGACGGAGAAGGAGGTCCGCCTGGCGGGCTGCGGCTGCTGCCGAGCTGAGAGGTGGGTCGACAGGAGACGTTAGAATAGGCACAGACTACACCGGGACAAAGTAAAAGGCGCCTCGAGCCCACGAGGAACACAGTAATGTCACTGGCCTGCAGGTGCCCAGAAAGGCTGTACCGGTGAACCTTGTAATGCATGCATACTTTCACTTTTATATTTGATTATGCAGAATTCTAATAAGCTTAAAAATATTCACCCAACCAATGTGTGCTTATTAGATTATGAAAACAAAAGGTAAATTCTTTCTAATGGTCATTATTCATAGGTGGAGGTTTTTCCCTTCAAAGTGAAAGCATCTGGAGTAGCAGCATCCCTCACCTCTTCTCCCTCACCCCAAGTCTCCCCATTTACTCCCACCTCGTACAGTGTAATCTGCATCTGCTATACACTGGGGACTCACAGCTTTCTATCTTCAAGTCAGATCTCTCCTGGGCTCCAAACTCATTCATCTCACTGCTCACCGGTGGGTGGGTGTCCCACAGGCAGCTCAGACCGAACAAGGATATAAGTAAACCCAGCTCTTCGCCGGGACCTGCTCCTCCTCCTCCAGTTACCACTTGGTCAGTGGTAACTAACTATTCAAAACGGAACCCTGGGCACCGCCCTCGAATCCCTGCATCACACCTCACTCAGTCCTTCCGACTTACTTTGCTAGAATTCTCTGCACATCAGCTTCTCCCCTACTGCCACTGCTCTAGACCCTGGTTCAGGCCACCAACAGCTCTCATTTGAATTCTGCAACAGGCTTCCTCTACCAGCCTCTCTTCCCCAACAGGGTCTTCAGCGCGGTCTCTATGAAGTGTCTGAATCAATTCATCGATCGATTTAATCTACTTAAATCACTCCACTGGCCGCAGATAAGCCCAAATCCCTCAGCCTTGCTTTCCACGTACTAAGTCACATAGCAAATTCCTAGTTTTCTTTCAGTATCCAACTCTGCTATTACTTCACCCCAAATTAAAATATGTATGTGTGTATGCATATAAGATATACACACACTTACTAACTATGCATATATTCTAGCCTTGCAATTTAATCAAAAGACCAATATAAAAAGTCTGTTTTCCTGACTACATTTTTGTTCCGATGCATTTGTCCATGTTATCTTCTCCAAATAGAACTTCTATAAAATACATGTATTCCAAAAAATTCCCATCCCACTGTCCACGGTTAGAGAGAGAAAGAAAATAAGCAGAGATCGAGTATCATCAGCACCAATGCCTAACTGTGCAGAGGTGCAGCCTGACCTTTGGTCACATGGATTTTTATGTGCATATTATATATGTACATGGCACGATTCGGTTCTCCAGACCGACTTCATAGTCTAATGCAAGCTATTCCATGATGGCTGGTGTTTCCATCCAGGCGTGGCCTATTTACACACCAGGAGTGAAGGTGTAAGAATGATCCCAGGACACGTGCCACTTGTGAACACCGTTCTTTGTGATAACAAACCTCGCAACATAAAGGGGACAATGAAATTTCATGAAGAGCCTGTGGGGTTGAAACATCTGATGGGTATAGTTCTCTCAACGAGGCCACCACCTAGGTGCCTGGAGCTCTTCCAGGGACACAGCCAGCAGTTCTCTGCCATGTGTAGGCATCTCCTGGGTGCAAGCAACGAAAAGTTTGAAAACTGAATTATTCTATATAGCAAAAATGAAGTTTATTGTTTGTTAAGTTCTATCAAGAAACAGATCTAAGTCTCCTGGCAGGCTGGTCTCCTCTGAATGCAAGAGGAAAAATGCTACAGACGCACGCCCTGGAGCGCGCCCCCCGGGGGCCGTCCGCCCGGCACGCTGCCCGTGACAGAGGCAGCGTCAGCGCCACTCCGATTCTCTGCCAACGAGCCGGCACGATGCAGCCACCACGTGCCTTTCGACCACAGAGCAAATCTAAGACGTGAGTTAGGAAGCTTTCTCACCACTGTGGATCCTCAGTGAGCTGCCGCCTGTCCACTTTCCACCCCAGAAAATGACACAAAAATGTTTTCACTCGGTATTTTCCTCTACACCAAAGGATTTTTGAGACACATTCCAGCTTAGAAACAATGCTAGGAGTCTGCCTGCTTTCCTAATCCAGCAAGGGACCCCACGAGTCAACAGCTCAGTGGCTGTACCTTTTCAGAAATGCTCAAATGCGAACCGTCAACAAATACTGTGGTAGAAGCCGCTAACTTCTTTAAAAGAAGAGGTGGGCAAAGATAAAAGATGGAAAGAGGTCGATTTTTCAAAGTATTTCGTTCCTACACGAGTCTGCTCATAAAACACAGCCACTGAAAGGCCACGAGGCACAGTGTCCTGGTTTCCTGAACATCGTTTAAATTCCGGTCACAGAACAGTGGACGTGGCACATGTTTAGCACGTTTCCTGGCTTAAAATAAGCATCCATATCACCCCGTGGCGATACGGATGCTTATTTTAAGCCAGGAAACATGCTAAAGACTAAGTAAATTCACATTTAAACCTTTTCGCATTATTATTTATCCGTGGTTAATAGTTTAAGTTTGAGGCAGAGTTTCACTATCTAGCCCAAGGTCGCATAGCCCCTAAGTGTGTTTACGATAAAACATTAGTTAAAATATCTGAAGTCTACCATACACTTCAGGCTTTAAAATAACGATACTTTCATGGAAAGACTATGACCAAAGATGAACCATGCGGCATGTAAGCGATCTGGAACTGAAGATTTGAGTATGTGGCAACTCAAGAACCATCTAGTTATCCTGTGCTAAATATTAGCACATGAGAAAGAAGATTTACTCTTGTATTCAACAGCCAGAATGCTTACATCTGCAAAAAAAATTTATCATCTTGCTAGTGCAAAATAAAAAATACAATGGGGAAATATTAACAGTATAAGGGGAAGGACTAAGGAGAACTGGCATAATTGGAGTTGACTGTCTTTCAATTATAGTGTAGGGTAACTTAGGGTAGTAAGTGGGGCTACTTAATGAATTTACAACCTAACCAAACCATTCGAACCTGCATAAAGTGTACATTATAAATTAGAATGAACCCTAACCCTATCCCAGCAAAAGCTGTCACCCAAAGCCAAATCAGAACAAAACCCAACCCCAAAAAGAAGCAAGAAAAGGCTATTTCTGTTATATCTGTATTTCTGAGATTAAGTTCCCATTAGGCACCTTTAGTCCAACAGGCCAGATCTGTATTTCAAGTATTAATCATATGAAAATGAGGCCAAAGTTAATAGAATCAGCCATCATACCTTAATTCTACTGTGGAAATTAAAGAGTAGGCCTCCGATAAACCATGAATTGGGACTGAGACAGAACATCCCCTTAGTCCCTAACTATTTTAACATGAGTTTTATCAAGGGACAATAAAGAAACACCAGAAATAGGAGTTTATTTATTCCCTTTGCTTCAGCCTCCTGAACACATGGTCTTTCAGCAAAGAATATAAAGCAGCGGTCCCTACCCTTTGTGGCACCAGGAACCGGTGCTCCTATGAGAACCTAATGCCTGGTGATCTGAGGCAGAGCTGAGGCGGTGATGCTACTAGCGCTGGGCGTGGTTAATAGTTTAAGTTTGAGGCAGAGTTTCACTATCTAGCCCAAGGTCGCATAGCCCCTAAGTGTGTTTACGATAAAACATTAGTTAAAATATCTGAAGTCTACCATACACTTCAGGCTTTAAAATAACGATACTTTCATGGAAAGACTATGACCAAAGATGAACCATGCGGCATGTAAGCGATCTGGAACTGAAGATTTGAGTATGTGGCAACTCAAGAACCATCTAGTTATCCTGTGCTAAATATTAGCACATGAGAAAGAAGATTTACTCTTGTATTCAACAGCCAGAATGCTTACATCTGCAAAAAAAATTTATCATCTTGCTAGTGCAAAATAAAAAATACAATGGGGAAATATTAACAGTATAAGGGGAAGGACTAAGGAGAACTGGCATAATTGGAGTTGACTGTCTTTCAATTATAGTGTAGGGTAACTTAGGGTAGTAAGTGGGGCTACTTAATGAATTTACAACCTAACCAAACCATTCGAACCTGCATAAAGTGTACATTATAAATTAGAATGAACCCTAACCCTATCCCAGCAAAAGCTGTCACCCAAAGCCAAATCAGAACAAAACCCAACCCCAAAAAGAAGCAAGAAAAGGCTATTTCTGTTATATCTGTATTTCTGAGATTAAGTTCCCATTAGGCACCTTTAGTCCAACAGGCCAGATCTGTATTTCAAGTATTAATCATATGAAAATGAGGCCAAAGTTAATAGAATCAGCCATCATACCTTAATTCTACTGTGGAAATTAAAGAGTAGGCCTCCGATAAACCATGAATTGGGACTGAGACAGAACATCCCCTTAGTCCCTAACTATTTTAACATGAGTTTTATCAAGGGACAATAAAGAAACACCAGAAATAGGAGTTTATTTATTCCCTTTGCTTCAGCCTCCTGAACACATGGTCTTTCAGCAAAGAATATAAAGCAGCGGTCCCTACCCTTTGTGGCACCAGGAACCGGTGCTCCTATGAGAACCTAATGCCTGGTGATCTGAGGCAGAGCTGAGGCGGTGATGCTACTAGCGCTGGGGAGCGGCTGCAGATACAGATGAAGCTTCGCTGCCTAGAGGCTGCTCACCTCCCGCTGTGCGGCCCAGTTCCTAATGGGCCACAGACCAGTACCAGTCCGTAGCCTGGGGGTTGGGGACCCCTCCTATAATGTATCACTCCACTTTTGATGATAATTTAAATCTTTGTATCAATATCTCACAATGCCAACAACTCATGAAAAAAAAATCAGTATTTTAAAAATAAAAAAAACGTGAGGTTTCTCAAGGAACAAATTGGCTTTCTGTGGCAAACATCTGGATCAAATGCAAATACGTGTTTGAGCATCTTTCATTCACAAACACCCTGTGCTTATGGATGCCAGACATCTCTATATAATTTTCATAGCCAATGGACCATGAATTTGCATGTAGTTGCATTAATCACTTTTGGATGTAATCCTCTTGGCACTCAACTAAATCTCTGTATCTCAGTCTTTGTCTTTCACGAGCTTGACATTTTTGAAGAGCTCAGGAAATTAATACTGGATATAATTTGAATAATTGTACTGCGGTCACGTGAGAGTTTCTTTGAGACATAAGAGCATTATTTTTAACTTTCTCTCAAGTGTTTTAGAAAAAAACTTTACGGGAAGTGACAAAGAGAGAGAGAGACTGATAAAAGCAAGTGTTATGATAACATGTGGGGACTCTGGGTGAAGAATATATGGTAATTCTTTGCATAAATTCTGCAACTAATTTTAAAGTCTAAAATTATTTCAAAATAAAGTTTTAAAAAATGTGTCAGGTGTAGGCCCCAAAATATAACATATTAAATGTACTAAGGATATTTTTATGTAGTTAAGGAGAGGAGGATCACAATACTGAACTCTCATCGTTTTTTGGTTAAGTGAAGAGTCATCCATTAAGAGGAAGAGGCAAAGACATTCTGGACAGCAATGTTATAGTGTCTTAAAGTGAGAAAAATGACAGGAAAAGTGTTTAAAATATATTTAATTAAAAAAAAATAGTAGTATACTCACTGTCCAACCCAGGATGGCTGATTGTCATTAATGAGATGGATTTTGTCAGTGGAGACGAAATGGCTGATGTACAGTAATTAAATCCCTGTTGCTTAGATCTGTGACATGTCTGTAAAGTAAAAAAAGTAGAGAACAGGTTCTAAGCACACGCTCCCATACTTCTAGATAAGCACAAACTCTACACTGTGACCCAGCCCAGGGGACAAGGGAGGCTCCGCAGTCACACAGACTTGGATCTAAGTCTGCCCTGGCGCTGGAACTGAACAGCTGCTGGACTACTGCAGTTACTTAGCTTTTCGGAGCCTCCGTTTTCTCATCAGTGAAACGGGGCTAGAGCAGCCATCCTTTACAGCGGTTCTGTAGCCCTCACAATCCCTAATGACATTTCCTACTTAGTACACACTTAATATCTTCCGAATGCATAATTGGATCAAAATAATTTAACTAGAAATATCAAACTATATATAGTTCTTGTTCTTTGAAAAACACTTAAATACCTCTTCTAGAGATACAGTAACATTATTCTGATCTTAAAGAGTTAGAAACAAATGCAAGTGAAAAGTGTTTTGAGATCACAAGCGAGGCAGCTGTGTGTCTGGAAAGAAGCCAAAATCTCTTTCATTTCCTCTTCTAATATTAGACTGCTTGTACATGAGGGTGACTGAAATTTGACAACTCCCTCAGTAAATTCACAGTGGCTTTTCAAGGGCATGTAATGCAGCCCAGGTTCCTGCCACAGTACCCCTGAAAGACAGTCATCCAGTGTTTGTTAGCACACTTCTGGTGCTGTGAGAGTCTGTTCTGCTCAGATAAATCCCTTCCCTTCATAGGAGGCTGAAGTCTGCCTCCTGACTTGCACAGGTTGACAGGGAAGCAATGAAAATTCGTTACTAGCATACACTCAACACAACTGCACCAAAGACTTCTGATTATTTGGAGCTTGTTTTGTGTGTAACCATGGAGTCTGAGGAGCAGTTGCTATGTTTCAAATACAACTGTGAGGTCTGAAAAATGACCTCAGGGAAAGGCAGAGACTTTCAACAGGAAGTTGGCTGCAGGCAACTAATCCAGATCAGAGATACAAGCAGCTTAAATGCAGGCTCTGAAGTTGCACACAAGATAAAAAAACTCTGGGTGAGCAGAGTTCCAAGGTGGAGCACAGCAATATCCCTTTAAGCCTTCAATCTGACTTTCATTAGGCCTAAATTCTCTAAGGCCTTCGCAAGACTGTAAGAGATACATTCATTACTAAAGGAAGCCTTTGGCGCCAAATTTACATCTGGTCACATTATTGCTACGCAGTAGGATGTAATAAAAATTAAATTTCTATACAAAGCCTCAGTCACCTATTCAAAGTACAGGTAGTTTAACATTTTTGTTTGCTTAAGTAGAAATATTTCATTATATTTCTACCTAAAACTACAGTCGCCTATTCAAAGACAGGTGTTTAACTTTGTTTAGTTAGAAACGTTCCATTTGGATATGTCTTGGAATCCTCAGAAATTAGTTCAGAGTCTCCTTTCCCTAAGAGGAGGAAAGATGGCTAGGTGTAGGGTAAGATGCTGTAAAAGCACATAATTCAAATTCTCAATTCAAAAACTCCTTAAGGGACTGTCACAAGTGGTGACAATGAAGGGCTTGAGAAGATGAGAACTTAAAAAAGTCACTTCATTTGGTAGACAAGGAAATCCATGACCTTCAAGAGAGGCATTTCCAGAGAGTGACACTGGTGGACATTACGAGATCATTAGGGGGTGAGAACAGTAAGTCAGGGAGTGTAGATGTTCTCTCAAGAATTCTGGCAGTAAGCGGAAAGAATAAATAGATGTTTCCTAGACAATGTGATGAGACTAAGAATGAGACTTTTGTTTTTCCACGAAGAAGAAACTTGGGATATGTTCTTAAGAACTGGGAAATTTAATAATGGCATGTAACACACTTCAAGACTCGTTTTACTCCTGGGGTGGAAGAAGAAACCCTGAGATAAGAAGGGCAAACTCAGTTTAATATCCTGGCTACTTTCTTAATTAAACAAGGTTGCTTTGATGAAATATTTAAATCTATGCAGATTAACAATATTCTTTAGTTTAAATATGAAGAACATGCTCTGTGCTGGACTGAGAATATAATAGGTAAGTAATCATATCTACTAGTGCTTTATAGTAAGTAATATTAATACATTATAAGTAATATATTAATATAAAGCACTATGATTACTTAGTGATATGATTACTAGTAGATATGATTGCCTTCTTTGTTCTTAAGATGAGGACATATTTAGGGAAATTAATTTTTTTCCAAATTAACAACATATATGCATTTCAACCTTACCTGCTGAGCAAACATCCTATGTTCTCTCTGGTCTGCTTCCAGATCCTCTTCTGAGAGTGACACCAGAGAGTCACCCCGTTCCTCACCACTGAAAGGGTGCCTGAGTTCTTTGTTGTTTACAGAGTTTCCGTCTAGAGATGAGGATGGCTTGTTTCCGACATCAGCCCCTCCTGTCAAGCCTTCCAGACTGAAACTGAACAGAGAGCACAGAAGTTCATTCTATTTGAGTTTCAGAAAGGAAAGAGGGAACGAAATTCCTCTAAGGGTCTCTCCCTTGCTTGTATATTATTTCTCTGTGTCACTTAGCAAAAGTGTCTACAAGGGCACAGCACAAATGACCAGCACCTACCTTTCCTCTCACAGGTCTTGGTATGCTGGGAAAGAGCAGTGCACTTAGCTTATCTTACCCCACTCAACTCATTCAAGTGTTGAACCATTTAAGGCCATTTTTTAATTTTTTTTTTCCAATATACCATATGGACAGACCATATTACCTTGTTAATCTTTTATTTGTGCTTTCCTTGATCTTTGCCAGAGTCCGACTCTGCTAATGCCCAAGAATTAAATGGCACAGAGAAAACATGAGCATAAGTAACTTTCAAAGGCAAACCAGGGAAACTCAGACTTGTCCTGCATCCATTAAGTGGACCTTTATAGGTTGATGCTCAACTACAGCCCAGCTGAGCTTTTTAACTTTGCAGGTATGCGTCTGCCCCAGAAAACCCAGTGCTACTTATGAGTGTTAGCCTCTGTGCACACCTGGCCAGCCGACAACTGCTCAACAGGTTTCCTGAGAACTGTTAGTTGCAGACAGGCACACTGGACACCTTAAAGAACAAAAGCTGAAAAGCTACTAAGTCTGAGTTTTAGGTTTTTGTCCTGATATTGACAAAAGGGAAGGGAAAAAAAGGCAAACTTAAGGTTTGGTATCCAGAATGGGATCCTTGGAATGAAGAATTCTGTGGTTTGCAGAGTAAAAAGCATTTTCTGTAAGCAGGTGGCTACAGAGAGGTTAGTCTCTAAAATTCCTTGGGGTTGCTAGCAAGAATAATTCACATCTATTACAATTGCAGTGGAATCTTCTTTAAAACAAGCAAAATTTAAAAATGCAGCTGTAGGTGACCATGTATTCAGTTATGAGCAGCTGAATTCCATCTGGAGGAACACTGAAGCTATTTAGTTATTTATGCTCAAATTGTACAGTTAATTACTACAAATAATTCACCAACGCCAGTCTATAAGGGCTTATATTTGCTTTTTTTGTTGTTGTTTTGCAAATTTACTCACTATGAACTGAAACCATATGCCTCTGTTTTCTAGTGGGTAAATTAAACAATGGATTTTGTTTTTCTTATTTCAATATGACAACAGAAATCATGACTAACTATAAGTAAATCTCTGTAAAATCCTTTTTAATACCAGGGATAAGCAGACAGGCCAATGAAGAAATTTAGTTTTCTATTGTGAATTACTTGTAAAGCCTGAGAAAACCAGATCTATGCTTACCACAAAACTGAATCCTGAAAATGTTTCAGTAATTAAATCTGGCTGCTGAGTTAAGAGAAGAACATAGAACAAGGAGTCTGTAAATTAGAATCTAAGGCAACTAGTGGATTTGGAAGTTAATAGAAATAAGTGCATCTCATGAGCTGCCTTGCTTCCGTCACTGGATTCCTCAGGATGGGGGATTTTCTAGGATCTGAGATTTAGGGCAGACCAAAACAGAGAGAGAAGCGGTGTACCATACCATGGAGACAAGTCTGCAGAAAACACCAAATCTACAGCCACTTGAGACAAACAGGATGCATCAGGGTACACCATCCAACTTCTAGGCTGTACTCTCTCAATTGGATTAATGACGCCAATAGCAGAGGCAAATGAACACTGTGCTCACAAACAAAGCAGGCTGCCATATGCATTCCAGCCACAGAGAAGCCAGCTCCAAGCCAAAAGCCCCAGTGCCATATTTTGTGATCCCCCCTTGGTGGCTGGACACGTAATAATACCATACCTTCTGCAATTAAAGTCAGCACTCAGGGCAGCAGAGTATTGCACACCAGAGGGACACCAGCTCATACTGGGGATGACATCAAAGGCAGAAATAGAAATGGAGGGAGAAAAGAGGAAACAAGGATGGCGTTATTGGATTGAAAAAGAAAGGGCATAGTTAGAGGCAGATGGATTTAAACAAACATCAAAAAATTAGAAATGTAACACTGATTTAGAATTTAGAAAAAGATTACAATAAAAACCATGGAAACTTAAAACTGTTCTATTGATGTTCACTTAGATCATGTGTTGTAAATGACTCTGTGGGCTCTTGACAGGATAATGAGTCCAATCTGAAGCCCAATTCGTACTAGCGAATGCTGAACAGAGCGCCCACCTTTCCCTGTGGCCTCCTCAGGGATGTGTTTCCACCTCCACTATTGGGGACAATCTCTCCATACATCCCACTCCACCACATCCTCCTCACTGCAGCATCGCTAAGCCCTAACTAAAAGGAACAAAGACAGGCTACGCTGGGGTAGGCTGCCTATGTAATCAGGTTTTTTCCATGTGTTTCCATTAAGGCTCCATCTAAGGCAGACAATTCATAAATCTTTCATAATACAGATAATCAACACTCACATCCATCTTCAAACCCGACTAACCAAGCTCTTCTGCTAAAGATAAAGCATCTAACAATAGTCACATTTCCCTGCATTTTCATAATGAAGGGACTTATTTTCTTTCTTAAAAAAATTCTGATACCTGAATTAGAAATCGGTTTTTGTTTTTTTGTTGTTTTTTTTTTAATTTTAGGTTTAAATCCATTTTCCCCACAAGATTAAAAAAAATTTAATTTGCTCATCTACTTTCTTGATTACCTGAGTACTGATATTTATTCTTGAGCATCAGGGACAGAAAATCTGGGGTTGGAAATGCTAAGTAAATGTAACTCAAAAATAACCAATTTGAAATATCACTAACTCCATAAAGGAAACTGTACTTCAGGATTTTTAGTACTTCAGGATTTTTGATTAACAAAAGTTATCATTTAAAAAGTACACTGATAGGCCTTAAAGTTCTAAGTGACATGCCTTTATTTCCAGAAGGGGGACAGCAGTAAAACCACCCAACTCCTTCCTGAACCTTGCAAATGAGAAGACCTGCACACTCCGAAACCCCCACCTTTCTTGAACACAGGAGTCTCCCCTTGTCCATGGTTTTGCTTTCTGAGGTTTCAGTTACCCACAGTCTGGAATATGGAAAATTCCAGAAATAAATATTTCATAAGTTTTAAAAGCAGGGTGATGTAATCATGCAAGTCCTCCTCCATCCTGCCGGGGACATAAATCATCCCTTTGTCCAGCTTCTCTATCCTGTGTATGTTCCCTACCTGTCAATCACTCGGTAGCCAATATCAGTGATCAGACTATCACAGTATCAGAGGGCTGATGTTCAAGTCACTCTTATTTTACTTAATGAGGGCCTCAAAGCCATTCACATGACTTCTGTTACAGGACATTGTTTTAACTGTTCTGTTTTGTTATTAGTTGTTGTTAATATCTTACTGTGCCTAATTTGTAAAGTAAATTTCATCACAGGTCTGCACATATAGGAAGCATCGCAGTATCCGTAGAGCTTGATGCCATCTAGGGTCTTGGGACGTATCCCTCACGGATAGTGGGGAGGGAGGGTGGTGGTGGGCTGCTGTACCAGAGCTACCCTACGGCTCTCTTAAAAGTAAATCTTTAATTATTTTAAAATAGTTTAAATAGTAAAACATTTTAATCAGATGAAATTTATAGTATAAAGCTTACGAGTGCAAAAGCAGAAGGCAGAAATACGCAGCTGAAGCACGTCTCTAGTAAACTGACTTACACAACTCACTCGTGTGAGCAGAAGCGAGCCCCGATACAGTTTACAAGCACACACGAGACTCGGAAGCCCACTCTTTGAAATTACTAACTTGATTATAAATCCCCAAACTGTAAATAAAAAGGCGTATTATAATCTCAATATCCAAATTCTTATTAAACCCAGAATGTGGTTAATCAGTAACTGAATACACATTGCCAAATTATTATTCATAAAAATAATCTCCTTCTACAAACTTAAACATCTCTTTCCTCTTAGAAATGGTAACGATGTGCGACCAGGATGAAATTTAACATAAAGAGAATGAAGAGCAACGGGGAGATGGAAAGGGGGACACACTGCTTTTCCAAGGGTCCAGAGAGTTGCAGACGATCCTACAGTAGCAGAAAAACTGCCCTTTCCTTATAGCAGAAAACTCAGATAGAATATTTTTGAGAGCATCCTAATTTTCTCGATTCCTCAGTTAGTGAGGAAATCATTTAATGGTCCTTTGGCTTTGTTTTCAGGTTTAAGAAGTTCTAGATTTAAAAAAATAAAAA
The DNA here is from genome assembly GCF_000325575.1 of Pteropus alecto. Lineage (NCBI taxonomy): Eukaryota > Metazoa > Chordata > Mammalia > Chiroptera > Pteropodidae > Pteropus > Pteropus alecto. The sequence goes on along the minus strand of NW_006430726.1, from coordinate 791,060 downwards.
TAAACCTCCTTCTCCCTTCCTTTTAAGTTACTGGAATGTTTTGACATTACTAGTTGAAGACCTGGAGGACTGAGAGGTCTGTTGAGAGATCAGCTAATGTCTCTTGCTTATGTATGACTACCTCAATAATGGCAAGGAAGCTGCCAGGTAGTCTAAAAATAAAGACTTTCGGCAAATTATTTTAAAAGGTGTTGAAAATACTGGGCCTGTGCGCAAGCACACACATATTTCTGGTTCTTCCCCCATTTTTTTAGAAAGAAAAAGTACTTCCTAGAGTCCATTAGACATGCGCAACGTAAATACTTCTTTGAATTATAAAGTTGAGGAGACCCTATAAACAAAGTGATCTAAATACCAGTAAGTGCAAGATAGAAAAAATATTTAAAACTATATATATTTAAAAATAAAACTAGAAAATACTTTAGAGTCAGAAAACATTTCATATTGACTGACAAACATCATCAACTAATAAGTACCTATATTGTATTTGCCTGAAGCAGACGTGACACTGTTTAATCATGGAATAAGCAGAAAAATGAGATGCTTGTTAGTATATGCTCAGAGGCAACGTGGTTAGTCCATCAGATTAGTGAACTCTGTACCTTCTCCTATGAATGGGAGGTCTCCTGACAACATCCCCAAGAACTCGCATTGAACTGAAAATGAATGGTGGAAGAGGTCAGTGTCCAGGTGAAACAAAATGGATACAAACACATGGAACATACAGACATCACACTGGGAAGAGATACAATGGCCAAAGAGAAACAGTACAGGAAGTAAGGGCATGAATGAATGTGGAATAAGAAAGCTATCAGAACCAAAAAGGCCTGTCAATTTCTGTGGGGGGGCTACTTCGCTCCCTCCTTGTTCCAAGGAGTTAATCAGAGGCAAAGAATGTTTTATTAAATTATAAAAGTAAAAGGATCGGGGGGCGGGGGGAGGGGGAAGCCATTCAAAACTTTACATGGGTTAAGACTTTAAATTTCAGGTTACGCTATATGTAGGTAATACTACGGTGAAGCCCGGCTTTCATTCCACTATCTCCAGAGGTGCTAGGCAATCCTTAATGCTAAGCTCAAACAGGAGATGCCATATTAACAGGTTGAAAATATAAATAACTGAGGTGATACAGAGTCCTAGTCTAAGTTCAGTTCATAAGATCACCAGGTAATCTTGGGCAAATCAATGAATCTGAGCTTCAATTTCCTCATCTGAGTTAAATGATCCATAAAGTCACATTTAGCTCTGAAATCAAAGTCGTGGCAAAGGGATCCACAGTGGATTATAAAGAAAAATGGATTATATATAAAATAAACCCTTGTTTCTTGACATGGATCATGTAAGTCACGTATGTCCTGATCATCTAAGCTGATCATCTAAGACAAGTATGTCCTGTCGAGAAACTACTTTCCCTTCAGGAAGAGAATTCTGAGGATCACGTCCAACCATTCTTATTTTTTTCTTTTGGTATAAATGCTTTAAAAACAAAAAAAGTACAGCATGACTAAAGCTGAGAAGGAAAGCTTTAAGAAATCATTTTTTATATAATGTAGGTATTTAAATGTATACCCACATTTAAATGTATTTAAATGTAGGTATTTAAATGTACCAGCAGAGAAAGCAAGTACTTATTTTTAAGGTTAGCATCCTGAACACCACCACACCAATACGGAATTGGACAAAGAGCATTTGACTAGGAGACTCTACTGATTCTGGGTTAGTGGGTAAGTGATATAACTATGTGCACCAGACTCATCTGCAGAAATGGGGGTAATATCACCAGAGTCATGGAGAGGACTGGAAAATCACCTAAGATGATGTGTCATTAAAGGAAGTCTGAAAAGTGGCACACTAAGAACGTATAAGGTTGTAGTGGGAGCTCCACGAAAGCATGGACTTGGCCTCGTTCACCTGGGGGTCTCCAGAACCTGGAAATGCCTGGCATGCAGTGGGTGCTCACTAAATGTTGGCTGAATAAAAGGATGAGTGACCAGTGTGACCAGATTACATGTACTTTACTCAGCTATGAAATCAGAGCCACAATGTTATAAGGAGGTCAAGGATTTTTAAAAATAAACAGTAACTGCTCCAGTAGGCTGTCAACATCAATTGTTTTGAAACAACTGCCAGCCTCCTCCCTTAGCTGATTTCCTCGTTAAGAAGGTGGCTTTGGAGTAAGCACACCTTTGTGCATATAGGAGGTGTCATGCTGCACGCTCTTCAGAGCTAAAACCACCTGCTTAAATTCATCCAGCAGCCCATGACCAGAAGCCACGTCCACCTTGTCTTAACGAAAGTCAATGATTCCTGTGTCCTCTTAAGGATTAAATACTGATAATTTAGACTTTATCAGAACTTCCTGCACTGGAAAGAGATGGCAATTCCCGGGACACACTTCGAAAACTTAGATGTGTTCAGACTGAGATTTCATGCTCATGTCTTAAATTGACATTGACAAACTAGTCCCTCCAATATTTCTAATCTATGATTTTCAATAACAAAACTGGCCTGAACGAATGTTACCATTTATTAAACACCTTCTATGTGACAGACACATTTCACTTGTAATATTTATTTATTACAAATATCTGAAAGGCAGGTATTTTCCAGATGAGAAAATTAAAGCTCAGAGGGGTCAAGCACCTTGCCCAAGGTTATCTACATGCTAAGGTCTGGAGCTGGCATTTGACACAGGTTTTCCTGACTCCAAAGCCTATTCTGTTCTTCTATACCATGGTGTGTCCTCGAATCTCTTACCAACAATAATCCCAAATCAGAAACTTCTCAAAAACAAGCAGACACCGAGAGATTAAACAAGCAGCCTGCCATCTCACCTCCGTTGGTTCATTTCTCCATCACTGGCTGCATTCTTCCCTGGACCCCAGCTGTGCCTCCGGAAAGGGGACAGAGAGCGCATAGAGCCCCTCAGGACAGAGCAGCTGGTAGGCACGTCCGTGATGCTGTCCATCTCCTCCTCTTCCGCTTCGCCTGGGCCAGCAGGTTCCCTCTCAGTCTCTCGACCCTCGGCTCCCATCCCAGGGCTGTAGAAGCCATCGAGACACTGCTGATCTCGAGACCTGTTCAGATTCGAAATCTGGGGGAGGGACACGTCACTGCCATGAGAAGAATGTCGATCCAAAGATGCTGTGTCATCGGTGGAAGAACTGGATCCAGTGGTATCACAGACCGACTGCTCTTCCTCGGGCTGGAATGCAGAGAAAGCACATGTGGTTGAAAAGCAGGACCAGGCAGACAGCCTCTAATTGCTGATCAAGTCAGCCGCCATGGGGTGGGTGCAGTGGGCAAGATCACAACTGGATTCAAAGAGCCTCCCGCAAAGGTATAATCTAGTTTATGCCCTTTCTACCCTCCTTCTAGAGGTACAGACTAGAAGTACATGATTTTTCCTGCCTAACAAAGGAGAAAAGTCTTAGTCAAGTGAGTTCTTTCAGTCAGTACTATCAACCGAAATGAAGGGAGCCCATGTCTCCTGGGGCTTCTGCTACATGGAAACTGCAAATCCGTATCATACTAAGTTTAACTGTTTTCACAAGCTTTAACTAAAAACCAGGGTGTCTGTTTGGCTACAAGAATGATGTCCTGAAGTTACTATTCCAAAAGGAAGTCTGTGATTGTTTTTAGTAGCCATTTGAAAAATGTCAAGTAGTTTATGACCACACTAAAGTCTGCCACAAATGCCCAAATTCTGGCCACAAATACCCAAATGAAAGAAATCTATTCTTTTTCTTTATTTCACTGAGAACTGGCTGACTGTTGTCGAGCCAAATTGTGCATAAGTCTATCAGCCCTGGCAGCAGAGTGCTTGATAAAGCAACACGCCCTTTTCCCTGGACGCCCTCCAGAGCCAAGCGGGGACCATGCGGTTCTGATCTCAGCAGCCTGACATTCCCTATTTTGCTGAAAGACACCAGAACACATAATTTGATGGATGATGGAATGATGAGCTCCATGGCATCCAAAAGATAAATTTCTCCCAAAGTGAAAGTGTCTGAAAGATGCATGCTCACACTTCTAGTTACAGATGTGGGCACTGCACTGTCCTGATATCTTTACCCTGAATTCTGATAGGACAGGGAGCAGAGAAAAGAGAAAGGCATTCTGTGATTTTTTTTTTCCTTCTTCACAGTCTGCTCAAAATTTTAATTAAGAGTGAAGAAACTTAATAGTTCCTTAAGAAAGATTTGAACAATGAGAACTAATAAGCCCTTTTAGTTTTGGAACAGAAAGCAAATCCTCAACTAGGAGAATCTCTTCAAATATCTAACATACTACTTCAAAAGCACGCTACCTTCTAAAAATCATTTTTACACCTTACGGGCTGGTCTCACCAGCTCCTGAGTCCCTCTCCCGCCCCAACTCTGTAGAATCCAGTTTCCTAGGTTACTTGCTCTCTAAATGATTCGTGAAGAATGAGACCGAGAGGGAAAATGCTGGGGGATCACTGGACAGACAGGACTGAGGTCCCCATTGTCTAGGGGGCTCTCCCAAGTACACAGGCAGCAGAAGCAAGACTTGGACCCTAGTTGATTTCAACTAAAAGGGCCCTGTTCTATCTTTATCACCTTTTGAAAACCCTTTTAAGGATATGATGTCAAAGTCAGTATTATAAAGGTCCGGTTCTCTGGGCCACACTGTAAAATACAATAACTGTATGTTTTACCACGCCGATTTTAAAACAGGGTGGGTCTTATTTTAAAATGAAGTCATCGACTATTCTTTTCAAGTTAGTGAGGAATGACCTGAGCATCCTGAAGAGTTTCTTCTGCACAGGGAGGGAAAATGTGCATGGTCGCCATTACTTGGAAGTTGGGTCTGTGCAAGTGTAATTAAAATGAGGTCACATGGGGGGTGGTCCTTATAAGAAGGAAAAGAAGGCCATGTGAAGACGGAGGCAGAGGTTAGAGCGATGTGCCTACAGCAGTAGGAATGCCAAGGACTGCTGGCAAGCACCAGAAGCTGGAGAAGAGCAGGGAAGGGACGCTCCTTCAGACTCCTCAATGGAAGCAGCCCTGCGACACACCCACGCTAAGGACCTCTGGTCCCCAGAACTGAGAGAGAATAACTGATGTTGCTTGAAGCCACCACGTTTGTGATTGGTCACAGCAGCCCTCGGAAGCCAATACACTCACCCTTGAGTTGCCTACATTTCTAATTCTCAAAACAATACTAAGGGACAAAAAGTATATGGGGATCAACAAAGCAAAATGTGTGATGAGCTTGCTCTAAAACACACAAACAAGGCTTCAGAAGAAATGAAAGCTCTGGGTTAAAGGTTTCATTTATCTATTTGTCACAAACTCTTTTTACAAATTAGCTCTTCCCAATTCGGAAATGCCTCGCAGATGGTAGAATAAGTTCTTAATACTGTGTCTTAAGAAAAAAGAACCACTTTGCATTTAGCAGAAAACTACATTTTAGCTATCTGCTTTAAAACTAGAAATATACACACACACTACATATATGCCCATTTCTGGGTATACATCCACAGGAAATGAAGTCACTATCCTGAAGAGATAACTGCACTCTCATGTTCACAGTATTACTTACAAAAGCCAAGATCCTAAGTTTCTGTCGAGAGATGATTGGATAAAAAAAATATCAGTCAGCCTTAAAAAATAAGGAAATTCTGTCGACAACATGGGTGGATCTTGAAGGCATCATGCTAAATGAAATAAGCCAGACACAGAATGACACACACCACATAATCTCATTTATATGTGGAATCTAAAAATGTCGAACTCATAATAACACAGAGTAGAATAGATGCTAGTCAAAGGGAACAGACTTGCAGTTATGAGATGAATAAGTTCTGGACACATAACGTACCGCATGGTGACTACAGTTAATGATGATGCTACCTACTTTAAAGTTTGCTGAGAGTAAATCCCAAGTGCTCTCAACACACACACACGTGCACACACAGAACCATGTGATGTGACAGCTATGTTAGCCTGACTGTGGCAATCATTTCCTAATGTATATGCATATCAAAACATCATGCTGCACATCTTAAAATATATATGATTTTTGTTTGTGAAGTATAACTCAATAAAGCTAAGGGGAAAAGTCACTAAATGATACCCTTGACACTGCACATTTCACTGTACAAAAAATATAAAACAATCCTTCAAACAAATCCTGAATTCTAAGTATTTAGGAGTGAAGAGTATTCATACCGTAATTTATTTTGAGATGCATTCAAAGAAATGAGATGAACTAATGGGTGTAAAAAAAGGATGAACATATGCATACTTACACAATAAAGCAAATTTAACAAAAAGTAAATTCCAGAATGTAGGTGGTAGGTGTTCACTGAACAATTCTAACTTTTCTGTGTGTTTCAGAATTCTCTGAATAAAATGTTGGGGGGAAAAATGCCAGACTGGGTTTCTTAACCAGCTACCTTGCACAGGGACTATGAGTATAAACCTTAACCAGTTACTGTCTCTGTGCATGTGCACACAGAGAGGGATGAACGTCACACACACAGAAATGCAAGAACAGCTGTGCACTCTGTACTCCAGCACCACACCTGAAAGAACTGTGCTTAGTATCGCCAAAACCCCAGTCCTTTAATTTTCATTCAATTCATCGAATATTTATAACATATAATACACAAGGCACGCTGCCGTGAGCCTTGGAAAATAACAGCTCGCATTTTAAATACCTAATGTATGCGATTTACTTAATCCATTTATGTGCAATATCTTACCTAAGAAGATGAGATACCTAATAGCAAGCATTATCCCTGTTTCACAGTTCTAGTGCATTATCGATTACAGTTTTTCTAACTTGGATTTTGAAAATGTATTTTTATATTTAAAAGGTTCAAAAATGAAAGGTGATTTTTTGGCTTGGTGATCAAGTCCCTGAGTGCAAACTGTAGCATACGAGGGAGAAGGCACTCCTTTTAGGGTCAGCACTGTAGGGGAGTTACTCTGATCTTAACCAACTATGGAACAGATACAACTTACAACGGGAGGAAAACCAAGGTATAAGGGCTTTATTTTAATCTCTCTGGGAAAAGGGGCAGCAGCAACTATTAGTATTTTCTGTGGGCTTCAATTATCCTTTTGGATAACAGGATGCCTTAGATAATGCATTTTATAACGACATTTCCTTTCTTAGTGCTAAAAAGACCTCAGGCTCTCTTCTCGCTTTAAAAACAAAATCTAAATTTCATGCTGCTGATCTACAGAAAAGACCTTAGGAACCAGCAAACATCCATAAGTATAAACATGAAGCTCATAACACTCACCAAAGAGTCATATTTACCAGGAATACTGAATGGAAATATAAGGTCAAGGCAAAAAGTTTGTGACAAACATTGCAGGCTGTTAAAGGGACCTCTGTGAGGCCAGAGTCACATCAGTGGCTACAGGAAGTGATCTAATGCACCACTCATGGTTCACAGAAAAGAATATTGCAATGCCTTGCCCACAAAGTATTTTTTGCAGAAGAGAGGAGAAAAGGGCTGGAGCCTGGGGAGGAACTCTGATGTTCCCCACCACACGCTGTGGCGACCGCTGAGGAAGACGTGGAAGGAGGGAGCTGACGACCTGTCTGCTGCCGCTACGCTTCCATATAAACCACTGGCTATTAAAGCGGGTGTTGGGAGATTGAAAGCAAATCAACAGAAAACGAACAGATTTTAGAGTCAGGCCTAGACACAAATCTCCTTTCTGTTACCAGCTAAGTAATTCTGAGTAAACGTCTTGACCCATCAGAGCATCTAAGTACTCAGGAGTATAAAGAGGATAAAACCACCTACCTTGCAGGCTGGGAGCATGAAATGAGATCACATATATAAAAAAGCCAGTTCGATGCCTAGTGTATAGTAGCTCTCTGTAAACATTAGTCTGTCTCTCTCCTTTTCCTTTCACATGGAAACCCCTGGTTTTAGTAATGCTAGAGAAAAGAATGATTGCAAAACCTCTCTTGGTCGCAAACTGTGGTAGAGCGGAAATACTCAGAAGAATCACCTTCCAAAGCTCCAAGAGGCCATCGGACATTCTCGTGTGCGCACGAAGAGCTGAAAGTATGCCCGCATTCCTAGTTTTCCCGAAGCACTCTGGTATAAAATGTAGGCAAAACTTACCTTGGGGCGTATGCTTCAACTTTTAAAAATTGTATCTACTAGTCATCCTGAAAACACTGCTAATTCCAGCCACTGGCGTGAACAATCTCCTAAATGCTTTTGGCACTTTGGATCAGAAGGTAAAATATAGGAATTTCTAATTCTGCTCAGCTAGGAAAATCGTTTTTAGTGAGCAAAAATAATTATCATTCTGCAGAGATGGTGACATCGGGGGAAAGCTGTCATGCACCCATGGGGGAGCAAGCAAGCATTTCCTATGGAAAACTTTTCTATTTTTAAAAAGCTTTTTACTACGAAAATTTTCAAACATGCAGAGATGTTTCACAAAACATTATCTATGTATCCATGACACTGGCTTACTGATTATCAATGACTCAAATTTACAGCTGGAACTGAGAGATATTATCTAATCTATATATCTCTGACAAAAGCAATATGTTTTCAGAGATACACATCTTCAGAATGGTATTCCCCAGGGGTGGGAGGGTGGAGAGACTTCATAAGCTCTTACGATAAGAATCTCAAAACTACAGTGGAAATTACCCAAATTCTGTTATTACTTTTTCTTAATCCTATGGGGTTTCCTCTTTCTAAATGACTTCGGACAAGGACAGATCTGCCCAGTGCGGATTTTTCACTTTACAGAATCCGTGAGTCAATGAGTCCACTGCGAGTGACAATGATAGAATTCTGAAGCTCCGTAAATCTGTCCAAGGATTTCTGAGAGATAATGAGCACCAGAGAAGGAACACGGTGGAAAGGGCTGTTAGGGAAGGCCAAATGCACACATGGGAGTTGCCTGGGCAAAAATGAAAGCATCTGAAGGAACATTCACAGAGGCTTAAACACGTTCTGGACCAGAACCCCAGAATGTTAAGCCTCCACTCTTCTATGACAACTTTTAAACACAGCGCCATCGCCCTGTCTTAGAGAACGTAATCACCCCCTAACGCAACTGCTCCCGCCACTTCTCCAACATCGTCATGAATCCTTCACACGGGTGTCTTCTCAGCTGCCATCTGCATGTTCCCCTTCACCCCGTCTCTATTAAGACAGCCGCTTATGGCACGTGACCGAGTGGGATCCTGCCGTGGGAAAGCCTCGATTCTCCTTAAGAAACAAAACCGAACTTGCGGCAACTAGGTACAAACATAAGCAAAATAAAGAAAACCACCTCCTACCCCCTCACAGAACCTCAAATTAGATGAAAAACACGAGGTGATTCATGTGGATAGCCTAAGCTTTTTACTGAAGAGAAGGCCTGGGTTCCCTGGCAGACATCTAGAAAATTCCAATTAAGCAGCTCGATATCACCAATCTCAGCAGTGAGCTTCAGGCCTAAACACATTAATCAGAAATGACTCTATGGTTCCTTTATACACATGACATCATACAGTCTGAGTGTGGTCCTTCCTGCCCACTGAAAAGTACTGTCGTCTGACTTAATTCACACTAATGGAACTTCCAATTTTTTAGGCTTCAGCGTGGGCCTCAAAAACCACACCTAAAGAGACATGATCATGCAGAAAATAAAGTGCATGGTCTTCATTTTTCTAAGACCCCGGAAACCTGGAGCATCCTCGAAAGAGAATGTTTACACTTCTCTAAGGTCATGCTGGAGCTGGAGAGAAGCCCTGGAAGGCTGGCAACTTACTAGCGAGAGTCACCTACTGAGGCAAACAGTACCTTGGAGAAGATGATGCTGTCAACTTCTTCACTGGGTGAGTGAAAGAGGTCAGAATCACTCCCAGATTCTCTCTTAAGTGCATCTTGTTTGACGATACACCCTCTGCCCAATCCAACATCCAGGAAGTTTTCGCATTCTGAAAAAGAAAATTTATTCAACCAATACTTAAAAATCAGTTTTTTTTTTTCATTCCAGCAATTAGCCTTTTAAATCAGCTAAGATCCCATCCTCCCTTCCTTGCCTCCTGTCCTTCTAATATTAAGAAGCCATAAAGGACAGAGTCAAATCAGCTTCTAGTTCTGGTATTCCAATTCTAGGCTGATACAGTTACTCCACAACAACCATGAGTTTGCCATGTAAACCACAGGTACAAAAAGATAAGTCTTTCCTCCTGGTAGTTAGAGAATTTTTTTCTTCTGTTATCAAAATCATTAGGAATCTATGTGATAGGGTTAGTGGCTAATTTGTTTTGGCTTCTTTCTGGAAACGTGTTAATTTATCAAAATGCAGCTATAAAAGGCAAAGGGGAAACATTTAATAAAGGTATTTAGTCTATTAAACTACAAGTTCTACTGAGTAATAACAGAAGTATAATGACTTGACTTCTGGTGCCTACACAGATCTGAGACTGGGGCAATCATGAGCTGAGCAAGAAAAATATATCACCAAGAATCTGTTTTGCAGTTCAATAACTAGAACAGGGATTTGGTGAACTAGATGGAGAGGGCCTAACAGATTACAATGGTACATCAAAGAATTCTAAAGACTTAGTATACTAAAATTAGCAAGGTATTTAACCCATTCTGTCCTATTAACTTTGTAAACAAAGGCACGTGATCTGGCAGCAGAAGAGTTAAAAATATTTGTAAATGCTGAAACCAAGAATGCAAATAAAGTCAACAGTCAGTAGATACCGCAGTTTTGAAGGTAAGAGTGAGGCATCTCCATTCTAGTTAGTATTTTTCTCTGTGATATGGATGGAAAAACATGCATGTTTATCAAATCTGTAAGTGATACTACATGGTGAGGGACAGAGATCACCTGGCCACCTAGGAGCTCCTGAGAACTCTACCTGGAGGTTTTGACTGAAAGTGAACTTAAGAGGAGCCGATTATTCAAGATGATGGCAAAACAAACAAACAAACAAACAAAACACCAACACTTTTAGGCTCTAGTAATACGCGGTGTACCTAAATCCAAAATAGGAACAGTCCTTCTGGGCCGCACCACAGGACTGAGTTTGTTCCTAGATAACAATTAAATTAAAACAGATAAACAAAAACACACACGTGGTAATGAGGTCTCAGCAGTGGAAACAAGAAATACAGTGAGCTCGGCCAGGGGCATGAACAAGATGTGTCTAAGGACAGCAGCAGATCTGCTCCGCCTGTGCCAGACGCAGAGTGAAGCCCACAGGGTGGGAGGCACAGAGCTTCACTGTGACCTAAGAGGGCTTTGAGACAGGGGTTGGCAACCTCGTAAAGCAGTGAGAGCTGCTTCACCAGAAGGGACAGCAGAGGCCGGATGACAGTGTCGAAAGGTCTTGGAGATGTCTACACAGAAGAAGTGAAGACTGAACTAGATTACACCCAGGGTCTCTCTTAATTCTTAGTCTATGCTTGAACATTGCCGTGCGCACGCATGCGTGTGTGCGTGCGTGCGTGTATGCGTGTGTGTGTGTATGTGTGTAGAGATAATGAGAAGAAGTTGTCTGCATCTAAATTAACTGATAATTGATCACTAATAAATTATTTGCCCTGGATTAGCAGAGAATCTTAGAGGAAGGGTCAGAAGCACTGCACTGGGATAGGCCATAAATTGCTTGTCCATAAAACTACCTTTTCCTTAGGTAGGCATCTGACTACACACTGGGGAATGTCCAAATAAAAAGACATGTTTAGTGTTGGGGATGGGTACAATATTGTAGTAGAAATGAACATATTAGAGACAATTTCAACACAGAAGTCCACAGGGTATGCCGCAGGAAGTGAGGCTGGGCCCACAGGTTAATTTGAACATGTTTCGATTAAAAAAAAAAAAAAATGAACTTGGTTATTTCTATCTTGGTGCAAATTGTTTCTAAATGTTTTTTCAATGGGAACAGCCCTACCTTTAAAGGCTGGAAATCGTAGGTATTCTGGAGTTCCCCTCCACCCCCACGTTTCACAGAGCACGTACTACCTTAGGTAAAGTTGGTGAGTGTGATCTTTCTACTCCTTCCCCTTTCCACCCTTGGAAAAATCAAAAACTCCTTTCCATGGCTCAGGGGAAAACAGAGGGGCTGGCCAAGAAAAGAAAGGGCTGTCACAGCAATTATGCTGAGCTGCTAGCAGTCCAGCTGGCAATCTAACAGACCACGTCCAAATTCCAGACCGGAAAATAAATCAGCTCAAGACATTCTAACGGAAAATTCACAGGGAAGATCCAGATTCAGCACTGATCGGAATACTTCACCCTGAAAAGAAATCCAAGCACTACAGGGACCACTGATGAGTGTGGGGTAAGACTGTGGAGTTGGAGAAGGACGAAGAGCATGGAAACAAGGAAAACAAGAAAGAAAAGGACTTTAGGCCATTATGAAACCCCGCAAATGGAGAGAGGGACCCTAAAGGTAATCTACATCCACGTCACATGTGTTGCTAAGTTTTCAAAATGGATGAAATCTTTCCTTTCTCCCTACATGCCCCCTTCCTGATGAATAAGGCAGAGCAGCATATGAAGGTATGAAGAAGAATGGGCACTAGCTTTAGAGTCTAGACTGATGTGCTTAAACGCAGGTCTGACTACTTATTAGCAGAAAGCTCTCAACAAGAAGTAACTTAACCCCTCTAAGTCTCCATACCACTGAAATGGGATAATTAGTACCTCCCTAAAATAGCTGTCATGACAGTTAGAAATAATTTATACACACAGCAACCAGGACTCTGCCCCACAGCACATAGCAGGCATGTGATAAACATGCCTAATGAAGTTATGGCTTCATCAACCTACGTGTGACTCAATAAGCATCTGAGAAGGACAGCACCTTAAGGTGGGCAAGCCCCATTTGATGACCCACATGTAAATCTGTCAGTAACTTTTATCTTTTTAAAAGCTGAGAAAACTTGTACTTTTAAAGACGCTATTTAGTCATTTGGATTTAAAATTCTATTTATGCAACACATTACAGTTGGGTATGGGTAGGAACATACCAGTGGCACTCACTGGGCTTTGCTGAACCATGTGGATCATAACGCTATTTCGTATTTATTCAGAACTGAAAAATATGCAAAGTGGTTTTAAAATACATTATCTCATCTGGTCTAACACTATTGCTCTCTTGAGCTGTGTTTATTAAGAAAAGGAAGGAAACGTGCCTGGAATTCACACACAAAAAACTACGCCTGAAATAAAGATGTCTCGGGTCTGAAGTTGAGAAGCACAATCCAGATTATGACTTTTGTTAAATTCAGGTTTAAAAAGAATCACCCCAAATACACCAACTACACCCCAAATAAGCAGTTGCAGTGTGGAAGGGGCCAACAAAATTCAAGATTATGCCCCGGAGAAAATGTTCAGGGGTTCAAAATCCCCTTCTTTAAATGAGTAAATTAAACTACAACATGTGGAGAAACTTCTTGTGAATATTCCAATTGTGAGGCAGCCTCATTCACCTTCCCATGGCCGGCAGTTTCAGAGTTTGGGTGTTTGGGAGTAATTACAATTTTAGAAAAAGTTCCAAACAGCTTAAGAAACCAAAACATACTAAAGTAGATACTTTAAAGTACGGGATTCTAGAGGGCTGGATGGGGGAAGTGTCAGCTAAATCTGTCAACATGGTCCATCTTATAATACGTGGAGACCCTAAATAGAACTATTGCGTATTACTACCCTTTAACCGCTTTCTCCATGTGAGACAAAGTAGAGAAAAACACTTTCCACTCTTGTTTCGAAAATTTCCTTTGAAGTACAGAGAGCTGAGAATCACTAGGAAACCTCTTTGAAATGGAGAATTTGAAGTTCATCTTTAAATTTAATACACTGCAGGGCATCCACAGCTAAACCATCCCCCAGAAAGAACAGTAATGAGGACTCAGTAATTTTTAAAGCAGGTTGGTAAAATGTGAGAAGGTAAAAAGTTGTTTTGTTGGGTAAAGTGGACTCGAAAGCCCAGCATGCAAATCACCAGTGTTCACAAAGAAGCTGCTGGAACAAGCACAGGGCCCACAGGTATTCACCACATCATCTGGACAACACACCCCCATCCCCGCCCCCCGTGAGGAAAGCTTTAGAGATGGGGGGCAACAGAGCACACAGACAGACATCAGGGAGCATACCTCCGCCACAGGGAGTCAGTGGCTAAACCCGGGTGAACGGCTGGAACGCCTAACTAACCCCGAGCCCTGTGCTGTGTTATTGCAAGCAAGGTCATAAGAGCGTTTTACTCTCATCTGTTGTCACTAAGATCTCACGGGCGCTTAGGAAAGACTCAATTCCTGACAGTACTTCTGAACTTTTTGGTTCTCAATCTTAGCTATACAGGAGAGAAACTAATGGACCCCTGAAAGAGTCTGTGGCTCAGGCCACACCCAAGCCTAATTAAATCAGACTCTCACGGAGTAAGAGCCAGGCAGCAGTGTATCTTAAAGCTGCAGAGATACTTTCACTGTGCAGCCACAATTAAGGGCCACAGGGTTAGTCCTTAATAATATACATATATATATATATGCATATGCATATGATAAAGTTTTCTTAATCTGGTGTGTATATATATATACACCACGTCACATCCACACACATGTATGTGTATATGTGTGTATATATACATATATATATATATGTATATATACACACATATACACATACATACACATATGCATGATAAACTTTTCTTAATCTATATCTTAATCCGGATTAAGAAAACTTTATCATATGCATATGCATGATACTTTCACAGTCATTATGCATGATAAAGTTTTCTTAATCTATATCTTAATCCAGATTAAGAAAACTTTATCACATGCATATGCATGATATCTTCACAGATTAATTAATAAACCATAAAGCCCCATGTGAGGACTTCCTATTAAAATGAAATTTAGGTAATTACATGTACTCATTTTCAATTGTGAGACAAAATGCCTACAAACCCAAACCACATATACCCTTTCTTGATGTACTGTATAACGTGCTAAGGAAGGGCCGATATCTAATCGAACGATCTATTATTAAAGTGAGACTGAGGCTCTAGAAAATGGACATTCTGGAGGCAGGTATTCAAGTAAACTGGAAGCTGGAAAGTCGCTGCTTACCTGGGCTCTGCGTGGGAGCCAAGAGAGACGCTGCGTCAGGGCCCGGCTCGACGGTACACCAGCTTTCTCGGTTTATCTGAAGCAAAAGAAAAAAGACGGAGTTTCAGACGGCGAAGTTATGTGGGATGATTTCACAGCTGTTGCAAGTACTCCTACGGTGTACCGTCACCCCTTTTTCTTTAAAACTTTACTGCAAGTGGGTAAAATTATTTTAAGAAAAAATCTTTTCACAATACAATCAAGGCAATCAATAATTAATGCTCTAAGTAGACTTTCAGTTACAGTTAGGCATATAAAAGCTATTTTTTACTAAGTTAAATTTAATAATAAATTTATTTTACCGCTAGAGGTTTCAACGGTCCTCTCTCAGTACTTTATAAAACAATTCGACAGTAAAGATATAGAAAAACATCAACCAATTTGATCTAATGGACACATATGGAGCACTTCACTCAACAAGAGCAAAATGCACATTCTTTTTGAGTACACACGGAAGACAGACCGTATTCTGTGGCACAAAACGCGTCTCAAATTTGAGAATTAAAATCATAGAAAAGCATGCTCTGACTAAAACTACTAAATTTAGAAACCAAAAAGATGTCTGAAAGACCCCAAATATTAAACACAATTTTAAGTTTAAAAACTCCACAAGTCAAAGAAGAAATGTTAAGAAAACATTAGATATTAAATATTAGAAAACATTTTGAAGTTTATAAAAATAAAAATATATATAAAAATTTGTAAGATATAATAGCTAAAACTGTTCTTAGACAAAATTTATATTAAATGCCTGTATTAGAAAAGAAAGGTCTCAAATCAATGAAGCTACCACCTTAAGAAACTAGAAAGATAACAAATTAACCCAAAGAGAACAGGATTTTAAAAAAAAGCAAAAATGGATGAAATAAAAAACAATAAAATCAATAAAGCCAAAAGGGGTTCCTTGAAAAGATCAATGGTATCAGTAAAACTCTACCTAGACTGACCAACAACAAAAGAAAAATTACAAATTACCAATATCAGAAATTAAAGAGGGACATCATTACAGATCCTACAGATACTGAAAAGATAAAAAAGGAATATCGTGAACAACTGTACTGCATATCATTATAACCCAGACTACAAATCTTCTCCTTACATGTTTCTGAGGAGCATAAAAAGCCCAAACGTGTCCAGAAGAGGCAAGAATAATGGGAGATATGGCTAAAATGAATCTAGGCTTTATTCTCTACCAATGATGAAACCCCTGCCCTCAAGGGGGTAAAAAGACCACTATTATACTAGAGAAATAACTCCAGAAAAAGTGTATAGATAAACTGGGGTAGTGGGGAGGAAGGAAGCATGGGACATCCAGGACACAAATCCAGTCAGGAGCCTGAACTGGCCCCGTCCAAAGGCAGCATGATCTTGGGTTCGGGAGATATCCTCTGGAGCACAGAAGCAGCAGCAGTTCAGTAAGCTAGAATGAAGAGCGGAATCCACAGCAATGGGAGAAGAAGAAGGGTCAGGGATCCACAATTTAACAGAGAGAGCAAATCCACAGGGGAAGAAGATGGTAGTGCATTCTACCTGACTCTGCCGAGGTTGACGTGTTAGGATGTTTTTCAAATGGTTAAGCAAAGTTATGGAGCCTGAGAGAAAAGCTGGATCTAGCTTCGTCTGTTCTTGATTAATAGGTAAAAAGTATGCAAGAAAGCCAAGGTGGAACACACAAAGAGAAGAAACACAGAAGGCGGCATTCACATGCGATAACATGCATGCAAGGGGAGCGGCGTGGAAAGCTCATGCTTGCTGTCTTCCTACAAATGAACAGCACGAAAATGAGTGCGTACTAAGGAAATGCAAATAACTCATAACCAAAATGAGATATCAGGATGGCTACTACTAAACAAACAAACACCAGCAACACAGAAAACAAGTGTGGGCGAGGATGTGGAGAAACTGGAACCTTTGCCTTCTGCTGGTGGGAATGAAAATGGTGCAGCCACTGTGAAAAACAGTATGGTAGCTCCTCCGAAAATAAAACACAGAATCGCCACGTGACCCAGCAATTCCACTTCTGGGTATATACCAGGAAGAATCAAAAGCTGGGACTTGAACAGATAGATGCACATCAGTGTTCACAGCAGCATTATTCGCAACAGACAAAAACTGGAAACAACTCCAGTGTCTATCAGGAGATGATCGAATAAACAAAATGTGGCAAATACAAACAACAGAATATTATTCAGCCTTAAAAAAGGAAATTCTGCCATGTGCTACAACATGGATGAACCTGAGGACATTATACTAAGTGAAATAAACCAAAGGGTTACAAAAGGACAAATATCGTAAGATTCTAATTACACAAGGTACCTGGAAGAGCCAAGATTAGAATAGCGGTTGCCAGGGACTAAAGATTCTAATTACACAAGGTACCTGGAAGAGCCAAATTCATAGAGACAAGATTAGAATAGCGGTTGCCAGGGACTGTGGGGACTTGTTTAATGGAAACAGGTTGTTCACAAAGATGAAAAGGTTCTGGAGATGGACAGTGGTGATGACTGCACAACAATGTGAATGTGCTTAATGTTACTGACTGTACACCTAAATGTGGTAAACTTTATGTTGTGTGTATTTTATCAATAAAAAAAATGAGTGTGCAGCAGTTAGAGATAAGCAAGCTGGTTTAGAGAAACGTCGTCAGGCAGCCCACACAGTCAGAGGCAGAGCTAGTGATCTGCACCAGATGCTGCCCATCGTGGTCAATGCCACTGCCCAGAGGGCAAACTCCACATCCACCGAGTACGGAAAGAACATCTAAACATGTATCAGCATTTTCAACCACATCCTGCACACAGTGACAGCAGCACCAAGCCTATCAGGTTCATGGTGAAAAATGTCGCGCTTACTATGTAGCTAGGCTGTTTGAGATATAAATTGGATTACAAAACATCTCCCTCCCCTTCTACCCTGTTTCAGAGTCACTGATGTGACACATTTGCCCTGGTCTCATTTCTGTTCTTCAGCCATTCCACTGGCTCTCACTCACAGAAGAAAACTCAAAGGCCGCACTATGTGGCTCATTTGAAACATTTTCAGACTGCTTACCACACATACATGGTAATGTATGTTCTCATGTTAGTGTCTTCCAAAGGGTGACCTGTAAGACTGAGGTTTTAATATTAATAAATGATAAACTGGTTCTTTGTACTACTGGCACTCTGTAGCCAGCTGTGAGACTAAGCTTGGTAAAAGACTTTGATCAACACATTAGGATTAAGAGACAGAATAGGAAGAAACAACAGTGTTGAGATTGCTAATAATTTGAATTTTAAGAGAAAAACAAAGATGATTATAAGCCCATCTAGATTTTGCCCTGATAGAATCTTTGAACTATTAGCCATCTACAGGATTGGCAACTAACTGGATGGGTAGGGGAGGGAACAGTTCAAGACGATTCAGAAAGTTTGTGTAGCAAGCATCTGGAAATGAGGAAAACAGAAATTCTTGCCATTTAATGTTCACATCTTCTGGACACATAAACTCCCAAGACGCACTCTCTGGCTCCGGCCATGTTTATCCTTCTTTAGCTAAGAAGCAAAGTCAGTCTTTGCTTCAAAGCACCTCCACGACGAGCAGCTCATGGACGCTGCAGGTAGTCAACATTCAAAGTTCTGGTGAGCCAGAGTGCACAAAGAACAGGGGATAACAGAAGAAACGCCGGCCACCCCTCCCGCACCCACCCGGGCCCCACTGTTATTTCTCATCCCTGCCCCTTGTGATCACCTAAACCACACCCGCGCTGTGTTCCCATCAGTCTGAAAATAGAGCTGTACATATTTTCGGTGGAGAAGGAACAGCCTTTTGTTTTTGGCAGTGCTTCTGCTACTGTTTATACTGAACATCCTAATAATGCAGCTCATGGTTACACCCAGCCTTCCCAGCCATTGCCCATATTTACTTCCTCTGCAACTGTCTCAGGAGATCCAGCCACAGTTCCAAGGCTGAACAAAAGGAAGCAAAACCCCACCATCCGGACATGGAAGCCAACACTTGAGTCAATGTCTTTTCAGGGAATCAGACTGTAACTGAGCAGATATGTATAAATGTCTTAAATCCTTAGTCTCATTATGTCTGTTGTGTGATACCTGCAGAAGTCTCTTAGAGCAAGCGAACTTTTAAAGGATATGCATTTCTCTGGAAAATAACAGTGTAGTTAAAAGTCAAATATTACTTCTGAGCCTCAGCTAATGAGCCCAGGTGGCCTGTGACAACAGCATAGATGGGGAGGATTCATTCACTGCACAGAAACATGGTTGCAAATCTTTTGACCATCTATCCGACAGGCTGAATTACTCACTACAAAGTATGTTCTCAATAAATCATCAATAACATGAGGAATCATGGTACTATTTATTAACAGGCAATGTTTTCCCAAATAACCCAAAATTATAAAATTAGTAAAACAGAAATGGCCCCTAGACTAAAAGGAGTTTCGATGAGCAGTTAAGCCTAGATTCTGACCCCTTTCTCTTTGGTATGCTAGCTTTGCAGTAAATTTCTGATACCTGCTGTCCTCTGGTGTTAGAACCGTCACAAGGATGCTTACCATGAGTGGGCTACTGAAGTGCATTACGCTTCTTGGAAGGTCAATCCTAGCTTTTTGAAGGATGCTGAGAAAAAGAGGCACGTTGATACCAAAGAGATTCTGCTAACATTTAAAATTCTTCCATATCTCATCTTAAGCATGTGATTCACAGCAACTAACCCCTTACCGTAAGAGCCAAAAGTCATATATGCACCAGAGGAGGGTAAGCAAGGGAAGGACATAGAGTGAGGACAAGGGATGTGTGTGTGTGTGCGCGCGCACTGGGCGGGCAGTGGAGGGGTGGGTGACCAGGAATACTATCAACTCATGTGTTTTTAGAAAAAAAGGATGCTGGCGACTGATGACTGAAAGCAAGAGCTGATCTAAGGATGAAGACCAGTGTACCCAGCCTTAGGGAATCGTAAGGCCTTGATGTGCAAGGGCCGCCATGAAACCAACTGCACAGATCCGACAAAGGGAATATCAGAATGTAGAACAAGCCAATCGAGGTGTGAGTACATAACACAGGATGGGGATTTGGAAGCCAATCCACAGTGGATTATTAGGATGCCAATAAAAGGGGCTGGAGTTGTAAGTGTGGAACACCGAAGTGTCAGACTCAAAACCTAAATTTTGTGGTTACTGTCATATTTCATCTCTGTGATCTTACACCAACCTATCATTGCATTTAGTTTATATAACATGATCTCATGAATCCATACTTACAAATCTTAAAAGATTAATTAAAAATCAATTCAATTAACAAATACTTATTGAGCATTTGATATGAATTAGGTACATTGTTCTGAGTGCTTAGATGTATTTATGAACAGATGAAAAATTACAAGCTCCTTAGTATAAACAAGCACCTTCCATAGATAAAAGTGGATTGAGGACATATGCATGACCACTTGAGACCTGAGGTGTATATATACACAATATCATCTTTTAAAAAAACAATGATTAAGGATACTGAAATTTAAAATGGAAGATAATTGGAGAACAACTTGAATGATTTCATAAAAAGAATTGTGTGGAAAATCTGCTACAAATTGTGTGACAAACTAAAATTATGAGAGATCATGCACCTGTACAAAGTGTTCTAGAAGAAATTCCTACAGTGAGAAAGAAGGGACTGAGATAACTTCTAAGACTTCTTTCAACATGAAAAGTCTTAGAAAAAAATGTGCGTATATAAATAAGAAGTGATATACATATTCATGTAAAAAAAGGAACTGGTCAACTCAAAGCGGTCTAGAAAAGCAAGAAAAACAATCGGATCTGGGGTTGCATCCCATGACGTGTGAGCTGGGAGCCCTTCGGAAACTTACTGAGCATCCAAAACTGTTTTTCCATATGTAAAATGAGACTGGGAATGGAAAAATTAAATGCCTGTATCTCATTCCACCTACTTCTTGCCATTCAGACCACAAAACCATTTCATCATGCCTGGACTACCATAATGGCAACCTAACTGATTCCCACACCGCCAGAATGATCCCGCATACACGTAAACTGAGAAGTAACGTATCCAAGCGAAGCAAGCTCCTCCCCGCAGCTGCCGAGGCCCTGCTTCGCTAGGTCCCGCTTCTGCCTCTGGCCTTCTTCTCAGGCGCTACCGGATTGCTCAGGATGCTCCTGTCACCATGGCTCTCAGGGCCCAGTGTCCGCTGTTTGTTCTTTCTAGGACGCCTTCCCCTTGGTATAGATGGCATATTTTTATCCTCTGGAGATTGGTTTTTAATAAAATGTCAGCTCCCCAAAAAGAGCTTCTAACTAAAAGAAATATTCCAGTTATTTCCCATACTACATGCTGCCGATTTCTGTCCAATCATTTGTAATAGATCGTACTTTATTTAATGTCTGGCTTTGTGGGGAAAAAAAAAACTAACATCTTTGTCATTCAAGGCCTTCATACGCCTCACCACGGCTGATGACAACCCTCAAACCCTTCCTATGAAAACGGGGAGAGAGAGTTGCTGCCTGACAAGTCTCAAATGAAATGACGTACATAGCAGTGTTTTTTTAAATTGAAACAGCATCACGAGTCCAACACGCCTGCGCTGACTTAGCTCCACTCATAAAGGCTTTCGCAACCAGACCAACCATCAAGTACTACACATTTTAGCATTTTTTAAATATATTATATTGCTTAAGATACCTAGACTGACATTTCCTCTCCTCCTTCCCTCTCTTTCTTTTTCCTTTTCCTCCTGGACATGTAATATCATTAAGCATCAAGCACGTAAAGGTCCTAAAAACTAGGCTCTCCCCTAAATACCAAAGAACAAAAATTTTAAAACTTCATCATGATTTCATAGAGGAAATCACCTTTCAGAGAAACTAACATGAACAATAATATCTTGGAACAAGTTCAAAATGCCAAGTTACCAACTGCTCTCAGCCTAGGCCTGGCAAGTCAAATGGCCATCTGACAGCGATGATGGAGGGATGATGAATCTCCACCACAAATCGCTACTCCTTGTGTCCCTGGTCCAATGTGTATTTTACTGGTTCGTGTGTCTAGCCTTCTGAGCCCATTTCTTGGCCTCAATGGACCATTAAAAAAAAGAGGGAACTGCAAGTAATAAATTGAATCAACGAATCAATAAAACAGCTCCACTATTTCCTTGACCAGGGCGGAACATTATCACTTTGCCTAGACGCCCACAGCTCCACACTCGCAGGCGTTCAGGTACTGAGGTTGATTTGGCATCTCTTGAGGCCCTTGGTAGCCTTCCAATTTCCCCTGCTTTTGCCAGAAAGCTAAACTTCCAAAAAGTACTCCTTGAGTCATCCAACATTCCCAGACTCCCATCTTACGGCTGGAGGAGTCCTGACTAATTTTAGATTCAAGGATGCCTTCTGTGAGCAATTAGCTATCCAGAGTCTCCGCCCCCATCCTGCTTAGACACCCACTAATGCTGGGAAAAAAAAAAATACAGCTATCAACAGAGCCTGAGGCTGGATCTGAAAAGCAGTCAAGCCAAGCCAAAAGGGCTACTTTGCCATTTTAATAAACAGATTAATTGGAGGACCTTCCAAAGGAAAGAAATGTATCTTTCCCCTAAAAAGTTGCCAGTGAGAGACAGCAGAAACAACAGACAGAAAAGGCCCAGACAAAAGACAGAGAGACTAAAGGACAGAGGCGGCATGTCAGAGGACGACAGAGACAAGATAGACAGACGGGAGCTGGGCGAAGGGAGACGGCAATGACAGGGACAGAGGGGCAGACATCGCAGGAAAGAGCAACTCTGAAGATGAATTTTCAAGAGTAGGATGTTCTCCTGAGTATAAGAATGAATTTTAAAGCAAGTAAAACCACATGTAGCAAGTGACTCGGCGCTGATTCTCAGGTCCCACAAGAGAGCCCTTTAAGAACCTTGACATCAGCAACCCGACCCCCACCGCACACCGTCCACACATACTTCTCAGCCTCTCTCTTAAGGCAGACGGCCAGGGACCCGGCCATTGAATTCAGGAGAAGAAAGAGCCTGAGAGCTTGAGAATGTGCCGAGCGTGGCTCCTTACCTTCAGCAGCACCACGTCCACAGCCCTGTCCACCTTGGAGATGTCACACAGACTGTAGCGCCTCTTGTGCCGTTCATACATTTTGTCCAAAAGCAGAAGAGAGGAGACAAAATGCAGGAGATGTGCCCGCCGTTAACTCGGGGAAGCAGTGCGTCCCGCAAGTCCAGAGTTCCAAACCTCTCACGGGGGGCGTCTGTGCCTTCCAGACGCCTCTCTATATAAAACCCTCAAAGGGTCAAAAATGAATTAAAAAGAAACCAAGAGGAACCCAATTCCTTAAACTGACCGAGAACTTTATGACAACTTCAGAGCACTGGGATGATGAGTTTATAATTCATAATAGAAACAGTAAATGCCTCCTGATGCTATACTTTATGCAAATCTTGACTGAAGGAGAAGCACACACCATTTCCATCACTGGCGATAACTCCAGTGGAAAAACTAAGAACGAACTGACTGAGCATAATGGCCGATGCGCGTGGGGAAAAAACCAAGCAGGCAATAAAAATCCAGTACGTACTTTGTCAGGAAAAGAGAGGGAAAAAAAAGGAAGATAGCTCTATTCCACAGCGGCGACGTGAAAAAATTCTCCCATAAAATTCTGTTCTTGCTTTAAAAGAATAAAGGACTATCAATTTTTCCTTTACAGGAAAAAGAAAAAAAAAAAAAAGCAGAAGCTTGTTGATTCTGTATGAAGTAAAGAGCCTTCGGAGTCTGTCTCGCACACCAGGCAGTCGGGCTTGGTTCTGATTTAGGTTGAAAACATGTAAGACAGCAGAGGAAAGGGAGGGAGAAAGGCCCGCCTCCTGCTCTGCAACCCCCCCTTCTCCTAGGGCGCTGGCCCTGCCCTACCACAGTCCCCAACCCCCTCCCTCACTCTCGAGAGTGTCATGACTTGCCTTTCAGTGCCGCACCAGCAGCCGAGGAGGCTTGCAAACCTAATTGCAAACATGATTCACCCACAAACTAAGAAGAGAAAAACAAGGCTCCTTTTCCTTTTCCATCCCGCTCCCTCCTCCTCGTCCAACTGTCCCCTATGAAGGAGGCTCTGTTAGGCTCTCTCAGATGCGAGGAGTGCTTTGATGTCAGGGCCATAATAAAGGAAGAGAAAGGTCATCCTAAACACCGTAACAACACACTTATCTATCCCACCACGCACAGAAAACAAACTACGGGAGGCACACACTGCCTCTCCTTGCCAAATGCAAACCAATGATTTAACGTGAGAAAAATGTTAGCCAAGTATGCCAGGGCGATGTCTCTAGGATTCAGAAGTGGCTAGAAGCGTCACCCGGCGGGGACCTCCCTTTCGATGCTCCCATTCACATTAACTGAGCCTTGCATGTGGCTCTGCTACTTCTTTTGCCCTTTTTTTTTTTTTTTAAACTATTCGAGACCTCTTTAGTCCCCACCCTTGGGAACATTCTCCCGGGCCAGGCCTGTTCCAGAATTCATTCTCTCACTTCAGACATTCTTTCACTTGGGTCGAAAATAATTTGGGAGGGAAAAGAGGAAGAGGAACCAAGGAAAGCAAAACGGGGAGAGAGTGGAGAAAGAAAAAAAATTACGAAGATTTTCTCCTGCTAGGAGCCATTAGGCTGCTGACATTTTCCTCAGGTGGCCAGAGGAGTACTTGGCTGGACCAGGACTGTCAAGGAGGGGGCTCAAACACCATGACATAAGGAGCAGGGAGATTTACTAACTGAATTTGTCAATATTGCAAAGAGTTGGTGATAAAGTTTTTCA
The DNA here is from genome assembly GCF_000325575.1 of Pteropus alecto. Taxonomy (NCBI): domain Eukaryota; kingdom Metazoa; phylum Chordata; class Mammalia; order Chiroptera; family Pteropodidae; genus Pteropus; species Pteropus alecto. Next base: position 766,116 of record NW_006430726.1, on the reverse strand, counting down.
GTAGCTATAAAAAGAAGATAGAAGGTCTGATGAGTCACCATCCCCTCAGGCCAGGCATTCAAGTTGCCAACCAGCCCAAAGGAGAGAAATGCAGACAGTCCTGCTTGAAGGCAAGCCTTTTCCTCCTCTATGAGCAGCACAGTTACAGCAGTAAGCCCTGGAAGCCTGATGCCACACCCCTCACTGTCCCGCAGAGGTGGACAGCCTCCCCTTCCCCACGTGCCCCCTGGTGAGCCCTGGCTCTGTGATGTCACCAACCTGTGCAGTGAAACAGAGGGTGGTACTTGTTAGGGTGACAATGGAAAAACGTAGAAACAAGATGATTAGAGAAAGGTTAGAGAGTTGAAAATAAAGTTCTTGCTCAGGCTTACCGAAAGGGTGGGAACCTGGTCAGGAATTTACAAATACGTTGGAACTATGTGGTCTGAGGCACAACTCAAAAGATTCTATAGGCTTCAGTGTATGGAAAAATGGATAGTTTGTTTATCTTTTCTGTATGAACCTTCACCAAGCTATAATTGAGAGCTCTCCTTTCTCCCCATATGAATACAAAGCTGCCTCCCCTCTGTCCTCAATATGGTTTATTCCTCAACTGCCGCTCCCTTCTGTTTTAATGAGAATCAAATGTTTCGGGATTCCAAGGTTCCCAGGCATCTCCCTAGGGCTCAGAAGCTCTAATCATAATAAAGCCTTTCTACACCTAACCTCCTCTAACTATTGACTTAAACGTAGAGAATCTATATTGATTTAGCAAATATTTTGTGCCTTGCACTGAAGGCAAACAAAATAAGTAAACAACAAGGCATGTGTCAAGAAGTTTATATAATTAGAGAGGAATCTGTTTCAGAGTAATCTAATTGCCTGAAATGGCCCAGATTACTTGTTTTTGAGACATACAGATTAACCTTTCAATTTCTGACTACCTGCTGGCTTTGTGCTGCAGGCTGCAGATCGAGGTTTCTTACTCTTCATGCACACATGAACGCAGCAAAACGAAGTGGACTCGCCCTTACTTACTCTGTTCCTTCTTGGAAAACAAATGCTCTGGGAAGGGAACATACGCTCTTGTGGGGAAAAAAAAAAGAGTGTGTTTTGCTTTCCCCTCTGGATCTGCTCAGCACTCCCCAACAGAACGCAGAATCTGCAGTCCTGTGCTTTTGCTGCTGATGTGACAATTCCAAGTTTTTATTAAAAACATCTGGAACCACTGAAGTTATTCTGTTAGGATTTTGAAACACCGCAACCAATCATTTTATATTCAAACTAGAGCTGACAGTTACAACTTTGCATTTCGAGAATATTTCCTCTTTCCTTTGAGAACTTATAGTAAAACATTATTTATTATTGACAACAGCTTATAATAGTAGTTTTTATGAGATTAATTATATCTCCCTTCTCCCTGTGTCCTCCATCTACTCTCCCTCCACAAGGGGTCCCAAATTCTTCAACAGAAGCTTTTTGGTTCACTCCTGCCACAGGCCCAACATATGTTCTTAAAGATTCCACAAATGGCATACACAAATATTTCATGCATTATAATTTAACTATAGCATTTCTGTTCATGAATTCAATTTTCTCTTGATTTATTTCATTACAAGATCTAACACCTTACCCAAATTATTTAACATTCTTAACAGGTGAACTCTATTTGGCTCCATTTTGTTCCAGTTAGGGCAGATTCCTGCCTGAAATCCCATAATAAAGTTTCTCAATTAGGATACCACCTAGTGGGTATGCTCAAGACACAAAGGGAACACCAGAGGCCAGTAAACAAAGTAGCACCATGTGACTAGGCACTGGCTAAGTGACTCACCAATGATCAATTTAGTCTCTGCAGGGTACTCAGGTGGCAGGCTAAAAAAAATCAAGGTTTCTTTCCATTCCTGGGTGTGTCATTATCTCCCCAAGCAATCTGGGATAATTAGTTTGACTCCCTGGACCTACATTTCCAAACTGAAAAATGAGAGGTGTTGGACACTAGACCATACCTGAAATTCCTTCTTGATCTGATATCCTCAGTCTGTGACTAAGAAATCTTTATCAGAGGCCGTATAGTTTATAGAATGTAGGTAGATTCAGAGAAGAAGAGAAAAATTGAGAAATTCTCTCAAAACTTCTTGTAGAAAACATATAGTATATTCTTGGGTAATTATATTTGCCACCTCCACTTTACACATGAAATGAAGAGAGGTCTACCACAGTTAATGATTTTCAATAACCTATGATTTCATTAACTTAAAAACAGTGATTCATCCAGAGTTCACATTTGTTGGCCAAATCTACTAGAATACAGATAAAAAACATCAGCTTCCACTAGAGAAACCCCAGTCTGCTTAGAATAACAGAACGCTTCAAATAAGATGTTTTTGAGTATTTGAGTATAAGAAGAAAATTATTTACAATGGCTGCAAAAACACTGTTTCCATCTGGGGTTTGCTTTTAATTTCAGTTGAGGTGTTCAAGCACGACTGTTCCTGGCATTTCTTTGATTCACAGATTTGAAGGTTCCAAGGTTTTAAAAAGCTAAAGGAGAAGAGGAAGGCCTAAAGGACAATCAACCAGGAAACCTTTTCGAATCTGGCAGGCGGCGCCTTTGCTTTAACCCTCTATCGCCTCTGCAAAATGAAGCCAAAAGGCATCTTAGCTGGTAGCGGCAAACTGACAACTGTACCAACAGCAAGAAGAAATTAAGATGGAAGAATATCAGAAAAAACAAAGGTCTCTTCATAAACTTGTGCTCCTTACAGGAAATAGGTCTCATGGAACAAGGCCACAAATGTTAAATTTTACTAAAATTGCCAACAGCTTGGAGAAATAAAAGGAGAAAAGATGGAAGAAAGGGAGATAGCAGAAACATAACTTCAGTAAAAAAGTAAGTGACAGCAGAGTTCAATCCTTAGGACAGGTCTTCTGGGGCCAGGTTTGTTAATAGCAACAACATTTACTGAGTTTCTGATTGTCAGGAGCTTTCATGTGTATAATTTCATTTATTCCTCATAAAAAACTATAAGGTAAATGTTATTGTCCACAGATGCAGAAATGTTGCATTCAGAGTTTAAGTCAGTTGTGTTAAGGTCATGCAGCTAATAAAACAAGTCTGCATTAAACTCAGTTCTGTAAATCTTTCTACTACACGTCTTATTTTGCCACTTGAGAATTACCCAAATTAAAAGAAACTACTATGGAGAAAATGTAAGTTAAAATTTAAGGAAAGAAAACTTAGAATTCTTCACTCATACCATCAATATTCTTAGTTTGATTTTACACAAATGCCAAAGCATAGAAAGAGATGTTATTTTTTCAATAAAAATGACTAGCGGTTCTTAATTTTAGAAAGTACAGATAGAAAGTGTGCCATTAAATGAAGCACATTCAACTTCTTTCTCAACATTTTAATACCTGACATTTCTGTTTAACAGCTTCTCTGTGCAGTATTATGTTAACAAAAATCAGAATGAACACATCCAACACAGGGACTAAACTATATCTGGATACTGACAGTTCTTATCCAGGTCTTCTTTAGAATGAACGGGTATACTGGTCCTAGTATTTTTCTTTGGAGCAAATATTTCTAACATGCACTTCAAATATCTGAAGATACTCTTGTAATTCACTACCCTCCCCAGAGCTTTTCTTCTGGGTCACGGTTCCTATAACTGTTCCTCATGCAACAGGCACCCAACTGAAGCCTCGTCAGTCAGTGTCCTTTTTGTGATGTAGACGCTCAAGGTGAAATCCTCTGAAATTGCACACACTGGGACAGTTAAGATCGAACTGGCTTTCCGAACATGAATACCGCACTTTTACAGGAATATTAGCTTATGGTGAAATAAGCTCACTTGCCATATCTTTTTTCCACTTTGACTTATGTCAAAACAGGTTTCTTCCATACCATAATCTTGTGATTGTATTTTAAAACCCACTTTACAATTTCCCTGCTGAATTATCTCATTTGTTTTAAGTTATCATTTTAGTCTAAAAAGAGTACCTTGAATCTAGACTCTGTCACAGAAATGCCAGCTGTTCCTGCACACTCTGTGTCATCTATAAACCTGAGCAAGGTTAAAAACAGACCCAGAAGTACGATGCTAAAAGCCACCGCTGGAAGGATGTTGTTAGTCCATCCACCATCGGCTACAAAGCCAATCGAACTTTGACTCACATTTCTCCATCTTCTATACAAAACGGAACAATCTGTACAATTTCTTGTTGAAATTAACACATACTACATGGTGTTCTCCTATTGGACCTATCTTGTAACCCTATCAAAAAAGAGAAATGAGACACCACCCACAGTGTACTGTGGGGCAACGTTTCTCTGGGTGGTCATGCAGTCTATCGAAACCAAATCCAAAAGCCTGTCTCATGTGATCAGCAATAAACCATACTCACTGTGACTTCTGTATCTTCCAACGCCACCCCAGCATTACATAAGACAGAGCACTGACCGCTGCCCCCTAAGCTACTCTAACATTTTTCTTCATAACTGTAACATACGAGAAAATTTCTTGTCACATATAAAAGTCTTATCAACTTCATGAAGCCTACGAATGCAAACTTTTAGTTCAGTGAAATAACTAAGTAATAGCATCCCCCTCCTCCACATTTTCTTATACTTAAAAATACAAACTATACTACTCAAGAGTGGATTCCGATGCATTCGTATCATTTGGCTATTTTTCCCAATAAATACATACATTTTTACATGTGCAAAATGCATGAATTCAGACTAAAATCTTGGTCATAACTTCTATTTCAGATGGTAATCTAAGACTCTGAAAGCATGTTTTTATTTAGCATTTAAGTAACTTAAGATGCTTTACTGAAGTATAACTGGCATACAATAAATTGTACATATTTAAAGTGTTCTAGATATTTTCCAAACATAATTTTTTAAACTGAATTTTCAAATTTTCCCAAAGAATGCGGCTTTAAAATACATTAATGCTGTAAAAACCTGGAATGCTAAAAATGCTAAAAATGACAAATTTATATAATAAAGAGCTAAGAAATTTCACATGGAAGATTCATAATATTGTGAGATCATACATAACTTCACATGTCACTGTCCTAAGTCTTCCACAAGCTTTCAGTAAACAGTATGAACATTAGACGAATATTCACTGAACACCTATGCTTGGCAGTGAGAATATAACAGCAATTCAGACAGACCGTAAATAGAATAATGCGTGAGAAGTGCTGGGACAGAGCAATCACAGCACGACAAGAACATTTTGCCTCAAGATGTAACACACTCTAAAGGCCCGCTGAGGAAGCTGACTACTCCGGGACCTGATGGGTGAGCAGGAACTAACCAGGTAAAGGGTGTATGGTGTGTAGGGAGGCGGGGAAGAAGTAGAGAGAGACTGATTTTGTAGACGTTCAGGCAGAAGACCGGGTGCTTAGGTCCAGAGGCAAGAAAGAGCAAGTGGCAAAAGACGAGGCCTGAGGAGCACAAAGAGATGGACTCATATTCAGAAGTCTGAATCACTGCAATAGGAAAAAGCTACTGAAGGGTTGTTAGCAAGGGAAAGGCATGATCGGTTTTGCATTTCGAAAACAGATTTTTTTTCTAGAGAATGCTCAACAGACAGGAAGAAGTAACACTAGACACAGGGAAATTAAGTCACAAAGCTGTTATGGAAGTTGGATGAGAGATGACGGTAGCTTGAATTCAGGTGATGAAAGCATAGATGAAGAATCAACAATTGAGGGGTCAAAGATATTTAACACTAACAAGGACTGGGGCGGAAAGGGTGGGGGAAAAGAAGCATTAGGTTTGACAAGGCTTCACCCTAGGCAACCAGGTAAGCGCTGGGAGGGAGCACAAGTGAGAGGCAGGGAGAGATCCGAAGATGAGTCTGCTTCTAGAAACAGCTGAAGCTGAGGCATCAGAGACAGCCCAGCAGAGCCGTGCAGACAAATGATGTATTCGTCTGGAGTTCGGGAGGATGGCTGGGAGAGGGTACAGAGATTTGGGAATCAACACAGATGTGATATTAAGGAAACGAAAAGAAGTATTCCCAAAAAAGAATAGTAAACAGTGCCAAATGCTGTGAAAAGGTCAAGCAAGTAAAAGATCTCGATTTTGCTAGGTAAATGGTAAGGGCAGTTCTGGCTTAGCAATAGAGTGACGAAATATGGAATTAACTTCACAGAGGAAAATTCAGGTTCTGTCTCTTAAGACATTTTTGCCTTCAGATTACGTACTTTACTGGATCCTTATGTAACGGTTGCTGGAATAGTGATAACCTGGCAACAAATATTTTAGATTGTAAAAAACTTTCTGAGGAGAAAATGAAATGTTAATAGAGAAAAAGGACCGTTAACACGAAGTGAGTTCTGGGCAACACATACGCCTGTCCTTTCGCATACTTTCAGTTCCTTCCAGGAGATCTTGTTATCAAGACCAGAAGAGAACACTTGAGACACACAGTGCTATCCTGGTCAGGAATACAGGTTTTACAATAGCTGGAGGAGGAGGGAAGCGGGGTGGACAGTGTTTTGGCAAGGAAATGCAAAGGAGGGACAGCCAGTAAGTAAGACACGCCCTTTCCATGTGATCATCTGTGGAAATAAGAACAAACCTCTTTCTACAAAACAAAGGCTATGAAGTCAAGGAAAACCACGCTGACATTTACTGACCAGAATGTCCTAATGCGATTTTGTCATTACCAGCATGACGTGGTCAATTAGTAGCCAAATTGTGAATATTAGCCAAATTTATTTATCCATTCGACAAACATGTAAATGTCTGCCCTGGTTATGGTGCTCTGAAAGGTGTTGTGAGAGATGGTAAGGATGGATGAGACATTTTGGGGACCTCGAGGAAACAAAGCAGGGGTAATGGCCTGAAATATGAAACAGCATGGGTAGTACAAATGAAATGTGGAATTTCAGCAAAGGACCGAGGATCTCTGGCTGAACTGATTAGGCTGAAAAGTTTTATAAAGATGGTGGTTTAACAGAAGGAGAAGAAGGGAGAGAGGAGGTGGGCACTGCCTATAAAGAGTGTGAGTGAAGGTACAGATGTGATGAGTGGCAGATGTGGCAGAGGACTAGCAGACTGTCTAATTATATGAATCAAATTCCTGTATGGAAGTGCTATAGCATCAGCATGGAAAAGCACTAACAATCTAGATTATAAAAGCATATGATGTCATGCTAAAAAGTCTGGACCCTGTTCAGAGGCCACTGGAAGCCAGCAAGGACATCTGAGCAGAGACGTGGAATGGTTCGTGCTGTGATTCAGGAAGACTGCACAGAAGTCTGCAGCCTCGTCAAGTCTAATTTCCCTCGTCTGGATACTACTCCACTTGATCCTTACCCAATCTCACGTGCTGCTACACCTTCAGATAGGTACAAGGCTGGTCTCTGGAGTTTCCACAATTACAACGTGGTTCTCCTTTCCCTCAATTTTCCTGGCTCTTCAAACAACTGTGGTTTCTGGAATTCTGAACCTTGTCTCTCCGACCTTAGCCAAAACCCACCTGTCAAATCTCACTTTCCTAATTCAGCTCTCTGCGTACTCTGTCCTTTTCACTCTGTTAGACCCTTAGGCACTCACATGGCGGTGTTCTCCCCGTATCTATCGTTCCTCGGTGCTGCACGCTGGTCTGACTCTAAATAGATGATGAGCTCCTTAAAGGCAGCGGGCACTTCTGAATTTTCTCTCCCTGAATCCCCTAAACACCCAAAGGCTTCATGACTAACTGATTATAGACTTGTTTATAACCAGTCACAATCCTAAGACCTTTCCAATAGCTGACCAGATATGGTTATTAAACAAGACAAGAAAATATTGTCAGTGTGTTAACATATACAAGTGGTGAGTAGTCTTAAAGAGTTTCTGGATTTAAAGGATAAATTCCTGGCCAGATATGAAAACTCATATTCAAAATAACCATACTCTAAGGAAAATCCCACATAAAAAAAAATTAAAATGTTTTACTTAAGGAAATTACTTGACTTAATCTTCCTATTTTTCACTTCATGGCTAAAAAAATAGCTCTAGTACAATCAGTCAGACAAGCCAAAAAAATGATTCAGTTTCCCATGGAAGACTTCTCTCATCCCTCCAGGCAAACACACATCACTGTGTAGGCATGCGTTCCAAGAAAGGCAGAGGTACAACTTAACTCTTTTTATCAGCTGTCCAAAAGACACAGCCAAGGGGAGAGAGAAAAATCCTTCAAGAAAAAGCCTATTGAAGGGATTAAAAAGTACAAATTTGCAGTTTCAAAACAGTTATGGGGAAGTAAATTATACAGCATAGAGAATATAGTCAATAATACTGTGGTAACAATATATGGTGTCAGATGGGTACTAGACTTATTGGGGGTATCGCTTTGTAGGTTTTATAAATGTCTAACCACTATACATCTAAGACTAATATAATATTGATGGGGAACTGTAAATGAAAATTTAAAAATTTTTTAATTTAAAAACAAAAAAACAAAAAAACAAAAAACAACTTTTCAACACTACCCGGGTCAATTTTGGCATTTAGTCATCCTCAAAAGAATATACTCATTTAACCCCTACTTTTGCTCATTTAACCCCTACTCTTTGGAGTTTGCATTTGATCATTTTATTCAACCATTACCAAATTCAAATTCAATCCACTGTTCTGAAAACGTTTAAGAAAGTACAACACAACTCTGTTTACCTGAAATTAAATTATGAGAATTTGCTTTGGAAGAGTTGTTACCACGAAAATATGTTGAAGAGGGGAGAAAACGCTCCTCTGCTTGAGCACATGCGAGCAGAGCTGTCGCACGCGGCACGGCCGCAGGAAGAGAAGGAACAGCTGACCGCTGACCACTGCTGACCAGGCGCAGTGCAGAGAAGAGGACCCCTATGGCCAGGCTGCTTTGGGCAAGTTACGCAGCCTTTCTGGTCCTTAGTTTCTCACCGTAAAATGGTGATAAAAGCATTTCTATTTTATTATCATCTTTAAAATTTTTGCCTTATTTAAAAAAAAAAAGATATTTAAGTCAACCTACGAGAGTGCATGTGAGATAAAACCAAGTAATTGATAAAATCTGACTTAAGTTAGAACTGAAAGAATAAAACACCTCTGCTTTTAAGCAGACCACCATGTTCCCTCTGAAGATACTTTTTATTATGAGACGAGAAAGTAAAAAGAGGGAAAAGTTGAGTTTTCTCTGTAAGGAGAAGGCGGGTAGCTTCACCAGGAGCCAAGACTAAAGGGACCGCTGAGCATCCGAGCGCCGCGCGGTGTCACAGAGAGCGGCTCTTTAAGAAGGTCAGCATAGGACTGGGAACTCAGCTGGACAAGTCGGCCTTGGGAAAAAAGAAAACGGCCTCTTCCTCTGAGGCAAAGGGAAAGGAGTAATAAAAGACAGATATTTATAGATTTTTCCTGGCCAATTCCCAAGTGCCTAATTTGGACTGAACTTATAGCCAGTGTCCCTGAACAATCCCCACCCAGAAGACCGAAATCACAATGTGACCCGCTGGGATAAAGAGCATTTGTTCGGTCCTGAGACGTGACTCTGGGAGAAGGCCCAACACCATGACAGCCTCTCACCTCTCCTCGTGGGACTCTTCCACAGCAGTCCACAAGTAAAACAACCATGCTCGGACTAGATTCCACACCTGGCGACCGCCATGTCCTTGACCCTGCCCTCATGCCCTCCCTCACCTATGCAAAACTCGACAGTCTGCGAGTCTCCCTCAAGTGCTATCACATCCACGATGCCGCCGACTCAAACACCTCCGTCGAAAGGCTGACTTGTCCTTCCACTCCCTCTGTTAGAACCGGCACTAAAAGCACGCACTGATCACCAGTTCCAGGTGCCCGTTTCAACAGTCTCCTGGAGCAAGACACCTGCTGCACCTGTGGCCTTAGTATCAGCAGAGGTTCCTGTGTGAATGAAAGATCCCCGTCTCTCTCTGAAGAGGGTCTTTCAGGGAAGGTAACCCATCCTCAAGAGTAGATCGAACTGATACAGGCTGTCCAGATTCAGAAGCTCTTTGATTCATAAATTTCAATTTGGATACAGAGATATGCACCAGAGAAAGGTCATCTACTCTGCTCGCTACGAACGAATGGCATGAGCAGGTAGACCTCATCAATAAAGAGAGCATGTCAGAAATTAATTAGCAATTAGAAGAACTGCTCTGCCTACCCTAAATGCTTTTTTGAAGTATAAATAGCAGTTTGGGTAGGTTCTTCAAGACCATCCATTCTGAAGACCTGTCTGACTAAAATATATATTGATTTTTAGAGCACTATTTTATTTGTTCCTAATTATCAGAAGATTGGTGCCTTTCTAAATATGCAAATGTCTCTTTTGGAATTAATGTGAATGTTTTTAACACAAACCTTAAAAAATAAAAACTGCTCTCACTTTTAACAAAACATACTTCACACAAAATGGTGAATTATTAGAGACCAAATTTCATAGAAGCATTCTGATTTCTTCAGAGCTATGTGTGTGTTTAATGGCTCGGAAGGAATCAGGTACCCATAGGGATAGTTTAAGTAATAGTTGAGATTATAAAGTATCATCAGGGCCACCGCCTGAGCAGAACACATACAAGGCCTTTGCGCTGTCCCTCCAACTTGCCCTCTATAAGACTATTTACTAATATCTCTCCTCTGCCTCCTCTATGAGGATGCTATAAAAATAAGCATTAGTGGTCTCCAAACGAACACAGCATTATTTAATATTGCTTACTGTTATTATCTTTCTTTCATACGTGTAGTTTTCCTGCATCTGAATTCTAATGGTCCTGTGCCTCCAATTCTCACACTGCTAAACCGAGGATGCTTTTACTCGGTTTTGTTCTACTACTACTAAGACAATTATCCGAATTCTATGTAGAAAGATGAACCACTTTTCTTGGTTCAATCTGAAATACTCAGATTAATGGGTTATCAATGAGGAACTTCTTCTCCACCTGATTTTTAGTTGCAACTCCTGTCATATTGACTAAATCAGGTTTTTTAAACCTCAACAAAATTTAAAAGCTTCAAATATATTTGCTATGGAAATAAGGAAAACAGGATTTTTAAGAGAGAGGGAACTACTTAAGATCATCAGTGCCTGAAGGAGAGAAATGAATAAACAGATTAAGCAAACATAGTCTAATGTAAAGTTCACCGAAGTATTACAGAAAACTCAACTAGAAGTCAGTCTTGTTGAAGTTCTTCTTGTTTTCCTTTTTCTTTCAAGATACTTACCATGTATCCAATGTTATAAATGCCTGTCATGTGTGAGATCATGTAGCAGGTCCCTGTGCAGAGAACCAAGGCAAAGGCAGAGTCACCGGCAGGAGGCGGCAGAGCCAGCGCCCCAGGCAACACTGCGCAGGGCTTGGGGTTCATGGCAGGATCCCATGGCTCTGTGCTCCAGTGTGGGGAAGGAGAAGAGTGAGTGAACAGTGCAGTGTAGGACAAAGCAGCACATCCGCAAGGGTCTCAAAGAATGAAAGAGTGCCAGGGTAGACCCCAGGGGTGCATTTCAGGCAGAGTAGACCAATGAGCAAGTACAACGATGGATTTAAGCAAAACCAGGAGTGTGCTGTGGCTGGCAGGTGGACTGTAGATTGGAAAAGCACTGATGATGAGACCATACGAGTAACCTCAGGAGCCAGACTCCGAAGCCCATGTATGCCACACTGCAAGGTAAAGCGCTGTGTCAGTAAGAATCTATAACGTGAGCTAAAGCAGCAGTTCTCAAGGTGTGGTCTGCAGATCGTTGAGGGTCCCAGAGACCTTTTCAGGAGGGGAGTGGGATCAAAACTATTTTGACAGTAATGCTAAGATATCATTTGCCTTTTTTACTGTGTTGACATTTGCACTAATGAGCCTTCCCAAGAATCAAAGCAGTTTTACCAAAGTGAACCAGTAGTTATTATATTCTTTGCTGCCCTACACTCACAGTTTAAAGCAAAAATATTTTCACAAAGGACATCCTTGATGAAGCTGTTCATTAATTTCATTAAATTTCAACCATGAGATACACATCTTTTTAATATTCTGTGTGACAAATGGGAAGTACACATAAAATACTTCTTTCTTTCTGTAAACAAGGTATAATGGTTCTCTTGAGGAAAATCATTTGTCTCATTATTTTAAACTGTGAGCTGAGCGAGCCACTTTTTTCATGGAACAGCAGTTTTACTTGAAAGGACTGACGAACAAATGATGCTTATTCAGAGCTTGGGTATTTTCTTGGAAATGAACAAAGTGAACCTGTCTCTTAAAAGAAACAACTGGCAGTATTTATCGCTGATGGTACAATTTAGACTTTCAAGTGAAAATGAGAAATTGGGAAAACTTGAATCTGCCACTGTGGGCTTACCAGTTGACCAATACTTAAAAGACATTTCTGAAGAGACTAGTGGTGAGATTTCCTGATATTGTAGAATAAAACACAAGTCCACATTTGGAAGAGTTGGATTACACAGTAAATCAATATTTTCCAAATGACTGATGAACAATGTCAGAAAATCATATATGGATAAAAGCTCCATTCAAAGTACAAGACAGATCAATGGTCTTTAAAATACCAAAGTACAAAAAGTTCAATGGTGTGATTTCAGATTCCACACCACAAACCTTTAAGAACCTACCATCTGTCGTTCCTGATCTACCATCAAATAAGAACATCACAATTATCTGAGAGAACTTTAAAAATATTCTTCTCTTTCCCAAGCATATATCTGTGTTAAGCTGGATTTTCTTAATAGATTTCAACCAAAACAACAGACTGCTACAGGTTGAATGCATGGGAGCTAAGAGAATCCAACTGTTTTCTCTTAAGCCAAACATTAGGTTAGACCAAGGCCACTCTTCCTTCTAGTGTTGGTTTTGTTTGAAAAAGTTTTTTTTTTTCCATAATATACATTCTTCACATTAACAAGTGATGGGTTTACTATTACTATAAATAAATTAATATTTTTAAATGTCTCAGTTTTAATCTCTAATGTGGCAAATAAACATATAAACAAAAGTTGTTTGGCATCCTCAATAATTTTTAAAAGTGTAAAGGGATCTGGAGACCAGAAAGTCTGAGAACTGCTGGGTTATCAGGCAGAAAGAGTGGCAAAGAATCAATGAATCCAGGCGAGAGAAGATGTTAACTTTGACAGAAGGGGAGTGGAGAGAGGAAGGCATCTGGGATGAAACTCTCCAGCTTAAGAGACTGTATGAAAGCCAATGCCTTTAGGTATAGATGAAGCGAGGCCCGAACAATGTC
>NW_006430726.1:745627-752410 GCF_000325575.1 Pteropus alecto | reverse complement strand
CACTATGAGGACCCACAGCCATGATTCACAGGAATGCAAGTTAAAAACAGGTAGAAAACTCCATATACTTTTTCCATCTGTCAAAGCTGAGTTCTCTCTCGGTTCAGTTACTCCTTGCAATCATCAGAATGGATATGCTTTTGTGGGGGGGCAGGGGGAGTGATATATTCCTTTTTAAAGGTTGACTTGTTAAAACGTAGAACCAATGACAAGCATTTGTCAAATGTTTTAATTACTATTTATTTATAAAAAGAACTTCCTAAAGGAATATGTTTTCTGAAAATGAATGCCAATATTTAAAGTCTTATCTTACACTGAAGTGCAAGTCTGCACTTAGCAACAGCTGTTGAAATTTCCTGAGTAGCTGTGTACATCTGAAAGTAAAAACCCTGTTTTTAAAAATATTGGACAATCCACGCCTTTTAACTTACTTATAGATTTGTGTAATTATCTCCCTGCATTTTACTAAATTAGTTGGTTATGTGATAAAATCTGTTTTAGAGGAAGAAGACAGCCTTCTTCTTTTATTAAAATCTTATACTCCCTTCTTCCTCACTCTATGCTGGAGTGATAAACTACAAGAAGTCATACAAACAACTCCTAGAAGAATTAGACAACTTGGGTCTTTACAAAGCTGCTGCCATTTCATGCCTTTAGAGCTTGGTCACTTGCAGATGCTGTAGAGAGACTTGTGTTTCATTATCCTTCTGCTTCCCCAGCCCTCACGTGAAAGCTCTCCATCTCCCCTCCCCTTTTTGGAAACTTCCTCCTTCCTGCTCCAAGTCCCTACTAACTAGCTTTAAGGAGGAAGGTTCAAGGCAGCATTTTATACCAGTCACTTTCAGGGGCCCACCATGTTTATCTGCTAATAAATGGCTGGTATTAGATAACCCATAGATTGAGTCTAAGTTTTAAAAAACAAGACTGATTCAGAGACCGTATTCTCAAAATGGCATGCATTACTTTGTTTTCTACTTAACTCCTAATCCTTCCCAGAGAACCATGCCAAGAAAGAGAGACATAACAGTACAGGTCCCTATCAGAAATAAAACAGAGATTAAGAAAACTTGGCATTATTAAACACTGACCAGCTTGCCACCTGCTCCTCTCCTCCAGGGACAGTGAGCAGATAGCGATGCATTGTACCTACGACAATAAGCGGCAGATGACAATCATCTGAATTCGCTGTGAACCAGCATCTCTTAAGAACCTCCACCAGCTTCTCAGAAGCCTGGGAAATCATGGGGGTGGAATGGGGTGTGTCAGTGATAAACTCTTTTTCCAAGTCTATAGTACACGGTCTTTTGACAAGAAGCAGACCTAAGATCATTACCCCATTATGTAAGATGCCAACCTTTAAACAACATTTCTTCTCACAGCTTTAGGTACTCCTTTTAACAGGTTCAGCTGTAACAGCAGTTGCATTAAAGTCCCATGTCAACAAAGCCAGGATTTAAGTCCTTTTCCTGACTCAAGGAAAAAAGAACAGTCTCAAACAAAGAGAAACACAAGCCGCGAGCCTGATGTGAAGCAGACGCAGCCACGGGTTTCAGCACGAATGAGGGCGGAGGGCCGGAGCTCTATTTTCTTCCTGCAGACCGTCCCACTAGGGAACCCTAATGACTCCTAGGAAGGAACAGAGCCTACTGTTCTGTATGTGCACAACGGTGATGCAGACAGGGACTGTTCCACAGCCAAACAATCACGGCACATGCATCACTTCCTGGAACTGGAATGAAAAGACCGACTCCCTGAGTGTAGGCCGGGGACCCAGAGTGTAGGCAGGGGTGGCTGCTGAGAGGCAGGGGAGGTGTGCCAGCACGCATTCACTACGCCTGGTGGCTCTGCTCTGCAAGCTGGAAGCAACTGACAATTTTATACTGGACATAAGTGAAAAGATGCTCCACAGCATTCATCACTGGGGAAATGCAAATCGAAACCATAATGAGATGTCACCTCACATGTGTTAGAATGGCCACTGTCAAAAAGACTAGAAATAACAAGTGTTGGTGAGGATGTGGAAAACAGGGAACCATCATGAACTTTTGCTGGGGATGTAAACTGGTGCAGCTCCTGTGGAAAACTACCATAATAGAACTACCATATGACCCAGAAATTCTATTTCTGGGTATTTATCAAAATAAATAAATTTAAAAAATTAAATAAAATAAAACAAAATAAAATAAAATAAAAACACAAAATAAAAACACTAACTCAAAAAGATATATGCACCCCTATGTTCACTGCAACATTATTTATAATAGCCGAGATATGGAAACCACCTAAATGTCCATCAGTGGATAAATGGATAAAGAAATTGTGGTACACATGCACGTACACACACACACAGAGGAATATTATTCAATCACAAAAAAAAATATTGAAATCTTGCCATTTACAACAACATGGATGGACCTCACGGGCATTATGCTAAATGAAATAAGCCAACAAAAGACAAATATTGTATGACCTCTCATGTGTGGAATCTCTGTCATTTTTGGTATCAAATAGAAAGGAATCCCTGTAATATCCTAATTTTTACATATTCACACCCTCTCCCTCTCTCCCTCTCTCCCTTTCTCTCTCTCTCAGCTGATAAAGAGAACAGACTGGCGGTTGCCAGAGGCAGGGGTAGGGAGGATGAGAGAAATGGGTGAATTGCTTTTGTTTTGTTCTGTTTAAATGGAATGAATTTTGTAAAAATGAACAAACGTGAAATGAAGAGTATAAGAAATGGGTAGAAACGGTGGTAAGAATCAGATTTGGTTCTTTTGTCCCAATAGGAGAAATAAATAGGTACATCTAACCCCTCTGAAATGGTCCTGTGGCCTACGATTAAGAAGTTCCATGAAAGAAAAAAAAGAATTATTAATATAATTTAAGACTCCAGAGAAAAACAACTTGGGAAATTCTGAAGGAAAAAAGGAATTACTTTAAGAATTTGGCTGGTAAAAAAAAATGATTTTAAAAAGTCCCTCGTGATTGTCCTTTTGGTCCAACACAAGATATGTGCCCCAACATTTATGAATTTATTCCAATAAGCTGAGAGTCATACACTGGTCAAAATATAAGAGCTGGAAGGAACTTTAAACATTATTTAATCACTGCACAAAGGAGAAAAGAGACCAGAGAAATTAAATAACCTGCTCAAGGCCACTTACAAATGTACAGCCAGATGATTAAATTATACACTTACATATATTATCTGCAGATATTTTTACAGAGGGTATAGTTTTTCCACTTGTGGCTTTACGATCTGGCGTTCTTTGAGGTCCTACTGTTTTGCAACTAACTACTCTAGAGGAACATTTGCAGAATTTCCTGGAAACTCTCCATTTCAGAGGAGACATAAAGAAAGAGTAGCTCCAAAAACACCGTATGAAAAAGCCGAGGAGTGTTTCCCTACGGTTGGACCTAAAATGGATAACTATGGGGGGCACGTGGGGCGGACACTTATTGGTGATGCATAATAGAGGCCAATTTGCCTTTTCCTAGGTGACACAAACACCACAAAACTACATACGTAAATATGATAGCAGGGATGTTTTTTTAAAGTGTTTTGTTTTTTTTTAAACTGAAAACTGTTTAAGAGGGTAGGATGCGTAAGCCGTTTTGAACAGCAGTGTTACGGCTTGTCAAGCTCACTACCGGATAGCCTGAGAGCTGCCATATTGTCCCTGGAAGGTAAGCATGAAGGCTGTGAACAGCCACACAAAACAAAAGCTTTTAACCAAACTCTCCAATTAAGGATGAAAATGCAAGTTCGCCCCCTTGAGACAAGAGAAAGAAAACAGCGTTCCGTTAAAAATAGTAAATTAAGGAGAAGATATTAACCGGAAATTGTCCAACAATGCTCTTACCCACAACCTTGAAGAAACAAGTACTGGTATTATAAAGATAATTAGGGATGGAAATTCAGTTAATGTGACATTTGACTGTGTAGCTCTAAAGATGGGGATCACGGTTCTGATTTTAAGCGCCTTCTTGATTGAGAAGCATGTGGACTTTCCCAGGAAGGTAAATACTCAACGAACGAGACTTTCGAGTTGTGCTTAAACATATCCGCTCCTGAGTGTTTGGCTGCTAAAACCATGAGCATCTTGGCAAGATATACTGGCTTGGTGAATTAACTGTTCCATATGGCTAATAAGCTTATGCAATGAGCATTTGGAAAAAGAATTAGTACAGAGATACCTCAATGAACTGATACACCAGGGAGGCAACCTCCTTCCTAATGAGCTTGGCCACACAATGAAGAGAGGATTCACACAAGATGTGGAGCATGCTTGGTTTGGGGCAGGAAAGCTGGAGGGAGAATTTTTTCCTGGCCACCCTGGGGCATATTCTCAAGGCGAATGGTCCGAGAAGGCTTACATTCTGGATAAAAGGATTCGATGTCATCTCTCTACCTACTCGGATCATTCTTTAGGAAATAAAAGGCAGATGTGGAAAGTCTTAGTAATTCCTGCATCAAAAGCAAACTTTTTCGACGAACCACCTTGGTGATGTTTAGCTGCAGTTAAAAAGATAATAAGAACACAAGGCTTATTATAAAGTGAATCAGCTTTGGTCTAAAATGGCCAAAAGAATTTCTCTGACTATCTCTGAAAGCAAAGGAGTATAATATGATGGTTTTAGAATCTTGGTGTGTATGCGCATCGCTCGGGGTACTTGTTTAAAATGCAAAAACCCATCAGAGTGAAGCGGATTCCCACAGACGTGCATCCTCAGGACGATCACTCTGCTAACCACAGTAAGAAGAGTAGAAATATCACCAAAGAGAAGTGAGGTTCTAGTCTAGTTTACAGGGTTAACTAGTTGCGAAATGAGGCAAGTCACTTAACCATACTGAATCCTTGACTTTTCCTTTAAAAGTATTGGACTTTTCAAATCACCTATAAACGTCATTAAAATTCTAAAGGTTTCAGAGGTAAAACAAGCTCCAAGTCTCCCAAGTTAAATTAAGGCGTGATGCCATTTCTGAAGCTTTTATAATTTATGCTCAAAAAGCAGAAACTGAATCCTGATTGTTTTAGGAGCCACCATATGCCACTGGTTACCTTAATGAAGAAAACGATTCTGGAATCTTAAGTTATGAAACTAAGTAATAACAATGATGCTAAGCTGTACTTACTGAGTGCCAGGGTCTATTCTAAGTGCTTGATATATATTAACTCATTGAGCAAAAAAAAAAAAAGAAGACAACAAAGATAATCTGAACTTTGAAACTAGTAAAGTAAGTGGGGACAATGTTTAATATTAAATCATAATTATTATTACAGCTTTGGCAATAATTAATATTAAACTACAACCATAAAATTCTGATAAAGTGACTAAGGAGAATGGCTCATATTAGATGTGAGTAAATGACCCGGCCTCCTAAACTGTGAACAGTTTTCAACCCAGTGAAGAAATATGTTAGGACTGTCTTCATCTATGGAGAAATCTGCAGCATTTAACACAGAAAAATGTTCTCCCTGAGAACAGAAGCACCCATTATACTGCCTAATTCCTTTATAAATCAGGATTTTAAGCATTATTGACCTCTAAAGTAAAGGTATATTTACATATTTACAGCACAATGTGTCAAGCAGGTTAAGGAATAAAAAAATTATTTCTCGGTTTATATGACAGATATCAGACTACTAGACCAAAAAAAAAAAAAAAAAGGAACTCAACCATATCTTTTTTTTCTTTAAATACTTGGTAGTGCTATATTTGACAGAGGTCCCTATGCGCTGACAATTATATAAGTTTAGAGAAGGTTTACCAAACAGGAAGACACCTCTAAGAATTTACAATGGATTTTTTATTTATATTTACTAAAAAACTGCCATAAACGATCACTCTGCTAACCACAGTTCTAGGTTTTCAGGACAGCCGCGAAGTTTAAGATACACAAATTCTTTGTTTTACCTTTGGAAGAGGATGACACAGTCAAACAATGATGCATTGAAGCCATAACTGGCCTGTCCCGAAAGCCAACACAGGGACTGTGCAAGTGTCAGAAAGATCGGATTAAATGGTATTAAACAAACGCCACCCCACCCTCGACTACAATCACAAGCTCGAGTAACCCTTTTCAGAGGCCGACAGACCTCAGAGGGTCAAGGCTGGAAGATGAACAGCGGAGATGCTTAGTCAAAAATTTAGTCAGAGAGAAACAGAACCGGAACTCTCTGCCTCCTGCCTTGGAGTTGATAACTAGAGTGTTCACCAGAAAACACAACATTTAGAAAAGAAGTCTCCTTTCCTTTTCTTTTCATCCACTGGTGCACAGTATCCTCTGGGCCAGGCTCGGGGCCCACAAACTACTGCCAGCGGCCCACTGCCTACAGCCCATGAAGAAACCTAGGAGCAGATTTCATATCTTTCAATAACTGAAAAAAACAACTTATCCAAAAAGAATATTACATAACACATGAACATTATAAGAAACTCAAATTTCAGTGTCTATATAAGTTTTGTTTGTTTATTAGTGTCTATAAAGTTTTGTCACAGTCACTCTTGTTTACATCTAGCCGAGGGCTGTTTTCACACTCTAACAGCAAAGCTGACTAGTTGCTACAGAGGTTGTAGGTCCCAAAAGTCCTAAAATATTTTACTATCTGTCCTCTCCAAAAAAGTTTGTGGACTTCTCTTTCCTGACCCAGTAGAAACCTACAACGAATACAGCATATGAGAAGTTAGATGGGAAGGAGAGAAAATGCAACATGGGGAAAACTAAAGTGTGTGACCAAGCTTTGTCCTCTCAATTCACAGCAAATAGCGAGTCTGGCAGAG
>NW_006430726.1:738536-744926 GCF_000325575.1 Pteropus alecto | reverse complement strand
AGCAACATTTGTCTGAATAATGCCTGTATATAAGTAGCCACCCAGGCATTAGTCATGAATATTATCTGTGGTAAGGGGTGGGTTAGAACAGCCAGCACCTCCCTGCCACTGTACTCCAATAAAATGAGGCTTGTTTATCACAACCCAGACACTTGAAACAGTGCTGTTTACCTACTGGTGTAACTTTAAGAAAATAAACCACCTTAGGCCTCTGAAGAACAAAACAGTGCGCTGTCTCATCTAGACAAGGAAGACTGATTTTCTGAGGGCAATCTGATGTAGTCCAGTAACTTGATTTTCAGCTTCCACGAGGTTTTACTTTTTTTAAACCAGGATAGAATCGAAAGCCGAGAGTGATGTTCCTCTCAACTGGTTCTCTCAATTTAAAAGTTAAGAGCTTTAAACAAGAAAAGTCATCTCAAGATCCTGAGAAACACATTTTAAAAAACTTCCTGAATATTAAATATAGAATCACCATATGATCCAGCAAATCCACTTCCAGGTATATAAAAACATATGCCCACACAAAGCTGTACACGAGTGTTCACAGCGGTATTATTCACAACGGCCAAAAGGTGAAAACAAGCCAAAGGTACAACAGAACGTGGTGCCCCCACACAGCGAATACAACTTCACAATGTTACAGCACGGACAAACCTTGAGTCATGCTGCTGAGAGAGAGAAACCAGTCACAAATGATCACATATCATATGATTCCCTTCCCATGAAGTTCCAGAACGGGCGAATCCTGAGACAGAAAGATGATCAGGAACTACCAGGAGCTGGCGGGGTGAGGGGTGAGGGGGTGGGTAGGAGTAGGAGGGCTAGCTTGGTTAATAAATACGGGTTTTCTTTTCGGGATGATGATAATGCTCTAAAATCAGACAATGATGACAGTTGCATGACTCTGTAAATCTATTGAAAACAACTACACTGTACACTTTACCTGAATGGGTGAATTTTATGGAATGAGAATTACTTCTCAATAAAGCTGTTATGAAAAAAGCTACTGGACCTTTTCTTCCATCACTAAGAATGACATACTTCATACTGTAGACAGTTAGCACTGAGCTAGCTATACGTTAAAATTTCATTTTTGCTGCTATCAGTTTCTACATAAAGAAAGAGGAGTCAGACTTCAAAAGGGTTAACGGATCCCTCTGGTGGTAATTCTTGTTTTATGACACATTAAACTTGATGACAAATTGAAAAGTCTTGTGCTCCGAGGGAAAATCTTTCTCATTACCATGTCCAAGGGATGAGGGCAGGAAGGGCCTAACTCCGCCCTGGGGTGCACACTGTTTATGAAGCTTAACTGCAGCAACACATCCACATTTATATGTAATGGAACAAGAGAGAAGGGGCAAAATACTACTGTGGAAAAAAAAATTCCCCAAACAAAAAAAACAAGGCTGTAAATCAGATAAACCAGACCACTAAATCACAGTCTGTGCTCACGCAGACTCAGCGCCACTTACCGCCTGGGTCTTCGGGCCTTGTCTGGTCATCTTAGGCGTAGTGACTGTGTCTCCTGCAGCCACCTCTTCAGAAACTGAACTCTCTCTGATATTACTCAGAAAATCCACTTCATCGTCAGCTTTTGTGTCTGGCATTTCTGAAGAGAACAAGGGGGTTACAAAGTACATTTGAAAAATTGATTCCTGTGCCTCACTATTTACACAACATGCTCCAGGTTTTGTGCGTTTTGTTTGTTTTTGCTTTTGTGCTAACTGGAAAAGTATTCCCCGGCTTTCAGCAGCTGGTGTTATTTCTGACCCTGTGCTGAGCCATTATTCCTTTATCTCACGGTTGTACCGTTTTCCCTGGCCTTCGTATGGGTTTGCAGCTAAGGGAACATCCAACTCAATGTCTACTGAACTTCCATTCTCATGACAAATCTAAGTGTGGTGCTGACTTACATACAGAAAAGTAAATTCACAAGCTGCAAGGTACAGATGAACAGCTGAAGCTAAGTATTCCATTTTGACCAAGATCAAAGAGGCAAGAGATGTTTGCATTTGTAGAGGAAACAAAAAAAAAAGAAAGAACCTCTGAGAATGAGATAAAGCCTTTGGGAAGAGTTTTTCTTTATAGACATACTACACATACTCATTTACCCAGAACTGCAATCGATAACGCATGGAACTATTCTGGTACATTATTTTTTGTTTCAGTGCTTGCTTCTTCCCAAACCAAAATGTAATCATAAACCAGCAATTCCTTTTTTTTAAGAAAAAGTTATTACGTGTTTTCTTTAGAATTATGCTCAACAGACCAAACAGCAGTGGTTTTTGTATCTGACCACCACGTGGTCAAGCAAATACAAGAAGGAAATGATAAAGCGATGTGTGAAGCAAATTTAGCCTTTGATACTTCTTTAAAGGAGACAGATGACTGAAGAGGCAAAACTCACCTTAATGATCCAAATACAAATGGAACTATCATCTAAATTTCATGTGGACAATTTTCTGTAGTTGTTTTTAATCTAGTTATGGCACTATTCTCACAGAGAAAACTGGTCCCTACACCAAAGGGCAGAAAGGTTTCTTTCACCAAAGAATAAGTTAAGATTTTATTCTAAAAGCATGTTGTGATGTACACAAACATCTAATCAGATTTAGAAAAGTTACATTTCTATAAATGAACATTTTCAAATCTTCTTTGCTTGCCCTTATTATTATGTACTCTTAATAGCAATTTAAAAATAAGCAAGCAAGTTTCTTTGCTCAAAGAAACAAAACCTGTCCATTTCAAAAAATGTGATTAAAGTTGAAAAAAATATGACTAAGCACCCCCCTTAGAAGTATTCCTTGATCAAAACATTTCTAAGTGAGTTGGAGTGATTTTTTTTTTTTTTTTTTTTTGGTTGTTGCTGACTTTTATTTATTGGGAATGTGTTTTTTGGCACTACCTAACTATCCTATACCCATCAGCTGAAACTACGTATTTCTGGCAAGCAGCCACCAGTCACAACAGTGAACAGTGATTACTGACACTTGAAGGATGTGGGCAACGTCTGCAGGGTTGGCCTGGCTCGGTCATGCACAACTGGTTTCCCAAAGCACTGTCATCAACGCTCTTGATAGGTGAGAGGCCACATCCCTTCTTTCTAACTAGAAGTTGTGTGTTTTCCCTATTTCCAGTTGTATTTGGCTTGATCTGCAGCAGCATACAAAAACAGAAGCCAATGTCATGGAGCGCCTCTCAAATCGGCAGTTAAACCCAGGTCTCTTCACTCATGAGACATGACAGTTATACTCATGAATGGAATACAAACTTCATACAAAAAGCCCTTTGGCTCTGGGATCCCACTCAGGTGCTTTTTCTCTAGGGCAGTGTGCCCGGGGACATTCCCCAGTCCTGGCTATCTCCTGAAGCAAGCACAGATGCCGTCGGTGGCTGCATCGCTCTTTAGTCTGAGGCCATGAGCTCCAGTCACACACAACTCACTCCTCCTGGTAGCAGAACAAGTAACTCGCCCACTCGTATCCACCAAGCCCAAACCCAGAGACACTGCTGAACGTCATTCGTCTCGTTTTCCTTCCTAAAACCTTAAAATCTTAGGAATCACTTCTTAGCACTTTACTATATTTACATACTATAAAATATCAGCGTCTGAAATTCTCCCTGGTTTCTACCTTTTCTCATATGGTACTACACACACGGAACTCCTAGTTTGTACTTGACTTAGGTTAAACTCTGACTACTGACCAAAAAGAGAAATAAATCCAGCCCATGTGGCCGAAGACCAGCACCCAAACGAAAGGAACACAGCCAGGCATCAGCTTACAGACACTCTCATTCTTCTGAAATGTCAATCTGCCATGGCCCCCAAAATAGACTTGTTGTTGTGGCTTATTTTAAAAATCAGAGACTTTCTCATTTAAATTGAGATAGCCCCCAGCAAATTTCTAACACTCCAGAACATTAACAAAACTAAACCCCGGAAGTCACCGAAAACACCACCTCAGGTTGCGTAAATCCCTCACTGGAAGGGGGAAAAACTTATAAATAGTTAAAACTGCCTAATCTGGAAAAATGACCATTGTATTTACATTACTCTTTTTCCTACACAACTTCTTTTCTTACTGTTTGTTCATTTCTCGACACACCCCACCCCCGCACTCTTAACCTGTGCTACTTATAGGGCCTTTCAGAAATTAGGAAGAACAGCAAAAACACAAACACTAAAAACAGGCTACTTCTTACCTACAAAAGCCTGGGGGCAAGCGTGGAGACAGGTCCTCTGTCTGTATCTGGAGGCAGGTGGCTATATCACAGTGCGAGTGAAACTGACCTTCAAAGACTTCAGAAGTCAAGACTCCAGTTTCAGCTTCAGCCTCAGGCCCCAGTACGAAGCTGTACTCAGAGCTGGTTTCCACCGAGCAGTAGTGCTTTCTCTTTGCTCTCCCTGGACATGGTTGCCCACGGATGGAACAGGCCGCCGTGTGAGCAATCTGCTCGGTGCAGCTGCTTCACCAAGATAAGCAGACACCACGTCTGCCCTATGACAGCGGCTCAGCAGACTGGGCTGGGGCGGAAATCCTGCATCCTATCCCTGCACTGTGCAGGGCCCTGAATTCTCAGACTGGTGCCCAAAAGCAACAGGCAATGGCATGGGAGGTCTGCTCCTCAGGCAGGAAAGGAGGGAGCTCCCTCCCGCAACCCTCCCCCGCCTTTGCCAATGACCTAATACCATCATTTGCTACGTTAGGCCGCTGGTTTAGAACGATACTGACAGCTCTTCACGAAACCACTCTGACTCTAAATTTGCTCACAACACAGACTAGGATGATGGGGGGCGGGGGTGGAGGGGGGTGGCGGGGAGAGTTTCAAGCTTAGAAATAAAAGTTTTTCAGCACCGCTTTGATGGCTCTAGAGAAAGAACTAAGCCATGTGAATAAAAACATCTGCTAAAATCATTTATCATTAGAGAGCACCAGTGACCCAGTAGGCACTGTGTCCCCTGTAAGGAAAGGCACAACTGCTCCAGGGCGACAGAGAGAGCATTTACAGGCCTAAGCAACCAAGCCAGGCGTCCACAATACAGGAAGCAAATCTGCCCAACCCTGAGATGATGCACCTCTCCTGATGGAGGTGCCCGTTAACTTGGCAACCTACCCAGCAAACACAAGACCTCTAACGACAAAGAAACCTACATTTCTACCAGCTCATCACAGAGACTTTTAGGGGAACCTGTCTCACAAATTGCTAATTTTTTATTCTGATTTGCTCACCTGTTGTCGGCTCTGATCCTTGGACAGGCCGGAGAATCTTCTCTGACTCCTCCCTTCCAGCAAAACATCCTGCAGGGTTCCCGGGGGCTTCTTCATGAACACTGCCCATCCGCTGTGTCTCCCCAGGCAGGAAAGCCATCGCCTTCCCCGCAGAAGCACTCTCCAGCTGTTCAGTCACTGGGCCAGACTCAGGACAGGATGGTGACATGTGACTGGTCTCGCCCTCTGGGAGCAGGGCTCCTGAGGCCTTGACTCGTTCTATGACGGCATCCACTATGCGACTCGCAGCCTCCTCGATGGAGCCTGCTGTCTCAGGCAGGTGCCTGGCGTCGGCAGACACAGCGCAAGGCAGTGGGGGAGCACTCCTCTCCCTGCCTGTGGCCTTGTCCTCACTGGTCAAGACCCCCGTCTCTGCAGTAGGCTGCAGAGGGACGAGACGTGCGTCATCACCCACTTGTGCATCCTTGGAGTCACCCAGGCTACAGCTGCGGTCGCCTCCGTCCAGCCTTGCTTTTCCCCAACGAAGAGGTACCATCTCTGGGGACGCGGCTCCCTGGAGGTCAGTCGCACATTTGTTTGGTAAAGCCTCTGGCAAGCCCAGGATCACATTCTTCCCCTGGTTCAACAAGACCTCTGGCGTCGAGAGGCCGTGGGCATCGCGTGACACAGCCTCTCTTCCAGCCTCGACAGTGCCCTGCAGAGCACTGGCCAATGCAGCATCTGCCGCCACATTTCCACGCACCTCACCAGCAGTGCTCGCTCCCAGGGATTCAGTTTCTTTCACTCCAACATCCAGAGCGAAAGATCCATCACAGTTACAAGCCTCAGACCCTTGTGGTAACAGGCCC
Organism: Pteropus alecto; assembly: GCF_000325575.1. Classification (NCBI taxonomy): domain Eukaryota; kingdom Metazoa; phylum Chordata; class Mammalia; order Chiroptera; family Pteropodidae; genus Pteropus; species Pteropus alecto. The sequence goes on along the minus strand of NW_006430726.1, from coordinate 738,841 downwards.
TGGAGCGGAGTTGAGCTGCTCTGCTCTGCACACAAGGCTTCCTGGCTTGAGTCTGCAGCCAGACTTGCTCCTGGTGGCACCAGGCTCCGTGCAGCCCCACCTTCAGTCAGCAGTGAGACTGGTGGGGCCACTTCCTTGTTGTGTTTAGTTTCTGCGTTCAGACAGGCCAAGGGTGTGCCCCACGAACTGCCTCCCTCAAGCGCTTTGTCCTCGGCACAGGCGTTCGAGCTGGGCTCTGCACAGACTCCCGGTGCCTCCTGTCCAGAAGAGGCTGTTCTCTGCTCTTCCTGTGGCTTTCCTGAACT
>NW_006430726.1:687917-738512 GCF_000325575.1 Pteropus alecto | reverse complement strand
AGTGTCTTCCTTAACAGAGGAAAAAATCACCGCTTTATCCTTGTCGTCTTGCCCCTGAGCTGCAGAGCTTTCTGGAACCACCGGATTTTTTCCTTTTTCTGTCAAACTGGTAGCAGAGGCCAAAGCAGCCTGACCCACACGCAGCAGGGAGCAGTCAGCATCCCCCTCGATACTCAGAACTTCAGGGGCTGCTGAGGGGCAGGGCCTCTCCTGCTCCCCACCAAATCCCACGGGACTGGCATTCCCCATGCTGGGCGGAAGGGCTAAGGCAGCAGGGGGTGTGGGCAGACCCGCCGCACTGTCTTCTAGTGGCTGCTTATCCGGCTCACACGAATCTCGGCCATCTTCACAATCTGCAGCATTGTATGGTTCAGAAGTTGCTGTTCCCTTTTCTTTCTGGGAGGGGACAAGAGAAAGTACGTCATCTTTGGTTACTGATTCATTGCCTGGACTGCTTGCCAGAGAGAAAGTCCTGCCCGATGACAGTGCCTGGTCTGACACTGGTTCTTTCTTAGCTTTAGGGACAACAGCATGTGGATGTGGAAGCACCTCAAGCACATTGGTTAAAGATGTTTCTAATTTCAAATCTCTTCCTTGGCCCTCTTTATCCGAAACTTCGAGAGAACAAAACCCCACATCTCCCCGGGTATCTCTAACATGGTCAAAGGTGGCTGAGCCTTCAGGACAGACGGCAGCGGGTGGATGCTGTGTATTGGGCAGCTCTGTGGTGGTGCTTCCGGGCTGGGAAACTGTGTCACCATGTTGTTTCCCAGCCAACGCACCACTAGAAGTCACTGTGCTCTGCTGACATGTAGAGGCAGCGCGAAGTTTATCGTCTCCAGATGCAGAACAGATGGGTGACTTGCTCTGAACATGAGATGAATTCGTTTCTGATTTCTGCTTTGGCATAACATCTTTTTGTGGCCTGGGAAAGTTTAAATCAGAGGGTGACACTGCCTCACATGTGTTTGCCAAGGGAGCATCAGGTTCGGACGCATCTGAGATCTTGTCTTCTGCAGCAGCTGGAAGAACTAGAGAGTTCTGGTCCACCGAAATGGCAGAGCTCTCTTTACGACTTTCTGAAGTTCCAGTGTCTGCAGTTTTTCCAATGGAGGCTTCTGTGCTAAGAAATCCTACTGGAGACTGAGCAGGTTTGTCACCACACACGGAGCTGGTGGCAGAGACACAGTTGGGAACACCGGCTTTATCCACAGGCGTGCTGGTGTCTCTGACACCAGAGGCCCCGGCTGCGCTGAGATCAGAGTTCTCAAGTCTCCCCTTCGCACTTTCCCCATGCTCCTCTGCCTGTTCCCCCTTCTTCTCCATGCCTTTATTCTTCTGGGAGGTGGCATCTGGGTTCACGAGGCCATGTCCTGTTTCCCCTGCAGTCTGTGGGACACTGGCATCTGCTGCTGCACTGACGACCAGCTCACCTGCAGAGAAATGCTGGCCTGTGTCTGGAGCCGCAACTACGACTCCTGGCCGGACAACGTCCCCACTGCTCAGAGCTGCCTGGTCTGTGGCCATTGCAGATTCTGTTCCAGTTTCTTCATTTCTGATTCCACAGGATGGAGAGCCTTCTGTGCCCTTTGCTTCACAATCGGGCATGCTCTGGAGGCAGCTGCTGGGTTCAGACGCAGTTCCAGAGTCCACAGCAGGTGCTGGCCCCACTTCTTCCCCATTTTTTCCCACGTCTTTACTTTTCTTCCTATAGGAACGGTCCTTATGCTCTTCCTTACCCACACTGGACAAGTCACAGGAACTTTCAATCTGCCCAGCAGTGCTCTCTGGGCAGCATGGAGAGCTCTCAGCATCTGCAGGAGGAGACAGCTGCCGGCTGTCCGTGGACACTGATGCACGGGAAAGGAACTGGCCATCTGTATCTTGGGCAGTGGATCCTGAAGAATCCTGTGCTGTCATCATTAAAGGCATAAGACTGTCCATCTGCTTGAGGTTTGTTTTCTAGGAGGAAATGAAAAATATTTTTTAAAAACTCTTCGTGGAAAAAGATGTTACTGAAACCTATAGGCGGAAACCCTGCTGGAGAAAGCTCACTTCCTTGCAGCCCCTCTAAGCTTACACAGTAAGCTGATCTAAATAAGTACAAACAAATTCTCTCTTGTTCTTGATACCACTGTCATCTCTTAGAGCTGCATATGATAAAAACTGTCAAGAATACACATGATTATTTTCTATACTATGAACTTATTTTAGAAAGTAGCTTAAAACTGGGCCTCAAAAACTGTATTAAAAAAAAATCAGTGATATATCTTCTTCAAAAGAGCAGCTGAGAAATTCGTTATTTTTTAGGGTCTTTAGAGGAGCAGAGGCTGGTTCCATTCTGCCTCATACATCCAGGTAAATTCTTCCTGAGGAGTTAAGGGCCTTTCATCCCCCAAATATGCACCATTCAACCTGAATTAACAGTTTTAGTTATAGGTTCATAATTTCAAAAACAGTACAATGGCAGATATTCTTTTACTTTTTGATAAAAGCAGTTCCTCTGTTATTCAAACTAAATATTAGATAAATAACATCAAACTAATAACACCTAATTCTTGATTATTATCAAGAGGTACTATGGCTTAAGGATACCTCAAAAATAGTTCTTTTAACTTTAAAGTATGTTTTTAAATGCAACAATATAACCAACTACATGGTAATGGTTAAAAATAACCATGATCACCACCTGATGGAAAATGCTATGCTATTAATGTAAATGCTAGCTATGAAGATCAAAGTGAAATCAGAAATATTTATAATACAATGTACAGAGAAAATAAAATCCTTAGTTAACCTAAGGTTATAATTGTGTAAAAAAATCGCACGTACATGCAGACAAGACTTAGGAAAAGTGGAGAAAAACAAATATAGCTGATCTTTAGGGGGAATTTGACTTCAGACTGAAATTTCTGAAATTCTTATAATGATACTATTTGTTTAGTACATAAAAACGACTTTTAAAACATCTGATTTGCTCTTCACTCACTATCTGATCTTGCAATAATCTCATGCATATCTACCGTCCACTGTCCTCTCATTTATTTACTGAGCAAATATACTGAGTATTTATAGTACTCCATCATCAGACTATTCTTGCCTTACTGGGTCTACTGTAAAGTCTATGCATATAAGTGTAATATGTGTCATGCTCACTAAAGTCCTTCCAATAAGACAGTGAAAGAAAAACGGATTTTCACTAAAACCTTCTGGGCTGTGCTTCTTAGAGTATGCAAAACTAGCTTGCTTCCATTCCTGTTGAGAGTGTAACAGTGGCCTGAAAATTACGAAAGCAGGTCATTAAAATTAATAAAGAATAAACATTACAGAAGAAACATTTTGAAAAAAGTGATGTTACTTGAAAAATTTTTAGGGCTCATAACACATGTATCTTCCTCTTAATTTCTCATGTTTTCCTGTCAACTATCCCCAAACCTTGCAGGTTGCTTTGACACCTACAAACTGATATGTTCAATTGGATTATCATTCACCTAATAAGACCTCTAAAGGGAAAGTCTGACTTCTTAACAGCCCATTCAGAGAAAAATAAAATGACACCTGTTCTCAAACAAATATGATTCAAAAAGGCAGAGGCAGGCTCATCATACGACCATACTGTGAAACGTCTTGGCCTGCTGGTCTCAAACATAATGCCTGCTCCCAAAGAAGCCTCTGGCATGAAGCTGACCCTCGATGGCCTTAAATGAGATTATTGTCAAGCTTTCTCCAAATCAAATCAGCTGTGAAATAAACTGGGTGGAAAAATGATCTAAACTTAGTCTTTCAGATGTTATGGCTGAGAGAGATGTACCCGTATGACGTTTATATTACCCATAACGAATGCAACCAGGCAGTCCGTAATGTTTTTATGTCTGGCAACAACTTTATCTTGAAGGCTTGAGTGGATTATAAAATCTTTATTTTATTTTTCTTTTTAGTGATCTTTTTACCATACAACTATCGATTTAAATATAGTAGCAGTATCATCGCTCATTGAAATACTTGTGAAAAAGCTTTTTTTCTCAGTAAATTTGGTTTTTGTTCTTCAGTAAAAATTTCAGAAGCTACTCTGCTCATTTAGTTTTATAAAGTTAAATCGACAAATTTATAAAGTTAAACAAATTCCCTTTCTTGCCAGGAAAATTTAGCTCTGGATGTTACATATTTCTGTATCTGCAAAGTGTCTGTGTATCTTTCATTATTTCAAAAACCTGGCAAAAACAAATGAAAACTTCAGTCTCCTACTGGAACAATCCCAATGCTAGTTCTGTATCTGTACGCAGAAACATCAAATACTATTAAAATTGCTTTATTTACAGGTTTTGCAATCTCTGAGGGAAGCATTTTTATGTTTTGATTACAGCAAGGTTTACTGGGGTACGGAATGAGAGCACAAAAGCCTGAAAATGGAAATTTTCTTCCTTACCATTAGCTGCTGTTGGATGTTCATAAGTTTAAAAATGTGTCCAGTGCAACTGTCTCCAGGAAATAGCGGCTCCTGAGGTGACTGGGACTCAGAGGTTAAAGTGTAGACGTCCAGCTCCCGATGATGCCTCACAGAACAGTCCCCATAAGGTATTTCATAGGATAAACTGCTCCAAGAGTCTGGTTCTCCAGCATTCTCCCTGTAAGCAAGCCATCTCCAGTTAATACATAGCTATGTCCTGCCTCGAGGCACAGGGTTAACCTTCTAAGGTTATGCAAAACTGCTGACCTGATTGTTTTTTAAGGCTCTGCAGCAGAAATTTGGTTTGAACAGTTCACCAGTGACTCAGGGATATAACTAACTGTTCCATCCTCCACCCATGAGGTCACAAATGGGTTAAATGAAAGCTGCAGGATTATTCCCTCAGGATGTCTTTTTCATGGAGATGAGAGAAGCCTGGCATCTTAAAAAGTCAATATTATGCTAACAACCAAATAATGAGGAAATGCAAACAGGATGGTTCTAGCCTGGTATTCAATATTAGAAGCCAGGCTTATTAAGCGTTCCTCTTGAAATGGGTTACACCATATGCTAATGATAACTGCAGTCCATCACACTGGGAAGGAAGAACTCATCTCTCCAAATGCAAGGAAAGGGCACTCCAACTTTTGTTAACAGTAGGCAGAGGAAGCATCCTCAAAATTCAAACTACATGGAGAAAAGCTACTACAATGCCATGCCACGTTCTACTTATCTCAGTATAACGATCAAATCCTATTTTGAATGAAGCACCTGGTTCCAAGTATGTCAATTTATAATTTTTTAGATTTAAAAAGCAGAACTTTACTCAACTCATTACTGTGGATGAAAAAGGGGCCACATACTGAACCTGACAAGTTCAGGGGAGGCCTGCATGGCGGGCCTTACTCAGAGACGTAAAATAACCACACAAGATGGTCGGAACGTAAAAATTCCTAACTAAAAGCGAGTCATGGTGGGTAGTCACGTTCTGGGCCTGTAGCTTTCTTGGCAAAGGTCAATCTTTACCTTAAAAGTAAGCCTGTCTATTGTCTTTTTATATCTAGGATAACATACCCTTGGAATGGCAGAGGATCCCCTTTTTCTGGACCCCTCAGGGTACATCCTCACACCAGAGTGCGAGACCATACAAACCCTCATTGTTATCGTGTTCCCCAAATACCATCTCTATGTGCTGTAAATGTTAATTATTATCTATCCTGTGCCCGCCAATGGAAAAGAAGTATGTTTCTCTCTCTCTTACTTTTTATCCAATCCCGGATTTCCCTGCTTTGCCTTCTCCCGCCCCCTTAAAGCCACCAATGGATTTCGTGTAATCCTCCTCAATGCTCCTCCTTTGGTTCTAAGGCAAAAATTAAGCTGCAAAACTTCCATCTCCAGAGCATTTTCCTAATCTGTTGAAATTTTGCTTCCCGGCAATTGTCAGTCTGGCTCAAATAAACTCATAAAAACTCTCCGCAGGTATGGACGTTTCGCACATCGACATTACAAATAAACCCCGTAAACAAATAAAACAGATGAAGGTATGTAAAAAACTGTTTCTGGGATAGGCTGCAAAAGATGAAATCTCTTCATGTGGTTCTCCCTATAAAGAACCAGTAGACTGGTAAAGTATCCCAAGGATTCCAGAAAAGAAGGAAGGTTACGTCTGAGATCATCATGTTTTAAATGGAAGAAACTAAAGAATTAAGAAATAAAAGACATGCTACCCACTGACAAATGTGAAGGAGAAACACTACAACTCTCCAGTGTTTTGTCTACTAAATCATACCTGTCTGTCATGAACAATTCACCAGAGAGTAGAAGGAATTTGAAAGCTAAAAATATGCTATGGTGGAAAACCTATAACAAACTGGAGAATCATGTACTGGCTGGGGATAACGATTCAGACTGCTCCAAATGAAAACTACTGTAGTTTCCATACTCAAGAGTGACTCACCAAGAGTTGCTTAAAATGAACCTGGCATATACTATGCTAAATGTTCTGTGTGTTCACCAAGCTGCTCTACTCTGAGTAAAGGGACCTCAAATAAAAAAGTACCTATAAGACAGTCACTTAAAAGTTCAACTGAATGACTCAATTAAGAAGTCTATCAGCTATATCATATGTGGGGGTGGCAACTTCTCTGTAAACTCAGCTTTGAAGCTCGGGTTGGCACTGTCACTAGCTCTGCCTTATTAGTTGTCTGATAGACATAAGTGGCATAGCTGCTTACTTAAATTACCACATATAGCCATACTCCAATTAAAAAAAGGCCTTTGATAGCAAAACTTGATGTATATATCACCAGAGTGAACCAAATACAAAAAGCTAAGACTGGGATGTTTGTCAAACAAGTAAAAAGTGATATAGTCCATTCCCAGCAAAATGGAGTTTTCTACAAACCTTGCCATTATTAATTCTCAAACGTTTTCCTTTCTAATATCTAAACTTGATAAATTCCCTTCTGCAACCATGACCTACTCAGCATCTGCCTCTCCCACACCCCCGTTCCAGAGGGATGTGCTTTTGTTGCCACGACCGTCTCCAAGGTCTCACCCTTGGGTCTCCTGTGGAGTTCTGTTGCTTCCAGCCCATCCAGATACCAGAGACTAGTCAAAGCAATTATTCTCCCACTGACTCCCATGAATACCTGTTGCTAACAGTCTTCTAAACCCATCTTGCCTGTAGGTCTAGGTAACCCCACCATTCAGCAAGTATTTATACACCAGGAAATATTATTCTAGGTGATACACATCAAAATCCTTGTCCTGCTGGTGATACACGCCAAAATCCTTGTCCTGCTGGAGCTTATATACTTGGCAAGGAAGATAAGGGCATTCAGGTTAAATAAGACACTTAGTATTTTGGATAAGAGCAAGAGCTATGGAGAAAAATAAAACCGATATAAGGGTTCCAATTTCAAATGTGGTGGGTCAGGGAAGACCTCACTGAGGTGACATTTAAGCCAATATATTTTCTGTTCCATCATCAGCACTCTGTAAAACCTTTACAGGGTCCACTAATAAAATCTGCCAAAGCTCTAGGTATAAGAATGTTTACTGCGATTTTCAGTATAATAGTATTAAAAATTAGAAACAACCTAACCCAGTCAGCAATTAGAAGGCTGTTTGTTAAAGAACAGATGTATGGGCTATTATATACCATTAAAAATAACTGAAATAACAGTTCAGTAACATTGAAATCCACAATATTCAATAAAATAAACAAAATTAAAAAGGTGAAAATGTAGGCAAATCTCGACAGCAAAATGCACAAATAAAAATGTGTTAAGGTAGTTACTTGGGTTACAGGTTTTCCTCTTAAGATTTTAATGTTTTTAATATATATATTTTTAAGTCCCTATTCAGCCAGGCCTCAATGCTGCTCAGTTTTCGCTCACTTGTGTGACACTCCATCCCTACAGGGGTTACTGAAACTTACCATAATTTCCTCAAAGGCCCAGCTTTAACGCTGTCTACTTCATTCATCCTCGCTTCTAAGCGAGAAGCGTGAGGCTATCTAACATGAGCTAAAACATGCTGATGCACTGACAATGCCCCTGTCCATGCCCTCGCCTTCGAGGATGCTCTTCGAAACAGTGGGGCTGCTCTGCTTCCTCCCGTCCTCCTACGGCTCCTGATTCAGTAATCGTCCCCGGGATGCCTATCGTTTTCCACCTGCTTCTGGACTGGCTCCTGCCCCACCAGCCTGCAAGAACCATTACGACCTCGGCAGCAGCCAGCCCAGAAGGGGGACAGCTCCTTACAACAAAGAACCATCAGGCCCAAAGTGTCAGCAGTACTGAGGCTGTGAAACTTGCACAAACCCCATGGACCACCTTCTGTCCGTGCTCCCCTTCCCGGTAATTTGGTTCCCACTCACTCCCATTACAGCTCAAACTTATTTGTCATAGGTCTCCACTGACAATAAAACCCCCAAATCCAGTGGGCTTTCTTTACCTTTAACATACGAGAATTTTGCAGAATTTTAAAGTGGTGACCTGACTCTTCTTTTGAAAGTTATTCTCACTTGACATTCATAGAAAGCCATCCTATTCACCACTGTTTTCTCTGGCTCTTTTCTCTTCTCCTCCTCACATCTTAGAAGGCCTCGAAAATAATTATAAAGACCATAGAAATAGATAAAAGTATGATAAAGTGAAAATATTGAAATGCAAAATAGAGTTTCTGCCGCAACTGTTTAAAGAAACTCTAGGCAAGGTGAGAGGTAATATCTGAGAATGAAATAACCCCACCTTGTGGTGGTGGCATCATAAACAATGTTATTGTGTATAACTTAATTGTTAAAAATAAATAAATACTAATCCTTCCTCATTATCCTTCTTGCTTCTGGCTTAAGTCAGAGGACAGGGACAGCATAGTGCAGGTGTCATCAGGAGCTACATTCAAGGGAACATGGGAAAATAAACCACGGCACAAAAGCATGAGCTTGGACTCTAACACAGTTGCACTGAACTCATCTCCGGGCTAACAAAAGGCACTTCAAATGGACCCTCGACTAACAAACAAACTGAATGTGATTAGAGATTTCTATTTAAGTATTATTTGGATTTATGGTTCTATAAAGCTATGTCAACGTCTCACAGAACTTAGGATTCTTTGCCTGTTCCAAGACGGTTATTGGCTTCGTAACTATTTAGTGTCCTCTGCATACAAAGTGCTTGATGTTACTTAATGAGAGTGGGGAAACACAGGCAGGTGAGAATTATTTTGAAAGGAAGAATATTATCACTGCTGACTGAAAATCAAATTCTAGGCTGGGGTAAAAAAGAGATAAGTACTTACAAAATAATCTGAAACGGGAAGAATAACAAAAGCAGATAAAGTAATTTCAAACTGATGACAGAAAACAGATCAGGAAGAAAAGTCAAATACCCAGCCACTAGGAGACATAGCACGTCTTTAAAATGTTAAGAGTTTCTTTAGCGTTCTCAGGGAGCACATGCAAAACAAAATCAAATAGCAATTCTCTATGTTTATGAAGTTAAATTACCTAATCATGAAACAGAGAAAGGAATGCACGTCCATTTCTTCCAGTCTTATTTCTGAAAGCATTTGAAACTCAGTGTAATAGAGATTAAGAGGTAAATATAAATCTGTAACTCCAGTGAAACAGTGACCATTAAAATCAATTTATTAATAAGCTTCCAATGGTGACGATTCCATGATTCTACAGATAAGCTATTTGTTCTGCTTTTAGAAACCAAGAACTGTAATCATAATGAAGTCGTCACTCTGTAAACCAGCTTTTCCAGGAACAATCATTTTTGCTCATTCATCTGGGAAGAGGACTTCTTATCCTCATGAAGTTCACTTGACTTTCTATGAGGTTACTATCATTCAAATTAAGAACCCATAAACTTATAATGATCGTGTATTTTTTATAACCTATAGCCTTGATTCAGCAATTTTTATTCAATTGTTGAAATTGATTACTCTTATTTAGAAGCAGTTCGAGGGGTAAAATAGGTCCAAGTAAAGAGACAATGTCTTTTCACTGATAGATGTGACTTTTTTCAGGTCTCTCTACCCTAATTTGCTACTTCTGTGGAAACATATAATAACACTGATCTATTCTCTCTGACTATAATACTGTACGATAAGTTCATTAAGTGAGTCGGAGAACTTCTCAAACTATTTACAAAGGACTAGATTTTTTAAAATTTCCACATCGCGAATACAAAAATTCTAAAAATGAATTACTAGAGAAATAAAATTTATAAGATACAGAACTTAAGCCCAAAGTTTTTATTAGATTCAACAAATATAAATTACATTCAAGTTACTATGAAAGTTTCTAAACACGTATTTTCAATTTTATACTTATCAGGAATCAGTGACAAAGACCGGCAGATCAGCCCTCGTCCAGGTCCTGCCTCGTTCTGAACAGCAGTGGTTACAACACAGATCCCCACGATTACTAGGAACCGAGTTTTATATTCCTAACATCGACAGAGGCTGGCAAGACAGGCAAGTGGCAGGAGAAAGCAAAGCCATCGCACAGACGGGAACGGGGAACGTGGTGCCAGCTAAGGTCTTTGGGACAGTTTCTTTTTCTCCCAAAGCACACTTCACATAGGCCTAGGCAAAGCTGAAAACTAACTCAGTAACATTCAAGAGTCCGTATTTTAGAAGTTCAGTCCAAAATGGTTTATTAGTATTTTTACAAAATCAAAAACATCCAAATACTACTTTAACAGTCATGTCACAAACAGCTTCTGTAATTTACTGACGTGATTTCCCTGAATCAAATGTGAAACAATGGAAACAAATCACAGTATGCAAAATGAAACTAGCACGCTGTAAAGAAGTATCTTAGTTTTTCAGTATTTTAATCATAAATATAATTTTTAATTTTCCAAGTGACAAGGCCAATGTCCTGCATATATAGAGAGAACTAAGTTTCGGTAAACAAACCAAATTTTCATGCTGGTTGAATAAGGGCTAAGTATAAATTTTTAAATTCATTCCGAGCAATCTATTCCCAAGTAATTTAGTACAGTAACTTATGTGGATTAATGAGCTGAAAGAAAAATTAAAAGCAAAATGCTTCCTCGGATTACATCGTTAAAAGGTATTAAAGGGCATTCTATTGAATATTTGTATGTTGGCCACATCATCATTTTCCAATCAGCACGTAGTCTCTGAAAGGGTCTGCATATACAAAAGACCCCAGAAGATACTTACAGCCTAAGTATACAGAGAATCTTAACTTACTTTGTATAAGCTTAAAATGCAAACCGAAGTCCTATGAAAGAGGAGAGAACTGGGTTATGAAGGAGGCAATTACAGAAACACTTTTCTCAGTTTATGAAAAATTATTAGGTTCTACACAAATAAAATGTCACCAGAAGCCCGTTGAAAAGATAACACTGTAGGTGGCATGCCACTGTATTAAAAATGCTTTCTACCTGGCATCTAGTCTTCTCTGTACCGTGTCTAAGTTCGTTATTTCAAGATCTCTCAAAATATCCCATTTCCAGAAAATGAATAGTCGAGGTTGTTATACATCTATTCATTCAAATATTCAACAAATACTCATGAAGTACCTAGTATAATACTAGATGCTAAAATATATATTGATGAATAAATAACACAGCCAAGGTTCCTCCTATAATGGAACTTATATTATAAAGGGCTATAATTATAGGTAGAGACAAGTGCTTTAAGAAAATAAAACACGGCGCTTATGGCATAAAACTCTTTGGAGTGGAAACAGTGGCTTCTTCAGATAGGTGGTCAGGAAAATCTCTGAAGAAATTTGACAACTGATCTGAATCATATGACAGAGCCAACGTACGAAGTTACTGGGACAGAATGTATCAGACAAAGGTCCTGAGGTAGCAACCAGCTGGCCAGTGTGTCCAGGGGCAATGTAGCTGTGCAGAGAAAGCGATGGGAATGAGGAGGATGTAACACAAAACAGTGAAACTAAGAATATTAACTACTGGCACCAGAGAAATATCGTTTACTTCTAATTCTCACAACTCTGAGGGAGGTATTACTGTATTTCCATTTTTCACATCAGAAAGCTAAGACTTAAGGAATAACTTAATCTGTCCAAGCACACAGCTAGTAAGTGAAAAGGCCAGAATTTGCACACAGACCTAATTCCAAAACTTCTGTAGCTCTTTCCACTTCCACAGTGATACCTACCCTATAACAGTTTCAAATTATGGCCCCATTCAAATTATACAAACTGAACATCTGATAAAATACTTATCAGAAGCTATTCAGGTACATTAATTAGGTTTTGTTATCACAAATTTTACAGGAACCATAGCAAGTTTTCAACTGTAGAAAAACAGAAATTAAGAGGCCAATCCTCAGAGATGGGGTTATAGCATCCAAACTGGTGGTCCAGAACTGTGGTCCATCCACAGCTGCTCCCAAAACTCAAGAGTTATGTATGTGGCATGACAAAATTCAAAAGACCAGAGTGAATTTCAACAAACTCCCCAGTGTTCTAGCTGCTATGCAGCAATCAACCTCTGCCTTCACATCTGGTATAGCAAACTGTAACACAAAAAAGTCTGGGTCTGATACTAACATACAGTTAAAATCCTGTCCAATCAACTGCAGAGAAAAGCATTCTTCCTGTACTAACAACAGTAGTCACTCAGGGGGAAGTTCAGAGATACATCTTGTTGAGGTACGGCAGAAAGACAGATCAAATGTCAGAGGACAAACAGTGAGGATCGACAACACATCATTCTGGAAGCTGATACTCACTCATGGCTGCCCAAGCACCACGAATATCGCAGGCCCATCCTACCTGGGTCTGGGCTTTCAGAGCGGAGAAGAGCAGCCAGGTCGGCCCTCCCCAAGGGCGTGTTTTGCTGAGTTTCCTCCTGCCAGGAACTGCAGCACCTAGTTCCTTATTTGAGGGCCACTGCAGTATCTTTCATGAAACCACATCACCATAACAGTGCCAAACCTCAAAGAGTCCTACAAATTCAACCACAACTCGCTGAAATGGAGTGGGAGAGGCTAAATGTTAAAAATGGGGGCAGGGACACGAGGGGAACTACTGATTCACCTCAGAATGAACAGAAGGTTACTCTCTCTCTTAGGTGTCTGCAGAGAACTCATTGCTAGACTAGCTATGCTTTCATACACATGCAAATTCACTAGAAATTTTAGCACTGATATTCTTAGTTCCTCTCTTTCTGGTTTTGGTGGAGAGCGCTGGGGTGAGGAGCAGAGAACTGCGGCTCTGCCCTTAACGACTAGCTGGGGAGTAGTACAAAGGGAAGAGGGCGCTTAATTTGGGCAACTACCATGTATCAGCAATTTGTTATTAATTCTATGCTGTTAAGTAATTAAAATTTGTATAAGGTGATGATTAGAGCACGAGCTGGAGAGTCCGTGCTCTAACTAGGTGAGATCCTTTACTCTGACTTCTGATCTTGCGCCGGTTATGTATCTCTGCAGCTCAATTTCCTCATCTGTACAGTGAGAATCCTAAGTTTCTTGTGAGATCAAATAAATGTGAATGTAAAGTGTTAGCGCCGCGTTAGACCCTCCCAACGTGCTCAATAAGTTGTGACTTTATGGAATACTATAGGACTGGTGTCATTCTAATGAACAAAAAAAAGGCAGTTTCTGAGTACGAGACATTAAAAAAAAAAAGCACAGGAACCCTGCTTATGGGAGTAACTGACAGGCAACTACCCATGTTATCACCCTACTACTGTTCACTCCTAAAATATCCAAGAGGAAAATAGGGTTCTAACTCTCTGCTGTTTCCAGAGATACTGTTACAGTTGTGGGGTGGGGCTGACCGGGACAAAACCTGTCAGAAACTGGATGGTGTTGCAGACGTGTCATATTCATACAAAGCTGAGTAGATCATCTTATTTCCAATGACTCTCCTTCCCTAGTTCTCCAAATAAAGGGAGGTGGTAAGTTTCTAGGAACTTACACATGTTCTCATGAAATCCTAACAGACCCATGAGGTACATAGAGGTACATGCTATCGTTTCCCATTTCACAGATGAAGAAATTGAGGCTCACAGATGGCAAACAATAGGGAGCACTCACGTTCGGCTTTGTCTTTTTAAGGCCAAATACTTAAATGCCTACTGAACATGTATGTGATTACAGAAGTTACCATCACATCAGAGAAACGACATCATCAACATAAAAAATACTGTGAAAACAAGGAGTATTCTGTAAGCATTCGCTACATAATTTAAAGTGCACATCTCCTTATATGCTTTTTACCTAGAAATTCTACTGGCCAGTTAAAGCATAAATGTGTATTTACTATAAGAGTAAAATGCTAAAATAATTACAGATTGTGAAAACTGTTAAAGCTATGCACAGAAACAGGAGCTTCAAATGGCTAAATTAATAAATAGGTTGACAATATTAAGACTGCATTGGCTAAATAGCTTTCAGAAGAACATTTTTTCTTTTGAACCAACAAATATTTATAAAAATTTAAATGATAAAAGGAAAAATTAGATATTAGATTATATAAAAATAATTTTCATTAACTTTTTAACTATCACCCATTACATTAAATAAACATTAAATAATTTTTAAAATTATACATATTTCATTCCATTCAGGCTATGTATCTTTTAAGAAAAAATTTCTATGTGTAAAATTTTCACATCTTGTAAGTATTAAAAGCAAAGTGTTAACACTGCCATCTCCAAATCTGAGAAAGAAAAATGGCCAAAATCATGTACAAGAACTGTGGAAGGAAATCATTCTCAATCCACATATAAATGTATGAAAAAAAGTGTTAGAAAAAGAGGTACCCCCAAATACATTTTGTTTTTGCTAATCAAATGTTAAAACAGAAGACTTTATTAAGAATTCAACACCTTATAGTTTTAGGTGTACATGGACACTAAACATTTGAACAAAATCTTAACAAAATGATTGTTAAATAATGCTAAGCAATTTCAGTACCTAAAGTTATTTAGTTCCTCTGGGAATATCTTCTCTTCGGTAGAAGAAAACCAACTGTACCAACTACACTTTAGACGTTCATGAAGAGGTTTAAATGAGAACACACGTAAAGCACCAATGAAGCAGGCATTCGGTATTTAATAAATTTTAGTGCCCCCTCTCCTCTTTCTAGACTCCACTCAGTTCTACCTCATTATCTTTACTAAAACACAAAGACCTTAGCGCTCAGTAGGAAGGAGGGTGGAGGATGGGTGGTTAGATGAGTGGATGGATAGATGCACGGATGGAAGGAAGAACCAAGGGACAGATAGATGGATGGGGCTTAGGCTAAATGAACGTAAATGTGAAAAAAAAAAAAAAATCCTGCTTTCTGGCTACTATTTTGAAGGTTAAGTTTATAAATTTATTTCATTTTTTTTTATTGAGCAAAAGCAAACATTCTAAATTTGTTTTGCACAAGATGGGCTACTGAGGACCCACTCGTCAAGTACTTGAAGAGAACCCTAAAAGGGCAGTTGCTATGTTAACAGAACATCTTGCTCAATAGCATTCAATTCCATTGTGAAATATGTACCGTGGAATAGTTATTTGTGACCCAACCCTGAACCCAGGTTTCAAGTGCAAATGTGTCAGAAGGAGGACTTGAGAACTGATGGACACAAACTCTTCAAGAGGGCCCAATATCACCTACTATGACAACAGACCACAAGTGAGAGCCTCGAGTTTCCCAGGCTGGATGTGTGTTCTGCACATGTACCATCTCAACCCAGACAGATTGCTGGACTTTGAGCCTGAGCCAGGTTCTGCTACTTTGTAGCCTTGTGACTTTGGGCAATTCGCTCCACCTCTTGGGCCTCAGTTTCCTCAATTATAAAACATGGATAATAATACCCATTCATTAGGCTGTTCCGAGAATCAAAATGTGAAGACAGCTTGAGTATAACCAACGGTACTTTAAAACCCATATTTTGGGCAATATAAATGTCAAGTTGCTGTACTGAGGATCTTGTTTTTTCCAGGAAAGGAGAGGCTAGGACTAAATGGAAACCTGACAGCCCTTTCCTAATCAAGAGCTAGTCATCCTGCAGCCCAGTTGCCTTTTCCTGAGTCTCTCTCTTTCTGTCAAATTTTTGTAGAAGGAAGAATATGGGCCTCTGAATTCCACAGAGGCGTAACAACAGCTCTACCACTTTTCTGTAAAGCTTAGAGGTAGTTACTTTAGTTCTCTGAGTCTCCCTGTTTTACCTGTAAAACACAGAGAATGTCTATTTCAGACAGGTTGTCACGAGGTGGAAATGAAGCATCATCTGCATCGTTCGAACCATGATTACTAGTGTATTACAGGCATGCAATGAATAAAGCTATGTTGAACTGATACTGAAAATGAGATGAAGTTATGAGGACAAATATTTTTACACTCACTCATTGGGCAAACGAAATATTTCAGCTCTTTTATATCAGCACTCCAGTTAAAATTCTTACAAGAAATATTCTCCCCGTAAGGGTGGCAGCACTGTAAATGATTCTTTAACAATCTAGAGTTCCCTCGTCCATCAGCCCAGAGGCGTCAACAACACAGCACGCATCAGAGAGCCAAGCTAATTGGTTAAGTGTTATCTATTACACTAGGGATTAATTTCAAACTCCCATCAAGTAGGGACATCCAAACGTTGCCTGAAAATACTTCAGGATTTTGGCAAAATTTCCTTAATGGATGAAAAATTGATATAGGCCTAGAAGGAAAGGAAAATTAAAGGAAGTGCAGTAAGAGATAACATGTCAGCCACCGCTGGCTCTCCACTTGCACTCTTTCATTAATTTCTCAAAGCAATGAGAGAATTGTAGAAAGTCTTCTGATTCTTCTTCCCACGTTACAAACAAGGCACTGAAGCTTAGAGAGATTAAGTGAATCACCCAAGATCATATCGCTTCACAGAGGTGGACCCTGGATTCAAAACTAGCAGCCTCACTACCAATCTCTCTACTATAACTTAGAGAACTAAATATTACAAAAAAGATACTCTAGACAGACCAATAAACCGGAAGTTGAGTTTCACTGATTAGTGTACTTTCATTTTACCGATTTTATGAGTATTTAAGAAACTCTCACAAAGAGCACTTTACAGTTTAACAGAGTATCTGCACAAATCTCAGTCGGTTCTACTACCCTGGAGGCACAGGAAGACGAGGTATGTGCCCACAAGAGATGAGAAAAGTGAGCTCAGAGTGTGTAAGTGACACACAGGCTACTGAGTACAGTGGCCCAGATGTGAATTAAGCAGGTCCACCATTCTATGTCGTTTCTCTTCAAGCTGAAATAGTTATAGCTCCTGTATTTCCTCCAAGAAATAATCATAATCTGTGTGACAAATAAACTCTGATTTATCACAATGCATACACCAGGCACTGGCTATCATTCTAAGAGGTAGATCTTATCATTTTTTTTTTTAATTCAGATGAAGAAATTAAAGATTAGAGAGGCAAGTTACTTAATCTGTCCAAAGTAGTACAGCTAAAAATGGCAGAGCCAAATGCAAACTTATATTTGACCACTAAGTTTGCACACACAGCCACTGCCTGGAACTGCCTCTTCGTCTCAACTCTCTCCCTCCCCCCAAATGAGTGATCACAGTCCGACATTTCTTATTTGTCATGTGTGAGTGAGATATCAGACAGCATCTGGCTCTAACATCTCGTATTAGATGCAGATGACTCCACTGCAACACACATTTAATATTGTCACTTCCGAGCATTCACTAAACTACGAGTCTCAGGACTTGGTTTTCTCTCTACTCTGCTCATCATTAATTAAGGGACCTTGGGTAGGGTATTCAACTAACTCCTCTTCAAAACGGGAGAGATGACTGTGCATCTCCCTAAAAGCCAGAGCAGGACTAAGTGTTTGGGCATTCTTCTAGGGTAAGATTTCTCAGGCAATATTGGTGATATTTTATTTAAGGTCAATTTTCAAACCACAAATACAATTACAATATCAAAATAAGCCTTGGACACACAAAAGAACTTGGACACTGATCAGAATTAACACCCTCTCTTTCCACCCCACTCCCCAAAACAGGGCAAATAGCAAGGAATTAAATTTATTTTGAGAGAGGTATGAAAGGAGTTAAATAAATTAGACTTCTTAGTTAAAACTGGAATGCAAAATTATTTAATAAATGTTAATGTATATAGCCATACTTCAATTTCATATTAACTGAAAAGGAAAAAAGAAACAGGCCTATATGGAAAAAAAATAATTTAAAAAGAGACAGGGGTATAAGAACACTCAAATCTAAAGACATTAGTAAACTATTAGAAAATCACCATAATATAGCAGAGGAATTCTTAACTTTCCACAAACCTCTTGGTGAATTTCACAAAACATACTCTACTCGGAAACAGGTGTGCAAAAACGTTTGCTTGTAATTTCCAAGGATGCAGACCCCACACGGTCCATTCTTGGGCCCCTTGCTAAGAATCCTGGCAGTGGGAGGAGCTCTGGGCAGCCTCTTAGGAGATCTGACTTCTAACTCTAGCCTTGCTACCTTGTCACCCTGATCCAGTCACTTTACCTCTCCAGATCTGTTTCCTCATCTCTTAAAGATGACCTTTCCTGACTCTTTACGGTTCTACTAATATCAGAGTGAGTGAGACAAAGGGATAAGTAAAATCACCCACTTACCTGTTTTAAATCACTAATTATGACTCAAGGCAGTTTTTCTAGGTTCTAGATCTGTAACAGCCAGATAAATCCAAGTTCAGGGGCAGATCTGCAGCCAGGTGCTCACTCTCCACCTGCAGTCCTCTATTTGCAGATTTCAAGTCCTACTTACTTCCTTTCAAAAGGAGGTAAGTGGCTCTCCCACGTGTAACAGAGGCAGCACTGTGGAGCAGACCAAACTCTTCTCCAAGAACAAACACACTATAGTTTCCTTAGAGCTGTGCTGTAATGCAATAAGTCTTGTGACATCCCACCAAGAACAGAATGAAGCTGCTGAAATCATTTCCCCATTTGGATGGCAATCCTTAACCAATTCTGTTTCCCAGCAAAAACCCTGAACTATAAGATTGCATTTAGAGAGGAACTGCATTCGACTTCACGACAGTTACACCGAGTTCGTTTTTTCAACTTCTGGAACAAGGCCTGTCTTCCTAAGGCCATGAGGCAAACAGCAGAGGGGATCCAATCACTGGCCAGATGGGAAGTACAAGGGACGAAACCTGCCACTCCTGGAACTGCCGCAGGAGAGCTCGGGTGTCCAAAGCTCGTGGGAGATGAAGCGCCCCTCCCACCGTCACTGTCCCCGCAGCCCATCAGGAAGCTTTCTGCAAGGAACCTGCTGCTTGGCTTGACTGGGAAGGTTATAAACTTGGCAGGTAAAGCAAAACGGTGCAGGGTGGCATTACCTGCTGAGATCTCTTCTTAGCCCTTGCAGACTAACCCTCACTTGCAGCTAAAAAGGGTAAACAGAAATAAACTGCAACTAAATTAAGTCTAACAAGCAAAATATCTGAGAACATGGGAATACTGGCTTAATTTACAAGGGTCCCTTCACAATTGCTAAAGCATATAGATCCAGTGGGGTTTGTTCCTGTTCAGATTATGTGGCAGAAAAGATGACGATGATCATAAAATACAAAGTATATTCAATAAGAGAAAACCTATACTTGAAATTTCTGCCTTTTATAAATATTCCAATGGAAAATGTTGCCTATTATAATGCATTTATTTCTCTATTTATACAAGAAAAAAGAATTCCTCAACTGTTTTGACTAACAGCATCCCTTCAAAGGACTCTCTGTAAGCCAGAACGTCTAACTGCACCCGCAGACAGGATTTCCTACTGCGCATTTCCAGGACAACTCAGTTGCTTTTATTGCACCTCATATGCAGAGACCATTGCTCTTGATTTTATTCACAGAAATCATATTCAGGCCAAACCTCAGTGGTTCAGCATATTTTCTGCATGTAATTATTATATTACAGTGTGCATTTCTATTAAATTAACTCTTTCAAGTTTGGAAGACATACCAGGAGAAACTGCATGGCACAGGAAACCTGTCTTCTTTTGTACTGAACCGGGGTAAACTGGATACACGGTACTGGAATGCCGCCCCCACCGATAAGCCTTTTTCTAAGTTTTCAACAACATCTGAGAGGAAAGAAGCACTGAAGCAGGGAGGCAGAGAGAGAAAATGGTGACGTGACTTACGTTTGTCACTCTCAGACACTGACGTGGTTAGCAGGAGAAGGCTTAAAACCTCCAGCAGGAGACGAGGCACAGAGCTGAGGTTTTCATTTGTGGCGAACCCACACCGAGACGCCAAGTGGGCAGTAGGACTAGGAATCAGGGGGTGGGGCCGGCAGTGAGAGGAGGGAACGAGGGAGAACGAGCACTTACTCGGTTAGGAGCTGGTGCAGCTTGTGGTAACCCCGCTCCAAGGCCAGGCTCACAGGGGTCGCTCCCTCCTGGTTGTGGATGCGGAGAGCTCCGCGACCACCTGGCTTCTGCAGCAGGAACCACGTCAACCTCAGCAGTCCCAGCCGCACAGCAAAATGCATCAGTGTCTCGCGGGGGCCGCCATCTGTGGACGGGAGAAAATTAAGTGAGGGGAGAATGTGGAAACAAAAAGCAAACCAACAAAAAGACAAGTCTGTTAAATACCAATGCCTCCGAGTACTTACGATCCCGAAGTTAAGTCACAACATAGAATATAAACAATTTCATTGTGGCTAGGGAGAAACAGCTCTCAAGTAAAAACAAATGAGGATGGAAAAATTAGGAGAAGCAAAACGTGTCTCCTGTCTCCAACAGGGAACAGTCCACAAGAGTATCAAGCCATTTCTATATCCTGATTTAATGTATTGTTCAGACAACTGATGTGGGCAGATTTATAACAGTGACTCCATATACATGTCTTTTCATTAAAAAAAAAAAAAAGTGGATGTAGCCTCACAACATGCGGACCCAACGGGAAGAGCAGTTGGGGCCTAGGGCTTAGATGGGTGAATCATAAAGGGTGTAATTACTTAAAAAAATAAAAAATAAAAAATAACACCCAGACAGGAGTTGGCTAGTTAAACACTAAAAACAGGTTCTTCTTGTTAAGTACACATAAGTCTTTCTATTCTCCCACATTAAGGGCAAATCAAACTGCTGGCACTGCCAGCTCTTTTTTGTTTGTTTAATGAAAGAAAGACATGCATCTCCGGGCATAATAAGAAAGGGTAACGCTAATATCCAAATTAACTTCAAAAAGAAAAACATGTTTTTGAGTTTATTTCACTTGAAGTCGGCCCCTTCTTATAGAGGAAGTCACTCTGAAAGTGGCAAAGTGAGGAAGGGCTTTGAGGTCAGACAAATCTGGGTTCAGATTTGGCATCTGCCATCCCTATGACCGGGCACGATCCGTTTAACCTCTTTGAGCTTCACTTCCTTCACCCCTAGAGTGGGGTGCAGTAACAAACGGGTGGACAGAGGTGAAAGGCTGGCACGACAACTGGCTGCAGGAGACACTCAATAAATGCCAGGTGCCTCTCCCCGCCCCCCGCCACCTCTGTCCTTCCGGACTTCAAACTGCATTTCAGGTTCTCTAGCTACACTTTGTTCCTCAGGCGTCCTTGTGCCCAGCTGGTAATGGCGGGAGCTAAAGCCACTGCAGGACCGCGGTACACGGCCCCACAGGCTGTGCACTACTCAGCTCCAGGGAGCAGCGCTCAGAGGGAATGTGAGTGGCTCGCTGGAGCTGGGCCTGCCCAGTGCCCTCCTCCCCGCTTAGCTAACATCTCTCACTCCCCATGGGGCACTTGCTCGGGTCTCTGCTCCTTCGCTGAGCATTCTCAGGCTTCTTGGACCCCAGTATCTCCTACTACTGAAGCCCTCGATGTTTTTCTATGTGAACTGCACAAAAATGAGTGCATCTTGAACCTGTGATTTCACAGTGAACTGCACTATTTTCTAACGTCACATGTGTATCAGTCTAGTCTCCGTATTGTCAGGTAAACGTCCTTGGAAGCAAAAGCTGCCTTTCATGTTTTATTTTCCATATAGGACTACACATACAACTACAGAATTAATAGGGCATTCAGCAGACGCATTTGGCTGGAAAGAAATCGACACCCAGAAGAAATCACTGCATGGGCAGGTACAAATTTTAATAATAAACACCTTAAAGCGGGTGCCAAGGCCAGACCCAAAGGACAGAAAGACCCTCCAGAAAAGATAAACCGTCACCAGGATTTGCGCCTCCCAGCTATTCACAAGCACTCTGACATCCTTACCAAAAATAAAACAGCCAATCAGGCACCAACCAGGAACTGTGTGATTTTTTTAGAGACTGGTTATTTCCGGCTTACTTGGCGACACCTCCTTAAGTTAGTTTTCTCTACACTCCCACCTCTCTGATCCCGTCTTTGCTCTGAGTCAGAGTTCCAACGACAAGGCCATACACGTGTTCAAAGCTGGCACCCTAATTCCGGCACCAATGTCCTCCCCGAATCTCAATCTAAGGTCCTGAGCAGCAGTCGCCACAGCTTTTAGGTCACTTCCTTTGTGCAATCAATGGATTACAAGAAAAGTAATATATTTACTTTATTGTGAGGACCTGCTAAGTGCCATGTACTGGGCGCTAAGCAGTTTGTACGAATTGTTTTCATTCTCACGATAACCCTGTTAGGTCTCATTATCTCATTGAGCAGATGAAGACAGGTTAACAGGTTAATAACCTGACCACAGCAAGAATCAGCAAGATTTGAAAATTCTTCTGTCTTGAGCCCAAAAATCACACCTTCTCTATTACTCCACCTTGTCTATTTTGGTAAAAATCAAGCAATAGAGCACCCGTGCAAGCAAATGCGGTTTTATAGAGCATCTTTCCATGTTTCCCTCCAATAATAAAAAAACTTTACCCACTATACCTTACACAGCTGCTTTTATTCCTTTTGTGTCAGTTTCAACTGCAGGGCTCCTACAATTTAGGATCGATCTCTGTTCTCTACTCTCCACATCTGTATTTTTTTTTTCCCCCTCTCATGACCCTTTGTCTTTTTCCCCTGTATTCCGAGTTATTTAACTGTGTTTTTCAGAGCACTCTGCATTTCCTATGAGTATAGCTAAGGAAAATTTCAATGAAAAGCTATTAAAACAATTCGGAAGGAGTGTAAAAACTAAAAGAGCAAATTATGTTGAAGTTCTATTAAGCAACATCAGATATAAAGAACTGAGAATGGAAGTTGTTTTTGGCAGTCTTTTTAAACCTGTCTTACTCTTCTCTCTGCTCAAATTTCTCATTGTGGGGGAGGAGTCCTACCCCATCCCCCAAAGATGATTAGACATTCTTTTCATTTAGCTGTGCAATACCATGACTAAATAAGAATAAAGATTTCCTCTGCGATGTTTCTTCTCCTTGCTTTCAGAGCAAGTCTTCAATGGGTCCACCCGGTCATCGAGAGGTATGCTGACTGCTACTGTATGAGGCTCTTTCACAAGAAAAACCATCTTAATTCACTGTTTTCACTAACCACTGAGTCACTAGAGCTGCGACAACTCAGTGAGACTCGGGAAGATATCCTTACCCCACCATTCACCCTCCACCCAGACGAATCCTTCCTACTTGCACTGAAGGCAGAACTAAGTGAAAAAGTAAGTGCAGAGGCTTCTTTACGTAACTAGAGATTAAAGAACACTTGGAAGAACTAAAACGCACAAAGTCCCTCTTGCTCATGTTTAAAGTGAGGCTTAACTTTAGAAATATGTTAAAGCAAAAGAAAAACGTCTCGTTATGCTTTAAAGTGCCTTTTCTTTTTGTGCTGTCCTGTTTTACCCTGTTATAAGACATGCTACCTTACCTCGTCATAGCTCATCAAAGATTTGTCTCTAAAAGGTTACTGGATATTGTTCATGGTATAGTCAAAATGAAGAGCTTGCAAACCAGCACACACTATCAGAATTCACTTTCCTCCATTTTATAGATGAAGAAAATGAGAAGCGGAGATTAAATATTGTACCCAAACTCTTGCAATGAAACCAGGATATAAATAAACTGACGCCACTAGCTATGTTCTTTCCATTTTATAATAGCAAATCTAAACCAGGAGTTTTTAACTTCACGTTCATGCCTGTGGTTCGGGAAGGCTATAATCCCTGAAAGTCTATGTAAATTTTTGCAGGGAGACACCTACATGTATTTTTTCCTGAGGAGAAATCTGAGTTATTTTCAAAGGAGTCGCTGACCTAAAATAAGTTAAAAAGCACTGCATCCAAACAATGAAGAGTGAGAGGATTAACCATAAATCCTGCATGACTCCTTTGTACAAGTATTAGGCCAGAACACCTGTAAACATCCTAGCTTTTAACAGCAAGTAGTCCTGTTATGTAATAAGGTGCCCTGTTTACCTGGATTATTATCCCAGGCAACAAGCTTGCTTCGTACCTTCTTCCTTTAAATACCTTTTGAAAAGTATTTGATGTGCGACTCAATATAAGCAGAATGTCCTATATCCATCCCTCAACAGCAAGCAAGTGCCTCTTAACTGAAGCTACTCTGCCCTTAAAATACCCAGTGTTCCTGGTTAAAACTGCAGAACGTGAATCCAGCACTTGAAATCAGATTCCTGATCCCAGTCATCGACTTCCAAGCAGGTCTATCAAGTCCCTTGCATGCATTTCACCTTGCAAAAAATTTCTTCTGTTCTTTTAATTATTTTATGTACAATAAAATTCACTTTTGGGGGGGTGTACAGTCCTATGAGTTAGAACACAGAGATTCTTATAATCACCACCATCAAAATGCAAAACCATTCCAATACCCAAAGAATTCTCCCTTTGCTATCTGAGCTTTCCCCACTTCTAAACCTGGCAACTCCTGATCTAGTTTCTATTCCTATAATTTTGCCCTTTTCAGAGTATCACATAAATGAAATCATCCAGTAAATACCCTTCGGAAACTGACTTCTTTTACATAGTGCAATGCATTTCAAATGAATCTCTAAGTTGTTCATCGTGTCAATAGTTTATTCCTTTTTCATTGCTGAGGGATGTTCCATTGTGTGGATGTACCACAGCTTGTTTATATTCACCCAGTGAGAGAGATCTGGGTTGTTCCAGTTTTTGATGATTGCAAACAAGCTGCTATAGACACACCTGTGAAAAGATTTTTTTTTTTTTTTTCCGGAGTGAATATAAGCTTTCGTTTCTCTAGGATGAAGAACCAAAAGTGGGACTGCTGAGTCACAGAGTAAATGTGCATTTAACTTTATAAGAAATAGCCAAACTGTCTTCCCGACTGGAGATATCATTCTGCACTCCCACCAGCAATGAATGAGATGTTGTTTTGGGTCCCTGCCAGAATTTGGCATTTTTAATTTTAGCTTTTCTAATAGGTGTGTAATGGTACCTTATTGTGGTTTTTAACACCTTTCTCTAAATTTCAAATTCAATTTAGCCTCTGTTAGCACTGCATGAGTAATTTTGTACAACAGAAACTTAAGAATCACATGGAAAGTCCACAAAAATATTAAAGCTGGCCAGTTCCCTGTTAAAGACAAGGAAGCTAGAGTCCAGAGAGGGGAAGTCACATGCCTAAAGTTTTAGGCTTGTGCTTTTTCTAACACAGTTGACCCTTGAATAATGGGTTTGGGGTACCAACCACCCATGCAGTCAAAAATGTACAATAACTCATGTCAGCCCTCGGTATACAGAAAGTCGCAATCGTGGATGAGAAACATGCCTACCGGTGAACCCGTGCAGTTCAAACCTGCGCTGCTCAAGGGTCGACTGTGTTTCTTTTTAATAATGGCAGCACGAACAAATTGGTTGTTTCTCCTCAGGATCTGCTACCTGCACGTCGGATAACTTCTGGCCCACTCTCCCCAAGTGACACAGTGATCAAAGCTGGGTGGACGCCGAAGGGCGGTCCCGTGACCGTCCAGGTCTTTCAGAGACAAACTCTTCGGGCAGATCTAATGTCAGTCTTCCAATCTAGCTCTCATCGGTAACGAAGCAAACATTTTCGTCTCTAGCGGTGTAACTCTGAAATCTTTCAACTGGATTTGAACTCAGAAGGTAGTGGATGTTATTTACTGGACCCCAGATATGTAATGTTTCATTTAAATACATATGTAAAATCATGACAGTTGGCAGATGTCATTTACCACAAGAATAATTACATGAGAAAACCCCTGTCTGACTATGAGGAGCATAGATACTGACCACAGCAGTGTTTTTTAAAAAGTGGAGCCCTTCCTTCAACAAACTCTCACATGGAGAGGCAGGAGATAACTAAGAGTGAAAATACTCTGGTTAAAAAAGTGTGGGGTTTCTCAGAGCTCGTGCTCCCCCAGCCTTCCTCTTCTCCAACGCCGTGGAATCTCTAGAGAACTTCGGAATAAAAGTTATAAAAGTAATAAAAACTCTTTCTTTGATAATTAAACACCAAAAAAGTACAGAAGTTACTCTGCCACTCTCCTCCTGAAGGAGGAGTCACTTCTGCACTTGAGATCGAGTGTGAAACCCAGACGCAGAGAAAGCTGCTGTGCCCTCAACTCTCCCTCAGGTCACTTCATGGTGGGAACAGGTTTAACAGCTCGGCTGAAGAACCTAGAAGAGATGTCATCAAGGCTACTTTGCTACAGTGAAGGTCACGTTTATTTAGCCGCTGCGGAAAACCTGAAGACAATGGCCACATAAAAGCAGCCCCAGAAAAAAAACAGGATTCCAACCCCAGTGTTGTTTGTGGGCTATTTGCATTCTCACCATGCAAGGTCTGATCTGTCCCCAGCACATTCCAGTCCGCTGGCAGCTTCAAGTGTCTGAATGCCAGGGCGACCTTCTCGTCGAGGGAATCTACATCCGCTGAGGGGGTTCCCGACCGGCTGAGGAAGCGGGTGAAGTTCAGGGCCTGCTGGTTGCCGGCACTGGTCGCCAGGAACTGGGCCGCATCGCAAGCCTCATCCTGCACGAAGGAAAAGTCCGCGTCGGCGACCACGCTCACGGGCAGGCCTTCTTTGGAAGCACAGAGCAGCACCTGCACAGTCTCACAGCAGTCGTGACCTGAAGGGAGCACATGCAGCAGAGAAGGCAGTGTTAGAGTCCTCCTCCCGAAGGGCGGCACCTGTGCATCCTCTCTGCTCTTCCTGCATGGCACACAAGTTCCTCTTCCTAAAAGAACCCCCTTCTTTCTCTGAGCTCTGACAGCAACCTTCTAAACTTCTTTAAACTCCATTTCTAGTTCTTGTTTAAATTATTTGCAAATATGAAGCAGTTCCCTTACCGAAAAGCAGACAACTTTGAGGCCCGGTTATCACCACGCCTATACCATAGTGTTTGGCGCTGCAAGAGTCTCTGAACATCTCAATATATACTGAACTATGGCTGTTCAATTTGAACAAATTAAAGAATGAAAAGCTCGAGGATCTGGTAAGGCCTGGCATGCAGTGGGAAATCTAATACCCACTGAACTGAATTACATCTGAAAACCCAACAGGGGAAAAGTCAGTCATACGGGTTACGTGGGAGGAATTTTTCAGCAGCCCCCAGTATCTGCCTTATCATCACCACAATGCAAAAGATCAAATGATGAAGCATTCTGGAAAGCATAAAACGACATGATTTTATTTTACTATTACTAGCAATTCCAGGTCTAAAAAATAACTTCCGCTCTCAGATACATGTTCTTTCCTGTGAGGTAATGAGGACTTCAATGAAATCGCCTGGTTCACTCAGGGACGACGAATGTTGTGGTTACATGCCGAGTCCAGAAAAGCAGGCAGGCCAATCAATGACGGTGGTACACACAGGCAGAGACCCCGTGAGCTGCGAATGCAGATAACAATACACACCAGCCCAAAGAGCTCCGTTTGAGTAAAACCAGAAAGGTTTGACAACACTGTTTCTCTTCTTGGAGAATCAGACTTTCTTCTGGATTTTTAGTCTCACAAAATTAAGTATTTTCTATATGCAGAATAAGTTCATCGAAACACAGTTTTTCCTCAACTTTCATACACTAATTACAACTAGTATGCGGCTAACATCATCGTTCTTCTTCCATAAACTAACTACCTTTCCAATGAGAAAACAAATTCCAGAAATAGGAAAGCTTCAAAAACATAAAAATGAAAGTAGCGAGTAAGTTCAAGAGATGGCATAATTACTGCAGACACCAGTTTCAGGAAGATATTAATTTGGCTACGTCTAGATGCTTGTGCTATGATGGACCTGGGCTCAAACCTATTTTCTTACTTATTAGCTATATGGCCTGAGGCATACGACCACCTCTAACGTTTTAAAATCTAGAACCTCTCCTAGTCTTATTAGTGAAGAGCCATGATTTAAAATTCTTTAATGCCATCACCCAAAACAAAATACACAGCTTCATTTAATGTCCAATTAAATTAGGTAGATGCAACAATATGTATTTCAATCAGAAGAATTATTTAAAAAGTAAGAATGCTGTGGTCCTCATTCATGAATCTAACCAATAACCAGCATTTTCCCATTTATTCAAGATTAACCTAATTTATGAACTCTTGACATTCTTTTGAAGTAGATATGAATAAATATCAATAAAAACTAAAATGACATTTCACAATTCAACGATGATATTGTGAATAATTTGGGTTCTGAACTGAATTTTGTATTCAAAACTTAAACTTGCCATGTCTTAGAAGAGATATTATACTAAACCTAAAATAATATCACCCACTGTCTGACGCAACTGAACAGCCTCCTTCCTCAAGCCTGTGCGAAGGTGAGAAACCTGGAACCTTGAACCAGAAACAGAGTCGCAACGCCACTACAAAACCGCCTTCTTGAACTTCCTCTCTCCCTCCTCTCCACCCTCTCCCTCCCTCCCTCTCTCCTTCCCTCCCTCTCTCTCTCTCAGCAAAAAGCCATAATGAAACAATACCACCTTATTCAAAACTAGAAAGTGCAGAAGTAATACATCTGCACAGAAATCAATGTGGAATTGCTAAAATGACTTTTTGGGCCAGGACAGGGTGAAGATAAATGAGAAGGAGAGAAACAGAAGATCGTGAGGGGTACTGCATGTGTGTGCACGCACATGTGTTTGGCAGAGTAAGCGTGCATATCTCCTTCTACTGCTCTAAGAGAATTTGTTAGAAAGCAGATGGGTGTACGGGTGAACTATTATTAGCTCTATTTGTGTATAACTAAAATACAACTATATATAAGAAGAGGAAGAATATCAGGAAAGGCCATGACACAGGTATCTAGGAGAAGCCATCCAGTTGTTAGCCCAGCATTTCCCCTTCAGACATGAACTCACGATCTGAAGATCTAAAGTAAACTGTGCCATAAATCTGGAATCTGTCTGATATGATTATAGGCTTTTTTTGTCAAAAGAAAATCTAAGGGTTAAAAGAAGAGTGGAGAAATGAGGTTTCCAGGATCAGTCTCTATTAAACGTCCACTGGGAGAGTTGCTACCACCAAGAACAAAGTACTCGCCCTGCTGTCTGGGCATCAGCCGCACAGGCTGGCATGGCTACTTCTCTCTTGCTCTTTGCTCTTAGGCTTGAACGGTTCTCAAGATTATTTTTAATCC
Source organism: Pteropus alecto (assembly GCF_000325575.1). Classification (NCBI taxonomy): domain Eukaryota; kingdom Metazoa; phylum Chordata; class Mammalia; order Chiroptera; family Pteropodidae; genus Pteropus; species Pteropus alecto. Next base: position 709,055 of record NW_006430726.1, on the reverse strand, counting down.
ATATAACCTTTAAGATGAAGCATCCAGACAAAAGAACACCCAACATTTTTTAAAGACAAAGATTATATAATATGGTCCCAGTAATAAAACTAAAGTCATAGCATATGCATACATAAGACCTCTGACTGCCATAAATTAGCTCCAAAGACATGACTACATGCAGGGGCCATTAGTCTTATGCTGCCTCTGTGCACACAAAATGCAGGGTATTACCGATGTCTACATCTGCACTGCAAAGACATGGGGATGGGAAATCATATCCAATTTGATAGAATAACAATTTAACTTCTTTTCACATAAAGACAGAAGCTGCGGCAGAGCGAAGAGTGGAAGGTTCTCAACTAGTTCCATGGTGTTTCTCTTTCCATTCAATTTTCTAGTAATGAAGGAAAATAAAAATCACAAGTCTTTCCAAAAAGGGACGTTCTGAAAAATTTACTGAGCTTCTTCTGAAGGAAGTACCCCAAGGGAATTTAGAGAGAGGGGGATAAAGGGAGAGAAACTGTTAAAGAAACGTGGCTTCAACTTTAATTCCATTGTTTTAAATTGCTTTCTGAATTTATCCAACGATCAGGGAACCTAAGTAAATTATGGGGTGGGAGACATCTATTCCTAATTGAGTGAAATCTGAGGGGTCCTAAAATCTGCTGGCAGCTAGCCGTGAAGTCAGAAAATATTAGGTTTGAATGTCACCCTCCACTGCAGACAGGCTGGGTTGTCCTAGAAGTCACTCAGCCTTGAAGCCCGTTTGGCCTGTGCACAAAATGAGAACCCCAGCAGTGTTCCGGGTTGTTAAAAACATTAGAGATGGTCGTACACACAGGACCTGACACAAAGCAGGCGCTGAAAATTCGTAGTTGTTATTGTTATTGGCTATTAAATGCTCCTGTTCAGCTCACGCAAGGAAAACAGAGCCCTAATGCTCTACAGAGAGCTTCTGCAACGTGGCCCAATGAAGCCTCGGAGCTAATTGTTGCTTTTGGCACTGCAGAACTGAAAAAATTAAGGGAAGGGAGACAAATGCAGAAAAAACAAAAACAAGTAGCACCTCGGTGAGAAACAAAAATCAAACTGCTGATGGTCCCCTTAAATGCATCTAATCCAAACTGTTTTTAAGTTCACAGGTTGGGAGGGAGGTGTGTGCTCATGAGGTTGAGAGAGCTTTTCCACAGGCTCCTTATCACTCCATGAAGTACTCGTACCCATGGAAACGAAATATTGCTACAGATAAACAAAACTGCTGAAGCATGACCCAAGAATTACTTCATTTCCTATTAAGCTAAGAGTGGCACACATCCCATCCGGGCTTTCTCTTCTGAGGATGAAACAATCGGGACTCTGTCTGACCAGCTCTAAAAATGAACACTGAAAGCGCCTGCTGGGCCTGACCCACGCAGACCATCTCCTGAGGGAAAGGCTACATTAGCCGTCAGTGGTGGAAAATAGAAATACAGTTTCTTTCACTACTTCGGTTTGGCATCAGAGTGTCTAAAACTGTGGTCTTTTCCTTCCCTTGGAAGTGGCTATAAGGGGTTAAAGGAAATTTTCAGTCTTCGGACCGGACTCTAAATTATGAGCAGAAGTACACATCCACCGTGAGTTGCTGGTGGGCTAACGGCAGATGTGCAAATCGGGTATATGTGTAAAATGTCTCTCTATGTACGAAAGTATTCGAGACGCAGGGGAAAAAATCAGGAGGCATATCAACTTCATCAAGTACATTTTGGGGGAGAAAAGAGATAATTAATGCTAAAAATTCGATCTACTATATTCCCAGCTATTACTCTAATGCAGTGCTGTTTCTCAACCTTTAATTCACTGTCACCCTCTACCACCCGGAGAGTTTTTAGATGTTTTTCTCTATTTGCCTCCCCATCCCATGAAATTTTAATACCACAGATAAACCATACATTTGTATATGTATATCTGTGCTTTACATATAAGAGTAAGACTTTCTGCCCCCTCCACAAGCCAATTTTCACCCCCTTACTGTAATGCACATGGCTAGGGTTCCAGTGCTGTGTCTGTAGTTCCAAAGTGATAAAATATACAATTTCCACATACGCATTCAACTGGGACAGTAGACAACAAATATTTTTTTCCCCTTCAACTCGTTCTCACTTTGTTTTTCCAGGAGTCACTATATATACTGACTAGCATTGGAGTAGTAACTTAAGTTTCTTTAAATACAAAATTACATCTGTCTAGAGATAGCCTTAAAGTCAGAGTATTTTAGAATAGAGAAACTGTTAGAAAATGTTTAGTAAAAAATAACCTTGCTTAGCAGAGAGGAGAGATATCAGAATTCTCTGATTAGGCCAGTGTAAAGCCTACAACTTCTTTTCAAACGTTTTACTCAATCTGGCAGCCCCTGAGTCTCTGCTACCACAAACAGCCTGGTTCGCAAGAGCTGAGATGCACTGTAATATAACTGGGAAACTACTTGTTGAGACCTGGGCTGTAAGCACTGATTTTTAATCCCAAAAGGACTTCTGATCACAGTAAATCCACTTTTTTTTAAGTGAAAAATCTACTTTATATAGAACCTTCCCTTTGATGAGCAAGATAGAAAAAACATAAATACAAAAGAGCTGAGTAAAATTTTGGGTCAATGAATGGTTTTACTTTCCCTGTCAAACGGAAACCTTGCTATGAATTCTAAAAGTAAATAATTGATATACTAAAAAGATTTCATTTTCACTTAATAGGGGATTCTGCACCAAATCCTTCCACAAAAGGAGTATGTAGCATCCACTGAACATCTCGTCCCATCTACCAAGCTGAAGTCATGGCTTGCTTGGTCTAAATTCACATTAATTAATAAAAATGAACACAATAAGACAGTATTCACTAGGCCTCCAAGAATTACCTTCCAAGAATACTCATGACTTTACATTACTTATCAGCCCTACACAGGTATTAAGAGAAATTTGAGCTTCATTTCTGAAGGAAAATCACTATTTAGTTCAAATGGAATTTTGGGCTGGATTTGTTTTATATGAAGAGAAAATTATGGAGATATTTTCATTGGTAACAAAGGTAATACCCTTTTGTTTTTAGAGATGTATTTCCATTTCAGGCTGTATTTTATAGCAAATAATATTCTTAAACCAGCCAACTCATAGGTATTTTGAAGGTAATATTTTTTATTATAAAACTTGTCTTTGTTTAGTGTAATTAGTACAAAGATGGCTTATTTTCAAAAGAGAGGACATTGTTCTCATTCTCCAAAATGGTTTTATTAAAAATTATTAGATATGTTAAAAGTAACATGCTCACTGGAAAGCAGCCAAACAATTCAAAGGCAGACAAAGTAGAAAGTCAAAGTCTCTACCTGACTGTCCCCTAAGATGTTACTCCTCTTAACATACATGCTTTATTAAAAAGGGGGAATAATATGTCTATAGCCTTTCAGTGGTAGTAAGACAAGAAAATACTACTTTAAAAAGCCTTTACAACTTCTTTATAATTAAACACACTCACACATACAATTCATCGTAAGCGTCTCACTAGAAAACAAGCAAAAGAGTGAAAACAGAAAAAGTAATAATCTCTATACCTAAAGTCAAAGAGGTTTTTTACTTAAGGAGACAATTTAGTAATATCTAATTCCCTTTCCAAACAGTAAAAGGTTACAGACTAACATCAAGAAGTAGTTGCCTTTTGAAGGTCAATCAATCATCAGGTTTTAGTAAAAGCTAAAATATTACAAAACATTGACAGTGAAACACGCAGAGAACTCAAAGAAAAATCAGAGCCAGCAATCTGCGTGAAACATGACATTAAAAGCAAGAACAAGACACAAAGCTCTTTTTCTTCCCATAATCAGCCAAAATAACTAGGAATTGAAGAGCTAGTCCCACACGTGAGCAGAAAACACACAGAGACATCCCTCTTGGCAGCAGTGGCTGCACAGACTATGCACATTTATCCTGTAACTGGGATGCACAGAGCAAGTATAGACTTTCCATAAAGAAACCTGACTAATATGACACTGCCCTCAGCAAACAGGAAATCTGAGGCTATCAATATGGCAACTGACAGAGAAATCAGCAAAGATACTCTAAATAGAGTCGAGAATTCAGTTCAAGAAAGGGTGTGTGGGTGTGTGTGTGTATGTATGTGTGTGTTGTGTCCCCACGTGTGCACAAACTTTCTAGGAGAGTGGCTTCTGAGAACCAGGATTAACCTGGCCACAGTGGAAACGCTGTTCTATCAAGTGGCAGGAATTCCTAGGACAAGTCTTCTTAGCATTACACTAGGGAACAAAACAGCCAAAAATCGATGCCCTCATAAAGTTAAAATCCATGCACTAAAAACGTTAACACTTTAGCAGAAGCGAGTAGAAAATAAATAAGATAAATGAAATGTATAATGTATTAGAATCTGCTAAGTGCCGATGAGAAGAACAAGCAGAGACGAGGACAGGCTGTGTACTCACAAGGTGGGCAGGAAAGGCCTTGCTGAGAAGGTGATGTTTGAGTCAAGAGCTTAAAGACAGATTTAAGGCAGTTTAATTCTAGACTAACATCGTATTTCCATGATATAAGCAAGAAATTCAAAACTAACTTAACTCCCAAATGCTCCACCCTACCCTTCCAAAAAATACTACAGCAGGTGCACAGCAGCTTAAAAAAAATGAGTGAACGCGCACAGGCGCGCTCCCCAAAAATTTAACTCCAAAGGTGTTTCTATCCTTCCTCTCCCTTCCTAACGAGAGCCCCGTCAGGACTGACGGGTTCTGCCTGGCTGAAGAGCTGTTTCTCACCATCGGCCCCACGTGATAAATGTTAAGCCACGAGGCACCTGCCAGAGAGCAGACCTAAAGCTCCAGCCAAGCCTTCTGACATGATATACATCACAGGGAACAAGACGACTGGAGCTTTAAATTACAAAGAAGGATACTCAATATGCTTTAGAAACGAAATCAGTATCTATCCTGAGCTCCTTGTTAAATTTCCTATCATTCACAGGAATTGCCAAGAACCTTTAAATCTTCCATTTTTCAAAATCATTTTTGCCAAGTAGGAGGATAAATAGAGCTTTCAACTGTCATAACCCCAGTTCTTGAATGTGGTATAAATTCCAGGATTTAGGAGATATCAGACATTAAGTTAATTTATATAAAATGGCACAACAAAAAACAGGCAATCTTATCCAATACTGGCAAGACCAGATATTGAAAGCGCTTCGTAAACTATTAATTTTTTACACCATCTGTTCCAACAAAGTAGAATCAGTGTTATATAAAAATACTGGTAAAAAAAATGTTTCAATAAGAACTAAATCCATTTTTTTCTCTAAAGGAAAACTGTTCAACTGTCAGCATGTCAGTATTTTTCAGGAGGTTCTCCCAAATGTGCCCTCTTTTGTATTCTGATGAAAACTGGTCAATTGTTAACTTTGAAAAGGAGTAAATGAAGGAAAGAAGCTCATCTCCAAAGACAAATCAATACACTTCAGATGCTGGGATAAGTCAAAAGACAGTCATTACTTTATCAGCCATTTCTGTGGAGACAGTAATGACTCAATGACTTTGTGATGAATTTTTAATAAGTAAACATTTTCCATTTAATTATGTTAAACTTATAAATCAACGGTGATTAAACACTCCTTCCACCATGAACTATATTCTAATTGGGGGAAATTTTGGCTTTGATGAAAGATTTCTTTAAGCCTTTCCCTCACGGATGCTGATGAATGTTACCAAGTGTGTTCTACCTCTGCTTTTGCCATTCTGATATTAAGAATCAAATGTGCAGACAGGCCACAGTGACCACATGAGAACCTTTATCTGAGAACCTTTATCTTATACGTATGCTAAAGTTTTCTCCATATCTCAACATTCCAATAAATATTTTTATTGATCCTGATTTTTATCTTTCAATTTATGACACCATTTTATTTCATTTACTTATAGTTAGGCTTAAATTTTTGAGGAATAAGGAAAATATAAACAAAACATTTTAAAATTTATTTAAAATACAGGTGTGATCATAGTCCTATAACCTGGATTCATTCTTCCTATCACTCTATACAAGTGAACATAGAATAAAAATGTCCAAGAACTAGTAAAGGCTAGTAAAATAGTAAAGACTGCACTCAAATACTTACTGGGAGCAATGGTCTCCAGCGTGTCAGAACTGACCTTCCGAGTACTTGTACAGTGATGGAGGGTGGAACCCGAAAATACCAAGTAAAACACTACATCATCCTCAACTTTGTCCTCCTCAGCGAGCAGCACAGTCACAACACAATCACCCTAGGAAAGAACAAGTTTGCATTAGTAAGGTTCTTCTTGAGTCTATCTTTACAAAACATCAAATTTAAGGGACAATCAAATGTATCATCTAAACTGTGCCTTACTCTAGTGAATTTATACAAACATAAACACTGACTGGGTACTTATGTGCCAGAAAGGATTCGTGGCATTGAGAATACAAAATGACCTAAAAATAAAATCTCTATTCTCTTTAAGCTTATATTCTTGTGGAGGTGGTTAGACAAACAAGTAAACAAGTAAACGGCAGTTGGTATACCTACTTAATGGATGGGAAAAAGGGAGAAATTGTGGAAAATCCAAAATTAAGGCAGAGAGGATGAGGAGGCACCGATGAGATGCACCCTTATACTCAGAATGCCCCTTAATCCCTGTGTTTCACTTGCAGCAATAATGCTCTAAATTCTACATGCTACAAATCACTGCCAAGTCCACTCACCCTCCAGTGAGGGTGGAGAGCCTCTAACAGAGCTGGCCTGGAAATGTAAGAATGCAAAGAACATAAGCCTGGGCTTCAGATGAATCTGGGTTCAAACTTCATCTATAAAGACTTTACTCTAAATCCTCTAAACCCCAGTTTCTTTGGATATAGAAATGGAGATAATACCTTCTCTTCTTATAGCTAATACATGAAAACTCTTGGAACATATTCAGCTCTCCGTCGATGATGATATTCTTTATCTGTTAGGATGGGAGGGTCACTTTTCTTATAATTTGTGCTTGCCAACCATCTTGAATCCCTAACACTTCTTTATCCACCTCTACTATGCCCTTGGAATCAGACAAAAATCTTGTGCCAGTAACTTTGCCTATGGCTCTGTAACTATTTAGAAGTTAAGACATCTCTATCCTTTATTTGTAAATATTCCTCTAGCAGTTTTCAGGTTAATTTCTTAAATTCAGGTCAGTAGCTAAACTATAAACATATTCTGTGAAATACAGTCCTAATTACCATTCTCCCAATCATAAACATTATGAACAAGGACCCCAACCCCTGGGGCCGTGGTCCGGTACTGGTCCGTGTCCTGTTAGGAACCAGGCTGCACAGCAGGAACTCAGCGGCAGGCAAGCAAGCAAAGCTTCATCTGTACTTGCATCTACTCCCCAATGCTAGCATCACCGCCTCAGCTCCGCCTCTGGTCATCAGGCATTAGATTCTCATAGGAGTGCCAGTCCCTGGTGCCACAAAGGTTGGGGACTACTGTTATAGAATTCATGTTGTAACCATAAACAACAGATTTTAAAGCAGTGAGGTTTAAAGCAGCATAATAGAGCAGGAGGTAGTGTTTTACTAAACAGTGAAGACGAAAAATCTTGAAGTCAAACTTCAGATTAAGTCTACTAACAAAATTGCCCCAATAAGGTTGACTGTGGAAACAGAGTTCAGAGTGTTTCTCAAGGTCCTGAGTGTCTATTTCTTAGTGTACGCCACAGCTCTGTGGAGTACTCTGTTGAACGCAGCATGTGAGAAGTCAGAACAAACTCCAGAGAAACTGTAACTTACTATGAATGCTGAGCTGGAAAGTTCCAAAGCATCCTAAAACAGAATTATCAATGACTCCGGCCACTACTTAGAATATACTTTAGATTTATGTATAAGACTCTTTCTGGGAAACATTTTTGAAAAGTTTAGGCTGGTAAAATGTTTAATATCCTCTAGAATGATAAACCACAACCAGTTACAATGTCTGCAGCACATATGAGAAGAGCCAATTTTTCAAGGTACCAAAATATCATTGTAACTTGAAAAAAAAAGTGTAAATGAAAGTTCTTAAGTTTCATCCTTTAGAGCACATGTTGGCCAACTCTTACCTATGAGCCAAATCCAGCCCTCTGCTTGTTTTTGTATGGCTCACAGCTGAGAAAGGTTTTTACATTCTTAAAACGTTAAAAAAATAAAAAGATTTTTAACATGAGGAAATTATATGACATTTGAATTTCAGTGTGGATACATCAAGTTGAATTGGACCACAGTCGTGCCATCTGCTTACACATGGCCTACGGCCACTTCTGCACGAGAATGGACCACTGAAGAGCTGAGTGACTGCCGCAGAGACAGTTTGGCCCTCAAGCCTAAATTATTTACAAGGTGGATTTTTACACAACAGTTCTTTTCACTTAGATATCTAACCAGGAATTCTAAGACTATCTCCTCCTTTTCTAGATGAAGGATTTCCCGTCCATGAGAGACCCGGCATATTGGGGGGAGACCGTGCCCACAGCCCTAGTGCATCGGGGCCTTTTTTTAATTGGGGACAGAGGAGACGGCTAATAGCTAATTGAAATCCTTTTACCAAAGCTCTCAATATCAACTTCTTTTTTCATTCTCAAGACAAAAGTAAAAAAGTTTCAAATTGTGTTCATAGCTTTGTTTAATAGCTTGTTTTTTTTCAACATTAACTCAAAGTAGCCAAAATATGAAGTAGAAGGGAACACAAAAGCCTCGTTCACTTCAAAGTCACTTGAAATTTAGATTCCAAAGGTACTTAGAATTTAAGTACCAGTTTCCCTTGAAGGAATGAATATTCTCTGCATTCTGACAGTCACTGAGAGCAAACAAGAAAAATTCTTACTCTGCATTTCCATCACATGACTTCAATTTTACTGCAGGAGTACCAGGCACCTACGATTACTTGAGATGGCCTGGCATGACTGAGTATAGTGGTGATTAAAAAATAAAGAGGGAAAGCAGATTTACATGAGAATTTTTGTTGAGATGGTTGCTCTAATTGCACCCTCCTGGAGGAATACTCTGTAAGTGATTCTGCTGCTCCAGGGAAGGACCTGCCTCACACAGCAGATAAATCAATCTGACTGCCCCCGGTTCAAAGTCTGTAAGGCTTCTAAAGACACCAGAAAAACTTATTAAAACGGGGCAATCTTCGAGACATTATGGATTAAAATTTTAGTTTGATCCAACCCCAGGAAGAGAATGCATCTACATCTCCACTTTTCCAGTAATCTAAACTCAAGAAACACAGTACTATCCTTACCAATATATTTTCATGTTTCTTCACTGAGAAATATATCCTTGAACCTGACAATTTTTTCAGGGTCTTAATTAGTTTTGCTGACAGATTAACACAAGAACTCACAGGAAAGATAATCTATACTAGGCTCCATTTTATAAGTACAAGTGATCTCTGAAATATAAGTGCACTGTAGTCCTAAATGCCACCAAATCAATCATTAATTTACCAATAAAAACAAGGTTTTAAATGGTAGTTGGGTCTCAGTTTTCCCATCTTTAATTCATTTCATACTACCATAATCACCTTTATATACGCTTATTAAGTAAAAAAAAAAAAAAAAAAATTCCACTTAGATATCTAACCTGGAATTCTAAAAACAGATCTTCCCTTTCTTGATCAAGGATTTCTTCTCCATGTGAGGCCCAACATGTTGTGAAGATACTTGCCGTGTCCCAAGATATTAGTTATGTATGGGGCTTTCATTTAACTGGGGACAGTAACTTGCTCAGGGAAAAAATGGCAAAGAGAAAAACATGTGAGGGATGGGAGAAAGTGTCAGTATGGGGATGGGTGCAAGGGACAAGGCCTTGGAAACAAGACGTCAGATGCAGATTGGGGAAATCAGAAAAGTTTTGTGACAGGAAGGGTACAGAAACAGCAGTGATGTCTTAGATAGCAAGACGGTGTCTGCCGCATGGGTTTTGATGGTGGGCCCATCACCAGCAAGACCTGGCTTGTACAGGCTTGTGAGAGCTAATCATTGGATTTTCAGGAATTCTGCAAGCTGCTTATTAAGTGCAGCTATTAAAAATTAAATGATACAAGCTTATAATTAAAGTATGCTAAAAACAAATGTAATACTCAGAACTACCACGTTTTAATTATTTTATCACATCCTACCACTGTCTATGCTCCCGAGGCTCAGCTCTATTGCATCTACGCGGTAGGGATTCTATTACGATGACGAGCTGCTGCTCGGTTTTTACCAGCTCACGTCTCCTGCCAACGCTGCATTCAGCGATGTGACATTGGCGGCCTGAAGTCAACTGCTATGGGAGTATTCACACCACTGAAACTGGCAAATGCTACAAGTCAGAGCGCGCAAGCACACACACACACGCACACCCATTTTTAACCACCGCATCATTGAGAACAAGTCAGCAGAAGGCAGGAGGGGGAAAGAGGGAGGATTTCCCTAGGAAAAGCAAGGGCTTGCCAATGGCAGGCCCGATCAAGAGGGGTCACTGCTTATGAGGTATAAAAGCAGAGGGCATGCTGTAAGAGAAAACCTTAGAGGCAGGTACAAAGCACCTCAGGTTCTGGAAAACAATGCTGCCATAGTTCTCACAAAAGGCCGATTATGATCAACACCTTAAATCGGTTTGCTTCTAACTTTCAAACCTGGCTTATAACTTGTTAGCAGGCCGAGTGGTTAAGAGGGTGGCCTCTGTCTGAGTCACAGTGTGATGCATCACTTCTTAACTGTTTAACTGGGGAATGTCAAATTCTCTATGCCATAAGCAAGGATGACAATCATACTTACTCATAAGGTTGTTGTAAGAATTAAATAATTGACAACAGCAAAGCACCTACAGCAGTGCATGGCACATATATAAACATTCAATAAAGGAGTTACAGTAGATGTAATGTGTTATAGATGCAATGCCCAGCGTGGTGAATACAGTTTTAACTAGTTAATAATACCGAATGTATATATGAAATTGGTTAAGGGAGGTATAAGAAGTTCTCATTACAGGGGAAAAAAAATTTAACTATATATGGTAATGAATGTGTTAACTAATTGTGATCATTTCACAGTACATACATATACCAAATCACGTTGTACATCTAAAACAAATGCAATGCTATACGTCAATTATATCTTAATAAATAACTTATTTACCAGAATGTGACCCCCATGAGAGCATGTTTTATTCACTGAGATACCCCCTTTGCCTAGAATAAGTAGCATATGTTCAAAATGCACATTTGAAAAAAAAAGAAAACACCGAAACTTTAATAGCCGTTATTCTTAGATGGTGGTCGAAGCCAATTTTAATATACTCCATGCTTTTCTGTGTTTTCCAATTTTTTTAAATATCCATAATTGAACTTGTGTAGGCAAGAAAAAAAAAAACAGCCTTATGTGGTATGTACTGAGAGAAAATTAGGGAAGGGGTGGAGGATGACATTAAAAGCAGCAAATGTTCTAGAAGACTTTTACAGGAGTTTACCTCACAGCAGTACCTTAACAAGAAGTGAACAGAGAGGCAAGGAAACCATTTGGGAAAATATTACAAAAACACAGTGTACGGGAACAAAAGGAGTTTAAAGTGCTATGGTAGCAAGATGATCCAAAAAGAAATAAATGTGAAAAAGCAATTTTGTTGAAAATAATTTGATGAAATATGGTAACTGAGTGGATGGGGACTGGACAAAGATAGGAAGGGTAAGCATGAAGTGATATTAACAGAAAAAGGGGTAACTCATTAAAGAAAAATGGTGTGGGGAGGGTTGTGGGAATGATTTGTGAGGAGGAGGATGATAAGCTTTAAATGTCAAGTTTCATATACCTGCGGGATGGAAAACTGTAGGCATTATGTGTCCAACAGGTGGTTAGCAGGACAGTCAGAAAAGGTCTGGGCTGGCGAAGCAGATCTGCCAGTCAAGCTGCACATAGTTACGAAGCCTTGAGGAAAGATGAGTTCTCCATGGTACCAGAGAGCGAGGCCTAGACTCTGGTGTTCCAGCAGGGAAGGAACCTGATCAACAGAAACAGCGACAAGGAAACGCCGGCCAGAGAAGAGGAGAAGTCAGGGAACAGCGGATCAAGGACATCAAAGAGGGAAGGATTAAAGGACTTACAGTGTTAAAAGGAGTAATCTTTAAGCAACCCTCAGAATACGCAATGGAGGGAAGATGCGAAGACAGAATGCAGCGAACTCAAGAACTGTTTCATTTTTTCTCCAGCCTTAAGTGGGTTTCTTGACAGCATACCATTCGTCTACTCCAGCGCCTCAACCCCAGAAACAAGATCCTTTGGACCCGAGAAGAACCCAAACTCAAGTGCCACTGAAAAAGACAAGATTTAGCATACATATTTCTCTTTATCAATGGCAGCCACAATTGAGGCCTCTGCCGCCAAGAATTTAAAATACTTATTTTTTCACTTCGAGTCTTCAAGAAAGCTCATTTGCTAAACTAAAATAAATGTCATTTCCTAGATTCATGACAGTTAATTTCCCGCCACCTAAAATATTTCAGATTTCTCTTTATTTTCACCATCTTGCTGTTAATAATTCCCTCAGTAATTATAAGAGCCTATGCCTAGGCAAAACGTAATTCTTAATCTTACTAATTAAATAGAAAGCTAGATTGAATTAAAGCTAAAAGAGTTTCAAATGATTTATTGCTATCGAATATATATAGGACCATTATCCATTAGTATTAGGATTACTTTTAAAACATAAACATTTGAAAATATTAATATTAAGCATTAATGCTGATATGTAAATGAGCCTTAAAATGTTTAAAATATGTTATTACTTTAAACATTTCCTTTAGTGTTACTATTACTTCTATTATTATTTACCACTAGTATAAAATTGTTATTCTAGTCCATCAAGTAGATAAATTAGTAAAAACATATCTATGGTATGACATGACTGTGTTCATTACCTTCCTTTCTATTCTGCTCCCCTTACCATAGCCTTAAGTTGTTCATCCTTTCATGCTAAACACGCATGCAGTGCCCTCTGTTTAATGTGCTTTGTCTCTGCCGTCACCCAGATGCTCAAATTATAAACACCATCCTGGTGCCTGCCCTCCAGGAGCTTGGAGACATGCAAATGGACAGAATGCCAAGTGATGAGTGCTATAATTAGCATAAACACCAGCATCTCTAGGTGCACAGATGGATGTCCACACTCTGCCTGGAGGGGTATGACCAGGGAAGCTTCTGTGGAGAAATGGCTATGCCCAATTATGCTCAAAGCTCAAGACAGATCACCTTAGGCAGGAATCTACCTTCTGAAACCTTAGCCACTTCAGTGAGGGTGGCAGAAATTATATCTAGTTCATCTTTGTATACACAGCAACTCTTAAAGGGCCTGATATACAGCACGTGCCCAATCAATGTTTGTTGGGTTGAACCAACAAACACTTCATCCTTTATAAAACAAAACTTAAAATACTACAAATAAGCAAAATACTAAATTTGTCTTGTTTATCACTCCCTTCATTTAAGTAAACATTAGTTGAGCACTTGAGGTACTATGGCAGATAATGAGGATATAAAGACAAGACAGTCTTTGCCCTCTTGGGGCTCATAGTCTTTTAAGGGAGAGAGAGACACATAAAGCAATGACCGCAGCTGTATAAAAGGCACTGCAGGAAAAGCAAGGATCGGGCACTGCAGGAAGAGGCACTGGATGCTGTGCTGAGCAAGCGCCAAGAGAGGAAGGCTTCCCAGATTCAAACACAGGCCACTGAAAGGAGCCAGAGAAACAGACTTCTCTTTTGCCTGATTTCAAATTCCATTTGAAACAGATGATAGTTGCAATGAGTGCACAGGGGTGATGTGTGGGAAGAGCTGAAAGGCTGCAAACTGAACCAAAAATCATTCAGGAAACAGCTGTTGGATCTGAGAATTCTTAAACACTGGATATAATGGAGCTAGCAAAAGGTCATATAATACTGGTAAACCTCGAAGAAATGTCAATCCTCTTTTTATTTCTATCTTTGTGAGCAAACCGAAGTGCCATCCGTCGGCCTTTTTTACAGTGGAATTCATTCATTTAGAAGAAGAATACCACAACTTTAATTATAGGAGGGCACATGAGTTACATTTTGCTGCCTAATGTACTGAAGTGTTCTAGGAAAATAAAAAGCAAATTTATAAGGCACGGTTGTGGCAAAGCAGTATACTGAGCATCTTTAAGATAAGAATTGACATAAGTGTATGATGTTGTTGCCATCAGGCTAGAAAACAGAAGGCCTACCAGAAGAAAAAAATCCCAAACCACAAATCAGCAGACAGGGTTGTTCAGTTCTGTGGGTTCTTTAAGATCCCCTTGAAGTAGCCTGTATGGTTCTCAGAGTAGTTTGGTTTTTCCAGGCAATTAACACCATTACAAACAGCACACATGCGTGCGCCCGTGTGTGTGTGTACCCACATACGCAAATTGTCAATATTATTTGAGATCCACTATTTCTTAAATGCAACATGCTACTAACAATATTTGCCACCGTATAGGGTAGTAAAACAGTGGCTTAAGAATAAGATCTGAATCAGTCACTTAACCACAGATCTGATAAATAAACATTTGAAACTCATTTTGTCAGCAAAGAATTTTTTCATACAATAGTTACTGATCATCAAACATGTGTAAAGCACTATTAAAATCTAGGGAATAAACAGGAAAGAGACAAGGCCCCTGGCTTCATAGGGCTTATATTTTAGCAAGTAAGACAATCAAAATATAAAAAGTAACATCAAGGGGAAACTTCCATTACCGGGAATAAGACAGGCAAGGCGTTCAAGTGTGTCTGAAGTAGAAGCAGGAGGCTGTTTCAGAAAGGGTGATCTCTCTCTTAAGTGGAAAAATATTCACAGATAGTCTCCACTCCCTCAGAATAAAGCCTAATCTCCAGACTGGCCACCAAAGCCTTTTTTATAAAGCTCTCCTTAAAAGATGGCCTGAAAGCACTCAAGTAACATGAAATAGAAATCCACTGAGAAATTTATTAGCTTTTGGCATAAACTAAATTCATTCCACATATACAGACTTGTTGATTCCAATGTTCGAAAATATATAACAATTTTATTTGACATTTAAAGTTGTCTTTTATTTCAACTAGGCTAAGTTTGTGCCAGATAAAGAGATGGGTCAATAAAATCCCTGTAACCTACCTCTCATTTTAAGTAACACGTCTACATGGCAGCCCAAAGCATTACCTTTCCCAATGCTAACACAAAATGATCATTTTTAATACTACTACTACTAATAATAATAATCATAATTCCTATTGTCTTCCAGCTTCCTAATTTTGCAACACTAAGATATGCAAATTATTAAAGATTTGCAAGCACTACCTATTTGGTCCATTAAAATAAAACCAGCAGATGGCGCTCAATAAATCTGTTGAGTTTTCCGTGTAGAGTGGTTTTAGAGACCATTTTCCTATTGGGGAAGAATCTTGAAACTACAGCTGGAAAATTACAAAAAGTTTAGAAATCATTTAATGTGTGATCCCCTTAACGGGAAGTGTTCCTTTAAAAAAAAAAAAAAAAAAAGTTCTTAAAAATCCTAAGCGTATAAGCTTTTTGTTTCAATGTACAACCCTGCCTCTCAGTCTATTCTTGTTTAAGCAAAGCTAAATTGGTCAAAGGGTGTTGGCTGGTGGCTTAAAAAAAAAAGCCTCTCCCTCCCACGAAGGTTTCACAACTCTCTGAAACTGCTAGAATAATTAGGCCAACACTTAAAGAGATGGTCTGCCCTTTGCTAACAGAACCAGATATTTGGTTAAAATGCAGAGAATATAAGGATTTTTATTAATTCTTGATAGACATTTAATAAATGAACTGGAGGTGATTAGATCAATCTCTCTGGCTCCTCATTCTGCTTTCTCCTCCTCCCTCTCAGAGAGAAGACTGAAATGGGAACACTCCGTGATTAAAATCCGCCAACCTGACTTCTGTTCTCACCCATCTCGTCCATTTAACTCACCTGGATTCCTTCATCAGTTCTCTAGGTTTTCCTCTAAAGTCATCCATGAAATTGGGTCTCCAGGCTTCTAAGCTAGCCCTGCACACACTAGGAAGTAACAGAAGAGTCTTTAAAATACAAAGTGGAAAGTGACTCCCCTGAAACTCTTTGTGGCCAACAGGATAACATTCTAACTCTATGTCCGTTCTATTCACAGCAACGAAAGCCCTCTGCAACCTAGCCCGTGCTGGTTTCTCCAACATCATCTCCGTCACAGAGCCACACCCCACTCACTCACTACCACCACCCCAAACGGCGGATGGTTCAAGAACATACCAAGACGTTTACACCTCACTCTTACTACTTGTGTCAGTGCCTGACCATGCGGCTTCCCTTTACCTGTCACACTCTCCTCTCACCTGACTGATAATTAGAATAAGAAAGTAAACCTTGAAACAAGCCAATGCCTTTCTTTCCTGGGTAGACATGTGGTCCGCTTCCTCAGGTAAAAGGCCTCCCTACCAGATCTAACACACTATGCCTCACCCACTGTATGCAGATCCAATTCCTTGAGCCTGCCCAGTTTGGGTCTGTGGGTGGGCAATGCCTGAGGAGGGGAACCCAGCAGGTCAAGTGGAACCAAAGCTGCTCAGATTCCATTCCCACCTCAAGATACAATAAACTACGAGACAACGGAAAAGAGTCAGATCTTCAAAGTTGGCAAGTGGGACACTGTCAACTACGTCAAGATTAGGATGGGACGCTGCAAATCATCAGAAGGGAAGGCACTGTGCTGGGAGGCAAGACCACGGGCTGGAACTACCCCAATGGTTCTTGGGAACTGCTGGATTGTAAACTCTATATGGCTAGAAACTGTAACTATTATATTCACACCTCTGAAGTGCACGAAACAACAATAATGCCTCCTTCATCAAGTGCTAACTATATGCCAGCACTGCTTTCAAAGTCTTACAAAGATTACGCTTACCATTTAATCACTCACCAACCATATAAAGTAAGTACTGGTACTTTAACAAGGTGTAGCAAGCATCTAGCATACAACAGGCACAAAATAAATGTTCCCATCCATTCCCAAGTAAATAAAAAGTCCACATTTCAGAATCTCCATGTCTAAACTTTCCTTAAAAATCTCTTCTAGTAAAACACATTTTTTCTCAAAGCCATATAAAAGTAATAAATTTTACTATGGGGGGGGAGGGTTATTTAATTATAGGTGAAGAATTTTTACTAGATGGCAAAACTGGCTTTATAAAACCCTCTGAAAAGCAGTCATAAGGAAACGTAGAAAGAGGAGGAAAAAAAGATTAGTTTTAAAGGTAAATTATAAAGCTTTCTTTAAGCTGCTTAATCTTTCTAACTGATAAGAAATAGCTATATATATTAAACAATCCACAATACTTAAAAATAATAAAGGTAGTACAAAGAAACAGTCTATCATTTCAGATAACAATAACATTTTTTCTTATCCAACATTACTGGTAAAACCAGTATTATAAAACCAGATATTTCATATAAGTATCCAGTTTTTTAAAGCGTCAAAAATGTTAAAAAAAAATAATAATAAACTAGCTTTATGAAAATCCATCTAAAGTGCATTACGCATTTCCCAGCTTTCTTAAACATGGACAGGGAAGGACATGAACACTGACTGAGCAAGTACTCTGTTCTAGGATCTTTATATGTGGGGATAATATTTAACTGTTGAAGAGTGAACGGCATATGTGAAGCACTTCTCAAAGTACCTGGTACTTAATAAATATTTAATAAACACTAGATATTGCTTCCGTTATCAAAATCGTACTTAATCGTCACAAAAACCCTATCATACAGATACTAACTGCTCAGTTTTACAGAGGAAGAATCTAAGGCTCCCACAGCTGTCTGGTACTAGTCCAGGAATTCAGACCCACATGCCCCTGACTCCTAAGCCCCTGACCTCTTCCCTACAGGACTTCGCACACTGCTGCCCCAGGACCAGCAGCATCACCCTCCTCCCCACTCAGGGAACTTAATAGAAGTGTAAATCTTCAGCCTATTCTGGCACGTAGTAAAGGAGAAGATCTACCTTTAACTCTGAGACTTAGTAAAACATGGACAACATACAATCATACCCATATCCTGTGGCAAGGATAAAATAACCAATTTCAAAGAGACCTGGAAAATGGGGATTTGTGGAGGAAAGCCATCGGCTCTGAGAAACACCCACAACAGTACCTTCTTAATATTATGCTGCCTGGGATCCCTTAACCACACAAGATAGGACAAACCAGACAATGTTGACAGAACCCAATAAGCTTTACTTAAAGCAGAATTTGAGGGGTGCAGAAGATGACTGAGAAGAAATTCATATTCATGAGTAAGGTAAAATCATCCCTAGGCTGTAACTAGTTCAAGATGACAGGAATGGTAGGAAATGGGCCCACAATCAGATTGGTGGGTCCCGCAGACCAGAAAAGGAACGTACAGTACCACCGCCTGAGCAGTAAGATAAAACTCGCATTTCCTTCTGTGGACATAACAAAGAGAGACAGCTGAGAATTCCATCCTTGCTGCCAGATGCTCCGTATATCACATGGGGTCAGCAGTTAATCCAAACACGGAGCTTTGCGAAGGGCTCCAGGATGCACACCGGCCAACGGCTCTTTCTTAATCAGAAAAAGAGTGAACAAAAAAACAAAACCCTGAGAGTACAGATAACGTTCTCCATATTAAGGATAAGAACCCTAAGTTACAATCCCCACATAAAAGGAAACAATCGAATCTCTGGAGGAGAAATGTGTAGGAATGAGGAAAAGTACTAAAGATGTGCATTACCAGTCTATTAATCAATGAATTAGTGTACCTTTCAGAAAAATGCAGCTTCTCCAACTCTGCCGATATCCATTCCTAATGTTCTATTTGGATGGAGCTATTTATGAATTTCTAAATTACAGATTCAGTGGCTGACTTTACAAATTACCTAACAGTCTCATCTCAGATGGCATAGCTGTTTCAAAGAGGGCAATGAAAATCTTTAGCCTTATAATGAACAGACTAGAACTTTACAAATCTTGTTCTCAGTTTCCCCATCTGTAAAATAAGAAAACAGCGCTTTCTAATTCACTGAGCCATAAAATGAGATTAATATGGAAAGATGTAAACAGCCCATACACGACACAGAAAGAGTAAATGATTTGGCAGTCCCAAGTTTTCCTAGGCCCTATCTCACAGGTCAAAGCAAAGTGACACTTCTGTCAGTTATTCCAGGTCACAAAGCCCCCCCGTGGGTTCATCTCCTGACTGATGATTTACAGTGGCCTTCCTTTTGGGGTAACAAATCTTACCAAAAAAGATCTTATCTTTGGCCAGACATTATAACCGTCCACACGCATGGTTAAGCTCTTTCCCGAAGAATAGCTTTAATTCTGTGTCATCAAAAACATGGGGCACCTGTTATGTGCAAGGCACTACAACAGAGGCTGAAGTCAAATAAAAACAATAAAAACAATTCAAGTATAAAGTCTCTGCCCTCAAAATGCACACGGCACAGCAAACAAAAAAAGGCATGTAAACAAAATCATGCCCACTTAAAGTGTTTGAAGTGCTACCATAAAGTCTGCCAAGGAGTGGGGGCTTGCTGGGGAGTGAGGGACACCACAGGAGGTTGGAGGTTCAGGAATGGCTCCACAGAGACAGGTGACAGAAACGAATCTTGTAAGATGAGCTGTTGTGTGTGTGTGTGTGTGTTGGGGGTGGTGAAGAGGAGCTACTGTATTTCAGAGAGAGGAAGAAAAGCAAAAACCGTTCTGTGTAGCTGAAGGCCGACTCACAGTGCTGGAACTAGATCAGCTGAAGAACCACTGACTCGGCATGGGGTCCGCGGCTGGGAGTGTTCAGCTCCGAAATGCAGACCTCACAATGTTGTTTTTATTTACGCTGTCCAAGACTAGGTTACAAAAGCCTGTCTCCAACCTCATTCCAAAACCCTGGTTTCTTATCAGTTCCATTTGCACCGTGACCTGCTCTGCTAACTAACTACAAAGCAGATCTGGCTTTTATTATTCAAGCCAACATATGGAAGAACTCATGAAAAATCTTAAATGACATAAAAATATTATGAAAAATGATGTGAAGCATTAACTCCCTTAACTGAAAAATCTCTACTACCTCCTAGTAAGAGATAACCAGCCTGATGTTCAGTTGTACACATCTTGATATTATTTCCAATCAATAATCTAGTAATGATTTACTCTGGAATCTAGCCTTAAAAAGAAGTCATATCTGTCCTTTTGAAATAACATCCTACTTAATGCATATAATTTCCCAAGTATCTTCACAGCCAACCACTACTGATGGGTTAATAGCCATGTCTATTGGGTAGTCCTAAATCTACCCAAACTTCTCTAACTTAATTCATAGGAAATGGACTTTAAAACTACCCTTTCTGGGGCGAGGAGGGGCGGGGAAGGCAGGGTAGACAAAGAAACTATCCTTTCTGGTTACCAGAGAGGAAGGGGGTGGGGGGAAGATAAATAAACCGTTAAATAAATAAAGAAAATGTTAAAAAATAAAATAAAATAAAAACTATCCTTTCTGTTCATTTGGTTCATGCTTAAACTTTAGAGCGTTATCAGAAACGACTGAAAGGCTTATTAAAAAGTGGCTTATTGGGTCCCACTGCCAGGTATTTTGATTCAGTAGGTCTAGGGTGGGGGCTGAAAATATTCTCATTTCTAACAAGTTCCCAGTGATGCTCGTTGCTGCTGCTTAGGGACCACACTTTGAAAAGCAGTGTTCTAAAACTATCCGATAGTCACCACAATACTGATTATTGCTGAGAGTAAACAATTTTTATGGGATCTATATCTTATATTTTAAAAAGGAAAGGCACGTGGAATTCATTGCTAAAGACAGCTTCTAAACTGTGTGATACAAGCAACAGGCCTCAAGTTACCAGGTCATGAGCGGGTGGTATCGATTTGAGGAACTGATAGTGAAACTATCTTTACTTGTAAAGATTAGTTATAAACAACCAAAGTTTTGAGTTCAAATCTCAGCTTCACCTCTTCCTAGCTCTGTTCCCTCATCTATAATACGGCCCTCATGAGAGTGAGGAGAGTAACTTGTCAGTCACTTGACATGAAAGGTACTCAGTAAATGGGAGTTACTCCCCTTTCGA
>NW_006430726.1:619457-687891 GCF_000325575.1 Pteropus alecto | reverse complement strand
CTCAACACAAGCGTAACATATACACGAGATAGAAGAGGAAGCCACACAATAACACGATTATATGCTTTCACGCTGCCTTAACGTAAAGGAAATGGGTCTCCTTAAAAACTACCTAGGTTTGAAGTTTCTATCCATCACCTGTGCGACGCGCTTCACACACGTCACCTCGTTTAATCCTCACCACCACCCTCGAAGGCTGACTGCTCTCCCTCAGGCTGCCATGGCAACGCCTTCTCCTAAGAACTCCTCACTCACTGGTGCCACACCATTTTCCCTCTGCCTCTCACATTAAAATCTTCGACGGTCGTATCTGTGGCTCTCTGGTGCTTACAGGCATCCGTCCTATCAGACAAAATCCCTACGCCCTTCCCTCGGATCAGCTCTATCGCCCTCGAGTCCCATTCGGCACGCTGTAAGGGCGACGTGCCAGGCCTGCTCACTTAGCGGTCCCACCCTGTGCTTCCTCTACTCTCTACTCCCCTTGATCGCTGTTCTCTGGGTACTATTTTCATCGCGCCACTTTTGCCTGGTCAAAAGATGTCCAGTTGCTTTCCATCCTGCTACGTAAAACCCCATGTTCCCTAGACCAGCGCTGGCCAACAGAACTTTCTGCACTGATGTAAACGGTCTGTGTCTGCACTGTCCAAGAGGGTGGCCACCTAAGCACGTGCCCTGGAGGGGCTGGATTTATTTCATTTTAATTAATTTAAATGACCTCATGTGAGTAGTGACTGCTATCATGAACAGAGCAGCTCCCCCTACACCACCTCATTCCCAAGCATTGTCCAGCGTGAACTGTCCGTGCCAGTCCAGCAGACCCCTCACGGCCCTGGGAATGCCACGTACTTCAAAGACTCTCCACTCTGTTCACAGCTGTTGATGTGGGCCAGCAGAGCGCCCATCTTTCCTGAAGGCTCTGTCTCTCCGCTATAAACCATCCGTGCCTGTTTTTTTTTGGTATTGCTCGTGCTGTCATTTCTTGTGCTCCTCCTGCATCTGAGCCCCTTTAAAGAAGCTATTCCTCTAAGATCAGATCCTCCACTCACAAATACTTAATGAATGAATTAAAGGTACAGAACGTTACATTTTGGTCTTCCTTGGGCAGCAAGACTTCTCTTTGCTAGAACCAAAGAGAAATTAAGCTTTTCAGATGCTTCAGAAACACCAAGTTATTTGTAAAAGCATCCTGTAGACAGGCCCTGAAAAGTCACTGACCTAAGTATCTTTATCCGCTCTGCATATGTCAAGGAAAAATGAGAAAATGCTACCTGCAAAAGCGAAACCTACTAACTTCCAAACAAGTTTCTGGAGACCGATGTAAAAGTCCAACAGAAGGAAATTCAAGTTCTTGTTCTGTAAAACCATCAAAAGTTAGATTGAGGAACACTTGACTTCCTTATTTCTTCTGGTACTAGTGATAAAGTGTCACTATTTAAACACTGTCCTCAGATCTGGCTGGAAAGGGCCATCAGTCTACAAAATGTTGGAGCAGACCCATCAGACATGTATTGTTAAGGCAATGGCAGGTAATTCATTTAAGAGATCTGTCTGCTGATAAAACTCTGTGAATGAGCAAAATGTAACCTAGCAGCCAAGCAACAGGCATAGCCAGGTTATTTCAATTCCTGCTATAGAAACAAATTTCCTAGGAAAAATGATAGAAAGTTGCCATTACCTAGTCGGTCCTCGTCCCTAGATGAGGCAATTGAGAACATTAAGCTGAGGTAACCTAAGTTCTGTGGCCCTTCAAATATGTGACTATTCATGCAAAGTGCTTGATCAAGAACAACTTTTTTTTAATAGAAAATTTTAAACCTCTTCTTTCTGAGCATATCTCCACTCTCATCTTCTGGTATGTGTGGGTTCTGATCTGTTCAGATTTTTTTTTTAAATATTATTTTAAATTAGTTTCAGGTGTACAGCATAGTGATTAGATATTTATATAGCTTACAAAATGATCACCACAATAAATCTATTATACACATCTGACATCATAGTTATTATACTACTCACTCTATTCCCTATGCTGTATTTCACATCCCAGAAACTATTTTGCAACTACCAATTTGTACTTCCTAAGCCTTCCACCTTTTCCACCCAGTCTCCCAAACACCTCCCATCAGTCAAAACTATCAGTTTGTTCTCTGTATCTATGAGTTTGTTTCTGTTTTGTTTGATTGTTTATATTGTTCTCTAGATTCCACATGTAAGTGAAATCACATGGTATTTGTCCTTCCCTGACTGATTTCACTTAGCATAATACCCTCTAGGTCCCATGTTCTGACTGATTAGCATGCACAGAGCACATTAATCCACGGCAGAATCCAAGTCTTTGCTGAGGCTGGACGCAGAAGCCCAGATCAACCAGAATCCCATGTGGCGGCCGGAAATCACTCTGGAAAGTTTCTCTCAGGATATTCATGTGAGTCAAATGGATATGCTCTTCTGATTTCTCTTATTTAAATGGGCTTTGAAAGTCATAAGATTTGACCCTTAGACGTCTACCAGAGCTTTGCTACCTTAGACAAGTTAGTTATTCCTTTGAACCCTCACTTTCCTGGCTGTAGGATGGACATATTAACCAAACTGTATATGTCCATTTTGAAGATTAAATCAGAGAACGTGTAGAAAGTGCCCACCTCGGTATCTTGTGCCAAGAGTAGGTTCTCAACCAATACCAGCACCTTAATCTACTTTCCTTTCCTTAGGAAAACAGAGAATATTATCATCATAATGGTCCCCCCATCCTAACAGAAATAATCATAACCATTAGACATTGTTTTGTTTTGTACATTTTAAATAAAGAAAGCCATCCAGTGGCAAAAACGTTCTTTCTTATGGCATTCCTCTACTGTCAGGATGTTTGTGCCTGCTCCCAGAAGCAGTTACGTGCAAAAACATTCAAAACTAAGGAAAAGGAAGAAAGGAAGGATATAATAAACCAGATCTGTTGGGGTTCTGGAAATTTATTTTGTAATTGGAATAGCTCTTCCCCTTGAAAATCTAATAAATGTGAGTTTTATCCCAAACATATGGCAAATAATGATAATTATCCCATATGTAACCTTGGAGCATGCCTTGGAGCCAAATTTACATCTCACATCTGAGTATCTCTCGTTTTAAAAAGCACTTAATTAGTAGGGGGAAGCGCCTTTTGGCCTTCCTTAAGTAAACCTAGAGGTGTGTTCAATAGACTGAAAATCTTGGGGATACCAAAACATAAGTTTATAATTGAAGAATCTGAGAAATGCACACCAAGTTTTCCCTCTTTCAGTGTGTTCTTCAGTCATTTTAGTTAGCGAGTTATCACCAATGTAAACCTTCTCGGTCAGTGTTAGCCACGGCCATCCATTCTGGAGTATCATTAACCATCAAGTGCCTACTGCCCAGGAACACTTTGAAACCAGTAAAGAGCATTCAGAGGGCTGCAAGAGCTGTGATGTACAAGAAATATGCCTACTGTTCAAGGGCCTTGACCTTAAGTTCACTGGTCTGGAGCTATGAAGTCACCTATCCTCTTGAAGAAGCTCGAAGTATAAAGATGTGTCTGACCAAGTAATTCATTGGGATGGCTATGCTATTACTGACTGACTTCCCTATATCAAAGGTTAAAATACATGTTTTAGTTTGACTCCTTTTTCCACTTAAGAGAGATTCCAGGTAATACTGTAACTGTTCTTCAATGGCCCACAGCTCATAAAGACGTTGCCTTCTCACTCCTCGGAAAAAGGAGCTCAATTGCATCTTTTCAAATATTCCTCTCCTTCCAGTCTTCTCTTTGCTACCTCTTTTCCTCTTACTTAGCCTACTAATTCTGAGTCTTGTACTATAACCTCTCTCTGCTTGTACTTTGAATCTTAAATTCAAGCCCAGTAACGACCTGCCTCCTGTAACACTGGTTAGGCTGGTTATTTGCAGATTCTGCTACCTGACCGGATCCATCACAACCCCCATGAAACTTTAGGTAAATCCTTCAATCTCTCTGTAGCTCAGTTTCTTCACTCTTCCAGAAGGCTGGGCTCACCCACTCCAAAAATACAATGACTCCTATGACTCATCAAATTTTTCTGTAGTCCTGACTTCTCCCGCAAAGTTCATTCACACACGGAGAGCTGACTGTGGGGCATTCGCTGGGTGCATCATCATAACTTTTCCTCCAAAAGAGTACAACGATGAGAGGAGAAAGGAAGTGACTCTCCCTGGCATATGAAGCATGAGATCAATCCGGGAGTCTTTACTGGTGACACCTACTGTACCTTGTAAAGCTTCAGGCCTGGCCTTGCCAGATCTCTTCTCGAAAAAGCCTGGGACCTGAGATAAGAGACATCCAAAGATCTTTTCCTCCTCCTCCTTCGGAAGTTTAAAAATCTTGCTTCCTTTTCAGCTGTTACTCTGGGGGAGGATTTGTTTACTGCTGCTAGTGTCCAGTTGCTAGGTGCTGAAGAGCTTAGAGTGTGGGTGGTGGTAGGGCCCATTTTATTTGTTTTATAAATACCAACATTTGTTTCATGTGCCTGGCTTTTCCTTTTATCATCTGACAGCATCCTTCATCCCTGATCCCTTCTGAGAAAAGTATATGCTTTTATCTTGACAGTGAGAAGGTCTCTAGAGGCAAAGGGCACATATACTATGTTCATTAAAAAAAAGAAAATTAGCAGTCATGTGGTTTGCTCTATGTAGTTTACTATAAACAAGTGGCTCAGACCATTAGTCCCATTAGGACTAGAGAAAAAAATTCAGGACTCAAGAGATAATAAGCACTATTTCTAGCATGCCTTTTCAATTAGCTAATGACTAGGTAAGCTAGTTACCCCATAGAATACATCTTTGCAATAAAACTACCAGGCATGTTTTACAGATTTCTTTGTAATTGTAAAGTTACATATGCACAATAAAGATATCGGTATTGCATTTATGTCCTTGGTAGCAACATCTTTAATCACAAAGATGGCATCACTATTTAGGGCCCACACAAGGTAAATTAATAAAGAAACTTGGAAAGCAAATGAGCAAATTTAAGAAAGGCTGTTCTGTCTAAAAGAAGTTCAAGTTTACTAAAATTTTATAGTGTTATCTAAATTGTATTTCATTCACTCACTGAACGAACGTTCACTGAGTCGCTACTATATTCCATATTAAATATGGCTGTAATAGCTTAGTTGAGAACTTTAATTGTTTAAAAACCCTGTGTGTGTGTATCCACAAGGGCAGAGATCTCAGGCAATGAATTACTCACAATGTGCTCCCCGCTGACACCAGCCCCTTTTCACTTCCACTTATATTCGAGGGCACACATTAGAGAGAACAAGGGTGCCATGTTAGGAAAACCCAATATGCAAAAGGTACTTCCAGACAAAAACGATATTAAAGAGGGAAAGTGAACACTTTCACCATCTTCCTTAAATGCCCAATTCCTCTGGAATGGATAAATTATGTAAATTCAATATCACAATAACCAAGCCATCAAAGTTGGCATCTCCAAAAACTGAACAACGATAGAGCATGTGTCCTCCTAATGTGATACACCAGTAAGAACATCATTTACGTAGTATTCCTGCCAAAAATCAGGAGAAAACATCATACAAACCCAAACTACTACAAAGTAACTAGCCTATAATTTTCCAAAATGTCAAAAGACCAAGAGAAGCAGAAGAATTATTCATGATTAAAAAACTAAACAGACATAAGCACGATGTGTAATCCTGGATTAAATCCTGGACGGAGGAGGAGGATTGGGAGGAGGATGGCATAAAGAACATCACTGGGATAATTACACAAATTTGGATATAAACTTACATAAGAGTATTGCACCAATTTTACAATTCCTGTTTTTGTTAATTGTACTATGGTTATGAAAGAGAATGTCCTAGTTTTTAGGAAATATTTAGGGGAATAGAGTATGATGTCTGCAACTTTCAAACGAATTCAAAAAAATATGTAATACAGAGACTGATACATAAATGTGACTAAATGTTAATAAGAGGTGAATGGAAGTGAGTTACATTCTTGCAATTTTTTCTGTAAATTTTAACTTATTTCAAGGAAAACATTTAAAAACATGAAAATGGAAGGTAAAACTTGGGTTACTTATTTTAAAAAGGACTTTAATTGTGTAGGTCTCTATCATATTAAGTGCTGTGAGATTTGTATTTTATATTTCTCAGGATCTAGTGTTTTCCGTATTTACTAATAGTTTTCTCTCTTCTGATGATACTCGCCTCAACAGATTCCAAATATAAAGTGAAAGAAAAACTTTAACATACTCTTTTTATTCTTCTGTGTATTACTGCTTGTTCCAAGGGCAAAGCACTGACCCCTCTCCAATGGACTGTCATATTATTTTCTTCATCAAAACAGCATAAGTCCCTGTAATAACTTAGTTAGTGTAGAATGAAGTATATTATCACTCTCCTTGTAAAAAAAATGGAAAACTTCCCCAGTAAGTATTACTGCTAACAGATATACTTGAAATCCGAAGTATAAAACATAAAAAGAACCAGTGAGAAATGAAGGCCACAATAATTTAAATGAATACATTAGAGGGAATCGAGAGTAGATAGATGAAGCATAGGTTCAAATCAGCGATTCAGAAGATAAGGTAGCAGAAAACACCCAATCAGAACAGCAAAAAGAGAAAAGAATCCAAAAAAGATGAGAATACTTCAAGGGGTCTGGGGGATAACATTAAGCGTACCAACATTCATATCATAGGGGCACCAGGAGAAGAGAGAGTGCAAGGAATTTAAAACCTATTTGAAGAATTAATGACGGAAAACTTCCCTAACCTGGCAAAGGAAAGCGACGTACAAGCCCAGGAAGCACAGAATTCCAGAAAGATGAACCCAAAGAGGCTCACACCAAGACACATCATAATTAAAATGCCAAAGGTTAAAGATGAAGAATATTAAAAGCAGCAAAAGAAGTTACCCACAAGGGAGCTCCCATAAAACTTTCAGCTGATTTATCAACAGAAACTTTGCAGGCCAGAAGAGACTGGCACAAAATAAGTCAAAATGATGAAAAGCAAGGACCTACAACCAAGGTTACTCTAGCTAGCAAAGCTATCATTTAGAATCTAAGGGCAAATAAAGAGCTTCCCAGACAAGAATCTAAAGGAGCTCATCACCACCAAGCCAATATTATGGCAAATGTTAGAGTGACTTCTTTAAGAAGGAAGAAAAAAAAGATCAAAAATATGAATCAAATGGTAGTAAATACATACCTATTAACAATTACTTCAAATGAAAAAAGATTAAATGCCCCAATCAAAGAACATAGGGTGGCTGAATGGATAAGAAAACAAGACTCTTACATATGCTGCTTATAAGAGACTCACTTCAGAATGAAAGACACATACAAACAGAAAGTAAAGGGATCAAAATAGATATTTCATGCAAATGGAAATGAAAAAAAAAAATATCTGGGATAGCAATACTTATATCAAACAAAAGAGACTTTAAAACAAAGGCTATACCAAGAGACAAAGAAGGACCCAAGAATCCTACTTGTGAGTATTTATCTGAAGAAACCCAAAGTACTACTTTGAAGAGACATGTGAACCCCTATGTTCACTGCAGCATATTTACAGAAGCCAAGGTATGGAGGCAACCTGGATGTCCATCGAAAGATGAATGGATAAAGAAGAGGTGGTACATATGTACAATGGAATATTACTCAGGCATTAAAAGAATGAAATCTTGCCATCTGCGAGATCTGGATGGACCTAAAAGGTACTGTGTCAGAGAAAGACAAATGCCATATGATTTTGCTAACACATGGACAAAATAAACAAACAAACAAACTCATAGATATACAACGGAACATTCTGATGGTTGCCAGATGAGTGGGGAGTTGGCGTAGGTGGGTGAAAAAGGTGAAGAGATTAAGAAGTTCAAATTGGTCGTTACAAAATAGCCACAGGGATGTAAAGCATAGCATAAGGAATATAGTCAATATTATAATAACTATGCACGGTGTCAGATGGGTACTAAAATTATCTGAGTGATTACTTCATAAGTTGCATAAATGTTTAATCACCATGCTGTACACCTGAAACTAATATAACCTGTATGCCAACTGTAACTGAAAAATTAAAATTATTTAAAAAATACATAATCATATTTAAAGCACTTACTTTATTAACATTCCTCAGAACTGATTTCTAGAGTCTTGCTTCCCTAACAAAATAAAGCTTTCTAAGCTTAACAAGCTTTACAGTGATTTTTATGAATAAGCCTACAAAATATACATAAGTCACAATTTTACCAATTAGCTGTGTCATGTTATCCCAGCATCTTCAGAACTCATTTCTTTGTCTCTAAAACCAGCTGATGCAGATATTTAAATCTTTATTTAAAGCTCTCAGATTCCATGACGGTACGTTCAGAAAGCTTCTAACTTTTCTCCTCGCCTCTATTCTCTCCTTCTAAATTATCCTTCACATTACCACCAATTAATTTCCCCAAACTACTACTATATCAGTATCCAACTGCTATTGCAAAAATTACCACAAACTCAGAAAATTTAGCCAACACAAATTTATTATCTTACAATTCTGTAGATGAGAAATCTGAAACACCTTGCACCGGGCTGAAATGGTGCTGGGACAACTAAATATTTACATGTCAAAGAAAGAAACTGGATCCTTCTTTGACAGCATAGACAGAAATTAACTCTAGAATCATTTCCTAAATGTGAAAACTAAAACTATGAAGCTCCTAGAAGAAAACAGGAGTAAATCTGTGTGACCTTGAGTTAGACAAAATGTTCTTAGCTATCATACCAAAAGTACAAGACATGAAAGAAATAATTGGTAAATCACACATCACCAAAATGAAATACTTTTGCGCTCTAAAGGACACTATCAAGAAAGTAAAATGGTAAGCCATAGGAGAAAATTTTTGCAAATCATATCTGATATGATAAGGGACTGCTATCCAGAATATACAAAGAACACTTACAACTCAATAACAGAAAAGACATATAATCCAATTTAAAAATGGGCAAGAGATCTGAATAGATATTTTTCTACAGTTATATAAATGGCCAATAGCACATGAAAAGATGCTGGAAATCATCAGCCATTAGGGAAATGCAACTCAACACCACAAAGAGATATCATGTCACACCCACTAGGATGTCTACAGTAAGTCACATAACAGCAAGTGTTGGCAAGAATATAGAGAAACTGGAACCCTCAACATTATTAGTGGGAATGTAAAATGGTGCAGCTCCTGTAGAAAACTGGCAATTTCTCAAAATGTTAAACATAAGAGTTATCATGTAACCAGGCAATTATATTCTTAAGTATATACCCAAGAGAAATGAAAATATATGTCTACACAAAAAACTGCTGTTCACAGCATTATTAATCATCACAGCCAAAAAGTAGAAACAACCCATATGTCCATGAACTGATAAATGGGTAAATAAAATGTGGTATAGCCATACAGTGAAATATTATTCACTGATAAAAAAGAACAAAGTACTGATGCATGCTCTAACATGAACCTTAAAAACATTATGGTCAGTGAAACAAGCCAGCGACAAAAGGTCACATACTGCATGCATGATTCCATTTATATGAACTTTACAGAATGGGTGAATCCAGAAAGATCGAAAGTAGGTCAGTAAGTGGTCACTCCGGGCTGGGGAGGAAAAGGGAATGGTGAATGACTGCTAATGGGTATGGGGTTTCTTTTGGGGATAATGAAAATGTTCTGAACAAAGATAATGGTCATGATTACACAACTGCGAATATACTAGAAAACACTGAATCATACACTTACATGGATGAATTTTATGGTGTGTGTATTATATCGCAAAAAGTTGTTTTTAAAAGTTCAAGTATTTAGTTTATGTGTAAACCCAGTGACCATAAATTCTCTCCAAGTAGTCTGGAAAGAAAATAAGCATACAAGGTATCTTCTAAGAACACATATTTTTTCTTTATATGCTGCACTTAACATAGAAATCAACTATGCAGAAGAGTGTTTTATGTTAGTAAAGTTTATGACCATTATTAACACAGCCTGACTAAAAATAAATAAATGCATAAAACAAACAGCAAATTTAAAATAAACACCACCAAACTCTTCTCAGTGGTCACAAAATAACCCACCACCGCCGCCTCTGTCTTCCTTCACAACAGAGCCTCCTCCATCTTTTTGGACTGATCGCCCATAATTCCCCAACACAAACTGAGCTGGGTCAGACTTTCTACCACCCACCCTCCCACCACTCATCCACCGATCATCTGCCTGTGTCTTGAACAAATTCTGGGGACTTTTCGCCCAACAAATGATTCCTTATTTTTCAAGGCCTGACTCAAGTCCTGTCCCACCAAAGGAATTTTTCCCAGCCTCTCTAGATCATACCAATCCAAATTCTACCAGCCTCTCACAGCTCAAACTCTCCATATCTCTTTGTCACCAAAAGGCACTTTTCACCACCTCAATTCAGCTAATTCACTAACAAGAGCAACGTTAACGACAAAAGTCACCTAGAATGTAGCCCTTTCAGTTCTAATTCCTTCAGTTACCCATTCCATTTTATAATTCCCTCACTTTTTGACTCCTAAACAGCACTTTCCCAATGACAGAGCGCCATCTAGTTGCAACACAGGATCATTCACAGTGGCAGCAGGAAGATCTCCATACTACTTTTACAGAAATGCACTGCAGGTAAAAATAAGAAGCCACAGCATCATTTTGCAGGGCGATGTCATTGTCTTATGTGTGCATCTTAGTATCCCGAATAGTTTAATTCACAGGTATTTGTTCTCAAGCTCAGTACCATGCACTTACTAGTCATTTGATATTGACTAAATCAAATTCATTTTCTGAAGTGTACTATGCCAAAATTAATACGTAGATGGTTACAAATTCCCTTGACATAAAAGCATTTTGGAATTTATTACAGCATATAAGCAGCACAGATAAGTACAAAAATGGGGGGGAAAAACCCAACTCATGATTTACTTACATATAATGGAGCTTGTTGAGGATTAAGTTTCATGACCCAGGACACTGAAACAGAAAAGGGAGAAATAAATAAGAATAAAATTAAAGGTTATCCTCAGGTTCAAAAACAGGAGGATCAAAATGGCAAGACCGAACCCTCCATTCCCCGCTGTATTATACAAGCAACTTGAGGAGGTGTGTTCCTGTTAGCAAGGAGCTTACTGTCTAACTGTAAGGCAGAAATATTAAACAAAAGATGAATAAAGATATACTTTATTTCAATTAAAAAAATTAAAGGTTATCACCAAAAATATAAAAACCACCGTTAAGTCCTAGATGCCAAGGCACAGCCATCTGAGCACAAGTCCGAGATTACTAGACACGGCTTTCTTTGAGGTTTGGGAAGACAAGAAAGTCAAATATTGCAAAACCTGTTGCCCAGATTCAATCTTTTCAAGGGGAAGAAAGATTTTCCGACTGAAAAATAAAGACAAAACATTTCACTGCCATAGAAATAGTTTCAACAACCAACAGGCTATTAAAAGCAGACCAGTAAAGCAAAAACAGTGTATGTTTAGATATGCTTTCACATTAATCCCCTAAACTCACACACTACTACTTACCTGGGCTCCCCCCAGCCTCACCAGGGAGCTTGGGGACACAGGGGCAGCAGAGGAGCACCAGAGCTCTCATCCTCAGGGAAGCGGGGCTACAGCTGGCCTCCAACACCTAAACGCTTATCAACCTCCTTAAAATTAATAGCTGAATTCCCTAGTGTTACTTGCACTAAATGAATTCTCTCTCTCTCTTTCTCTCTCTCTCTCTCTCTCTCTCTCTCACACACACACACACACACACACACACACACACACACACACACACACACACACACAAACTTATGAAAAACTTTAGAGAAGACTTCCAGGACTATATATGTATTAATCCTGAATCTTAAAAATAGCATGTCCTTAAAAGTTTAAGTTGCTGATTTGATCAGTACTTCATCTACGCTAAAATATTATAGTCCAGAACTGTCGACTTCAGAAGGGCAGGTCCTTTGCCAAACACCGTGAATTTGAGAATAAACTGATCCCACCTTCCTAAGAGGGAAGCAGACTCAAGTAATTTCATTATAATTTGATCTAAAAAAGTGTCTCACCCGCAATAGGTGATTGAATTAAATTTAGGCTTATACTAATGAGCAACATAAACAACAGTGCAGAAATGTCATTCATACATGCAAAAATGAAACAGAAAAAAATCCTACAACTGGTGTTCTACAGATCATAAAACCTTGCTTAATTTAAAATTAAGCTTGCTGTGCTCACTGGCCTTTTAATCAACTTTTCAGGTCTTGTTCAGACTTGCCTGGGACAAAAGATTGAAAGAACCTATAAATTTATGAATCAATTTGCTTTAACTGACTTCTGAAGTGTTCTCGTTACAGCAAGCAAAAGAAATATCAGTGGAAATTGAAAACAGGAATTAATACTTTGGTAATCCATACAGATTGGAGAAATCTATGGAGGCATACTACTGACTAAGCAGTCCTCTGATGATTTTTATGTGCCAAGAAATCGAGGACAACTATGTGCGTAAAGAACACAAACATCAACTTGTCTGAGTGGCTCCCACTGCATTTAGATGGAAGAGATGGTAAAACTCACATGGCTCCAAGGAAGGGTTGATGCCATTTCAACAGTTTGGAATTGTAAACTCGTCTAAATATATTTCAAAGCCAAACCCATGCAAGTTGTTGTGATATCAGGATTAAAGAGGGATGACAAAGTGTCTGTCCTCTCGCACTGATCGAAGGGACAGGTCATTGCTATGCTGGCAACACAGGCTACTAAAAGAATAAATTTGTCAAAAGCAACCAAGGCAATGACCCCAGAAGCAAGGGATTGGGAGATTCAGGCTGCCTTTAGGCTTCTTCAGTGCTGACTCACGGGGGAAAGAGAGGACTAACATTTACAGAGCTTTATATTCAAT
The DNA here is from genome assembly GCF_000325575.1 of Pteropus alecto. NCBI lineage: Eukaryota > Metazoa > Chordata > Mammalia > Chiroptera > Pteropodidae > Pteropus > Pteropus alecto. Next base: position 674,938 of record NW_006430726.1, on the reverse strand, counting down.
ATTGTATTTAGTCCCCATACAAAGATATTTCTTCCATTTCCTTGGTGGAAAAAACTGAGTCTTTCAATGATTAAATTATTTAACACCAATGTCAAGAAGTGGCAGAGCCCAGATCCAAAGCCAGTCTGAAAACACCTGCATTTCCCCCAAGATCGTAAGGGGAACTCCCACTAACAAGTGCAATCTACAAACACACTTGCCTTCTCTGGCCCCTGTTCTACAAACAGTCCTGTCTTTCTCTGACTTTGTTACACCAGCCTTCATTGTGCATCAATGCGCCAGGCACCACACTCCTCAAGGTGCTGAGGGGACAGGCGCTTCATAAAGCTTATTCTAGGAGTAACACAGATAGATAAAACGGTAAAACAAACGGCCTTCAGATAATCATGAATTCTAGGGAAAAAAGAAACAAGAAACAGAATAGGAAATGAGTAGGATACCATTTAAAATATCTCTTTGAGGTGACATTTACCCAAAAATGAGAGATTAAGAAAGTAATAACAATGTTCCAGACCCTCAAACTTGTCCTAAAACTGAGAACTCAGAGTTCTGATGCTAAACCATCATAAACTTGCTACGTATGTCAATCGGTGGTTGACTGTGCTAATTCAACGCCAACAGGAACCCCCAATTTGGGGCACAGTGAAGGAGGAGACCTTATTCGGGGCAAGCAGCTCAACTGTGATGCAGCACAGGTGCCAAGCACACTGCTTTGAGAGCGCTCGGCAGTGTTACAGTGCAATTAAGAGACAGCATGGTTGTGCAGTGGCTCTGGGGGCTGGGTCCCTCCCCCACAGACAGCTCAGCTTCGTTCTGGTCCACTCCACCTACTCTGCTCTGGTCAGGAAAGACATCTTCGGTGATTCGTGGCAGCCAGGGAAACACAGTCTTTGGTGGAAAGGGAAAGGTGGAAAGGCACAGTTTGCTCTGCCAGCCTAAGGGGAGCTGACTTATATAGACAGAAGGCCCTGCCCCTGGTCCCTGATTGGTCCATTCTCATGCAAATGAGGACTCCAAATCCTCACAGTTTCATTGCTCCAGAGAGCACTGACCTGATTGGTCAGAATGGAGCTGCTCTGATTGGTCAGTGGAGATTCTGGTGAAGATACAGCTGCATAGCTCGGACTGCATGGGGAAATGTCTCAGTCTTATTGGTTGAAATAGGATTCCAGGCACTCTTTTATAAGGGTTAACTAAGATGTCAGAAACTCAGGGCACACAGGTAGTTGAGTGCAGGAGACAAGCAGCTTAGTGCCCGCTTCCCCCTGAAGCGTGGCTGCCTGAGAGGCTTCTGTTTAGAAAAGGTTGCCAGGCTCTGTTTTTAGTTTGAGCCCAGTTAGTCATCAAGAGTCCTTCTTGGTAGGTACCTTCCTTCTCGGGGTCAACGCATATAATGCATTAACTTATTTTACACATTTAAACAATACTTGAGAACTGTGTTCTAAAAGAAAGAATTTATTACAGGAAGGTAGTCTTTGGACCAGAGTAAACACACTTAAAAACGAAATCTGTACACCAAGACCAAGTTCAAGTCTTCGTTTTGTCAACACTTTTGATCAAGCTTTCCCAAAGAGAAAATTAAAGATATGTACTATGTCCAACTAATGATTTCATTGAGGAATTTTAAGAGAGAAAATCCTACAATTTCTTCCTTATTCAATAACTAGTGAATGACTGGGCAAGTTTACATGTTTACAGGGGCTGCTCTTACCTAACACAAGTACAACACGCGGCAGACACAGTTGTATGATAAGATTGCATAACATGTGAAAGACTACGAAAAAAAGAAAATAGCAAAATTCAGAGAAGTAAATGATGTGGTTTTAAGTATGTTCGCCAAATCTACCACTCAACGGTAACCAGCTAGAGCCGTGAGGAGTCATAAGTTTGAGGAGTATGAAACAGTAACATGCAGAGTAATTGTTTTTATTCTTCCCGCATTTCCTATTTTTTTCAAATACTGAAGGAAAACAAATTTAATATTTTACTGTCATATAAAAATGACACATTCACTTTATGTCAAAATAAGACTCATACAATGTAATGCAACTATCTCAATTACAGAAATCTATGTTCTCCCCCAAAGCTCACATGTAAGAAGTCTCAGGGCGCTGCTGACGGAGACTGGGGCCTCGATCTCCTCCAGCACTTTACCATCAACTATCATCAGCACACCACCACCAGAATGGACCAGCAGTGGGTGCGCAGTACTTAAAAAAATTAACATTGGAACTTTTTGCAATTCGTACTACCTGCAACGGTCTATGTAGAAATGCAGTCATTATATAGTATCACACAGAAACTCAGGCATGAAATGATGTGGCACTTTGACTGGTACAGAGGAAGTAAAAAGCATTTCCACCCACTAATGCATCTGATCAAATAAATGTGAAACCTTAGAAAGAAAAAAAAATCACACACCTAAATAAAAATTGGTGTCCACAGCAGGGGCCAGCAGTTTCTGTAAAGAGCCAGATGGTAATTACTGTAGGCTTTTCAGGCCAAACGGTCTCTGTTGCAATATGTAAATAAATAAATGGGTGTGGCCATGTTCAAATAAAACTTTATTTATAAAAGGGGCAGCAGGCTAGATTTAGCCGGTGGGTCACAGAAAGCCAACTCCTGATCAAAAACTAACTAGCAACCTCTTAACTGAAAGAGGCAGTATGTCTTCATTCAACATCTTTATATGTCTCAAAGATATTTTAGCTAAAAAACACTTCTCAATACAGGAAAGACATAGGGTGCTACACAATTCTCTCTAGATAAAAAATCTAATCAAATAGGTAAGCATCCCAAGTTCTTTTTGGATAAACTGTATGACCTTGAGAAAGTCACTTAACTGGTCTGAATCCATTTCCTTGTGTGTAGAAAGAGCCTAGTAACATCTACCTATACGAAGGAGCTGGTGGAAGGATTAGAGAGATAATCCAAGTGAAGTGCTTAAGCACACTGCTGGGCACAGAGGAGAAGCCAGTTTCTTCTTGCAGTTTTCTGCATCTCAATGGAGACTACCAAGTAATATACTATAAAACCATAAATGGTTAAATGAAAGGTTTGAGGTACACCTGAGGTGTATTTCTGTCTTAAAATACATCAGTGGCTAAATTACAATTCTATAATATTACGAAATAACCACAGAAAAGAATCTGGATGAACAAATACCAAAATGTTAAGTATACATATTTCTGGGGTTTACAGACAGTTTTCATTCCTAAATTATCTGCTTCTTAATCACAACTATTCAAACAATGGATAGATATTGCTTTTGTAATCAGGAAGAAAACTTTATACACAGCACATCTGTTTTAAGCCCTGTGTCATTAAATGTATCACAACTGAAATGGAAACGAGTACAAGGCATTTTTTCCTAAATATGCAAACTAAAGAAATCTATGATCTTTATTAACGGTCCCTAGAACTGATAAAAAAAATGCAATTAAAATAAATGTCTGTACCCATACGTATGCAACATAAACCAAACACACTGTTCTTTAGACATATCCACACATTATACTAAAGAAGCCTTTAACAGGTACTCCACAATTAATGAAATGTCCGGGGTTGAAGGATCATAGGCCCCCAAAACTCTGTCAGGTAATTATACCGCAAACTGTACTTTTGAACCCGTCAGCTTGGTGATCTCGGCCCCTTTCCTAAGGACCAGTTCAGGTATGACAAAGCTACCACTTCAATGGACACGGTTTTCTCATTCACAACAGAAAAGCCTCCAAATCCACACAAAAAACGATGCACAAACCACCCACCACAACCAACCCGGTCTCAACAGGAGGAAGGCAGCTGTTTGGGACTCAGCCATGTATAGAGAACTTTTACCTATAGGGTGTCTGAGTGGCAGAATGTGCTTCAAATTCCCACGGCAAGGTACCCTGCTAAGACCGGGCTACGGGAAATCCTTTGAAACCCGCAAACATTTGGGGTGAGGGTAAACATGGAAATAGCAATGCATACTCTGCATTCTTGTAAAAGAGTCAATGTTCAGCTCTTCCTCAAGGAAAATAACAGGATCCAAAGACTCTTCCCTTCATCCCTAAGGAGGCTGGGCTGGTGGCTATGAACATGTTATGTGCTGGCTGGGGGTGGGAGTAGGGAATTCTGAACAATGGAAAAGGTATAAACAGAGAACAGGCCTGATGTGGATGTCAAGTTCTACAAAAAATATAAAAAACTACATGTACCAAATATATTTCCTAAAAAGGGACTGAGAAAATCTTTAGGAGCCTCATAAATGAGTCCCGTTTATACCCACATTAATTAATAACTGAGCGGCTAAGCGCTGACTCCGAGATGTTTTCTCACATGAGCATCAGTTGGAGGCCCTGTTAAATAGCATCTATTTTTTCACGCCCACCCCCGCCCCACACTTCCACCGTTACAGAGTCCAAATCAGAAGACTGGACCTGATGTTTTGCCTTGAAATCACGGCCCACGCTTTGGAAAACAATGGTGCTGAGACCCATAACATGGGTCTGATTCTCTTATGGCACAGGTACCCTTGCTCTGTCCCACTATCACATGACAGGATGCTCACTAATCACCAAGAAAAAAGCAAAGCACTGGTCACAAATGGGGTGAGATAGGGAGAGCCTACAGCAGGTAGATGGGACGTGAAGAAAATGAGTCCGACACAGTGCAACACTCACAGTAAACAAAGGACATAACAAATTAAGAAGCAAAAACAAGAAAAACACTAACGTTCGTGCTCACTCATTCTTTATCACTGCTTGACTACCTAATAGGCAGAGTGCTCCTGAATTTAGGGCAAACACATACATACTAATAAAGTAATTATAGGAAATAAAAAATGAGAACTCTTATTACCATGATAATTAAAATGATTAAATAAATTTAATTTAAAAATCATAACTCTCTCCTGCACTCTTCCCAGAGCTCCCTGTGACATTCGCATGGGAGAGCACACCGCAACCCTTTCGGTGCTCAGGGTCTCCTTTCCCTTATATATGTGTGTACTATCCGCCTGGCACATAGGCTCAGCGGTAGGTAATCTCAAATTTCTGAGCCACTAGAATATTACATGTATACAGCTAATTGTTGAGTTTTAGGGATAAATGATCCATGGCCCCTACCAATTTAGTAAGAGACATATATGTGTAAACAGATCATTATATTACAGTATGACAAATACAATAAAATTTTTATAAGGATCAGTAAGGAGCAAAAAATTCTAGAAGGTGGTGGAGGCCCAGGCAGCTTAATGGAACAGGCCAAACCCGAGGCAAGTTTCACCAAGTGAACACAGGAGAAGTGTATGAGAAGCAGGTAGATGGAACATGAAAAAAATGGGACATGCAGAAGGAACAGTAAGTACATCCAAAGACAAGACAGCACGGTGAGTTAAGAATTATACATAAAAATGAAAAGTCCAAACAAGAGATGATGGGAGACAAGACAGGAGAAGCAACACTGAATTTACATACCTCAAAGCTGCTTGGCCTTGGAGGCAAAGGAGGAGGACAGAGGAAAACACACAAACTACTGTGACACAGCTCTACCCTAAAGACATTCTAGCCATACAATGCTAAAAGCATCAACAAATTTTTTTTTTCATCTCTTCTTCTTTTTTTAAGCTCAGCTCCAATTTTCATTCATATATAACTACAGGTTCAAAGATTCACAAAAGATAGCACTGTAAGAAGTTTGCGATCATGTAGCCTAAACTCAAACCCAGACAGAGCCAGTATCTGTTTGTGCATTACAACCAATAAGGCCAGGCCAGATCCATCATGGCTTCCCTGAGGTGCACTAGCAAGGGCTGGCCTCCCAATCAATCTCCAAAGCCAAAACCCTACCCAAATCCTGTCAGCCACAGAATTTTATCAGTAGAAGGGGTCTCAGAAGCAGCCCACGTTACCGTTCTTCCCCAAGCAAGAATCTCTGCCCAGTCTACCCGCCTCTGCTTGTAGACTTGAGTGTCAGGACCTAACCACCTTGAGAAAAATCTCTAAGGCTCCATCTGCACCTGACTCAACCTTCCTAAAACGCTTTTTCATTCTGTAGCTCCCCCTCTGCCTGCACAGTTGTAAGCAACCTTTGAGAAAGTTCTTTTGGCACCCCAACCTCTTTTCTTTAGGAAGCTAAGGGATGGCACTAAGATCTGCCATGACTCAAGACAGGGCAAGTAAGGCTTAAAAATAAAATATGATCACACAGTTTTTTTTTAACCCACCTTAGTTCTTCTAGAGCTTCCAAGCCTAAGGTGGAGAGCCCAACAGCCTGCAGCTCATAAGCCCAGACCCTGCATCCACAGGCACACACAGGCAGCTTGGGGCTGGCAGTGGCTGGCGGAGAGATTAAGCTCTACCTTTTCTCTATAAGAAACTCAGTATCATATTCATTTTACACCAACTCTGTATAAGCCACTTTGATGAATAATGATTAAAAACAAAAAAACAAAAAAAAACAGATGATTGCGAAGTCCTCATCCAGATTGGACACAACCTCCTAAGCATTTAAGAATTCTTAACAACCCCAACAGAAGGACGTCAAGATACAAATGAGAATGGCAATATACTTCAGAGAAGGAGAGAGACAAAGCTGGGTTTGAGTTTCAGTGAGTGGTGCTTCTGGCTGCATTACCTTGGACAAGTTACTTAACTTCTAAGCTTTACCCTCAACTGTAAAATGGGAAATAAAAATAAAAGACTGTATGTAAACTGTTTAACACAGTGGTAGGCAATAAGAAAATATTCGGTAAATTAAGTTCCTGTTCTTACAACCTGGTATGAGTACTAACCGCACATCACATTCAACTCCCAAGTCTCCTGGATCATCCTAACCACGGTGTTGATACTTAATTCTAGATAAAGGGTACTGAGGGAAATGCAGACCCCAATAGAGATGGTGCTCTATTAAATATGCCCTTTATCTTTGGTGAACTCTCGACAGCCATCCAGGCTTCCCTACTCCCCCTCCTCCTGCCTCTGGACAGTGTTCAATGCATTATCTATGCAGCCTTATTTAGAACTCCTTTCTCCTCCACCCAACAGCTTCCATCCAGCTCCAGCATGTACCATCTGCACGCACCATGCTCAGCCCAGTCCTCACTCCTCTGCTCATGACAAGGCCCTCCACCTTTGATGATTCTGATGTTAGGAGTTCTGCTGATAATCTAGCACCCGTGATCAGCAATAAATCGCATACTGTCTCATATCTTTTTATTTCTGTGCTTGTCTTTTCTGCTTAACTTCTTTGAGTCTACCACAGTGATGTCATCTGTAGCACTTCACACCACTACTGCTCCTGCCACAGCATCTGGCACAGCGCTGAGCACGCGACGAATACTGAAGAAATGGCTGATACAAACATCAGAGACAAATTAATCAGCGGCTTTTCTGCACCACTTGATGGCAAGGACCTACAGTATAGCTCTAAGAACAAAACTCAAAATACCTAAGGTTGGTCTAGTACCAGAAGGTTAATCTAGTAGCTCATTAAAGGTAGTATAGATCTTGTCACGTGTTAAGAAATCCAGCCTGATCAATGTGCTTCATCAGCTAGAGAGGAACTAGGTACGAGAGTGGGGGGAGTCAGCAGCACCTAACTGAACAAGCTCAGAGCAAAAGAGAGTGCGAAGAGCTGCTTAACGCTATACTTAGGCCCTCATGTGATGGCTGGTGCCCCTGGGAAGAGGAACACATGTACATGCTATTTCAATTCTCTCTGGGTTTAACACAGGCCTGTGGTTTCCTGCAGAAATGGTTTCTGCTGTTTGCAAAGCTCTATATGGAGAAGAAAACTCCAAATGGCTATTCCACAGGTGAGAATTTTGCCGCCAGCTGTATCCTGTTATCCAAAGGAAACGGAACTGTAAGCTGCCAGGAGGTCCAGACACAGGAGAGCAAGAACATAAATTCAATAAATGCTGTCACTCTTATCCCTACAGTAATAAGAATAAGAGACTTTAAATTTAGAAAACTTCATACACAGCTGGGTTTTATGTAAATTAACTTCACAGGGGGTTAAAATAGATATCCGGTAAAGAGACTGCCAAATTCAAGCCTTTATACTTCCTTCATCCTCCCAAACCTTTATCATCCAAAAAGCAAGCAGCGCAATGGACTGACCCAATTATAAACCATTTGGAAAGATTAAACATGAGCAAGTGGGCCCTCACACAACGAGGACACTACTGAGCTAGGCAACCTTGGACATGGAGTGGCTACTCCGTTAGAAATTATTTCAGTGATACACTGCCCACTTCCTTGGACACATTAGACGACAAAAGCACTATCAGAGTAGTCCCATAAGTGGCAGACATAAGAGGTATTAGAAACAGATACTAGAAAATGTTTCGATGTTTTAAATTGTTAAGATGGTTATTCTGTCTCACGGATCTTGAACACTAAACAGGAAAGGTATTCCTCAGCAACCTCTCCTCCTGGTACCATGTAGGCTGGTGCTACAGGAAACAGTGTGCACTTGTCATATCCACCACACAGGGGGAGGATGTTCTTACACATTCGGAAAAACCAATAATTTACAAGAGCTGTGACTTATTCTGCTGGGCTATTAATAAAGATAATTCGCTTTCAATTCAGACATACTATTTCACAAAACAAACATAATAAGAGTTTGACAATTAAGGTAACAGGTAAAATTACATCTCAACTGAGTTTCAAATCTACTAGGTGAGAAAAATCTATGTTCTGCGATTTCTCCTACCTTGATAAATTCACTGAAATTATTTAAAAAGAATGATTCAAAAGGCAGCTTCTCATCAAATTATTTAAAAGTCACTGCCAGTCTAAATTTGGGTGATATTTTATTACGCTTGTTCTGGAATTAGAAATAACAAATATAAGAGAGACTGTAGAGGTTATTCTCTGAATTCCATATTTTCTGAACTCCTCTTAATAGGAAAATCTTAGAGTGTCACATATGTTAATGGCTTTTCAAACAATGCATGAGGGGGAAATTAATTTCCCCACTGGAACTAAGTTAAAAAAATAAAGTCATCATAAATACAGACCTGTTGCTTTAAAACATCTTAGCATTTCTAGTCGTGTATGAGGAGATAAACAGCACATTAACAGAAATGCATAACGATTAATTATTGTTTCTGGTAAATGTAGAAACAGACCATCTTGCTATGCAGGTGAGATTTAAAATATTTAACATATTTAAGCTAATGAAAGTCAGGAATCTACTGCACAATACTGTTTCCCTTAAAATTACAACACTTCAAAATTCAAAAAAATATACAGTATAGGTGACTCATAAAATCAATAACCGAACAATCCAAATGCTAATAATCTGGCCACATTGGGCAGATCATTGGCTACTTTTCCTGAGAATCTGTACAGTGGAAAAGAAAATTAAGGAGAAAAGACTAAAGATGTTTAGGCATACTGTCCTAAAAGTAAAACTTGTTTTGCAGGTTTTGTTAGCTGGGAGTGGACACCTGTGTCTTCAGAGAGCCCAGGCCATCCAGAAAGCAACTGCATGTGGAAGGGGATGAGAAGACAGAAAACTTAAGGCAAGCAAACAAAAAGCATGTGAAAGGCAACAAAAGGGACTCATTGGTTTCAACAAATACTGAGTGTGCGCTACACACCGACTGTGGACAGAACACCACATATAAATAGTGCAAATAAAGTCTCCAGAGAGCTCTGCGATCTTGTCTGACTCCACGTACATTCAGTAGGCCCCACGGCAGGCCCCCTACTACAGCAAATGGTTGGTTCAGTGAGAGAACAGCTGTGGTTAGAAGGTGGCCACAATTCAGACTGAGCCGAAAGACGCAAGAAGGCTGATTCAAAAATCTGAGACAGCCAAAGCAAAGAATCACAGCTCGACCATCGCATGTCGACTGATGACTGACAAATGGCTAGACTGCTATGGCTCCTGTAGGTGGGCCACTGGGGAGGGGGAGCTGAAGTCTACCCTTTGCTAACGCCAAAGCCTTTCTCCTCTGTCTGAAATAGTTACTAATCACTTGCCTCTGAGAACTGCTAAAGGTCAAATAAACCCGTGGGGCACTAAATGGTACAGTGACAATGCAGAGTAGATGTGCCAGCAGCCTTGTCTTTCACTGACAGCACCCAGCAAACAGGCACACCTGGCTTGGGACAGCCAATAAGACAAAAAAAATAGTAACGTAAGCTGGGCAACCACCAAGAAACCAAGGCCTTACTCTTTGCAGCAATAGCAGAATCCTTAAAAAGAGAGCACACTCAAATAACCACTGCTTTGGAAGTTTAAAGTCAAAACTTCAGTGATAGCAATTCCCCTTCTAAATGACTTGAATAAGGTGTTTTCAACTATCCAACTTGGGCTCAGAACAGTTGTCACTGTGGCTGGCTCTCCATCGGCAGGAAGCAGCAATGGTAAAAACCGCATGCCAACCCAATCTCAGCCTCCACCCCATGAGGTAAAAACTCATAGGTCAAGATTTTTTTCATAGTTTTAAAAATACATCCCTGATTCCTTTTTCTTACCCTCTGTTCCAGTTCCCAAATGATGGTACAACCAAAGTAAAGACCACATTCTAAAATGCTTTCCAGAAGCATTTGCACAGAACAAAACTTCCCCACTACCTACTACAGGAAGCAGCTAAGCAAAGATGAAGGTGGCAAACTGACTGCTAGCTCCGTCCCACATGCTCCTCACCCTGGGCTCCGCCCTCCTCAGCTTGGCACATGACATTTCAATGGAAAGACCTGGTCACTTTCTATCTCATCTGTCTGTACAGAAATAGAGACACTGTACATGTTCAGAGAACAGAGTAAAAGGATTAGCAATGAACTCCAATTATACCAAGTGATCTCATCCTCTTGTTACAAGCTGCTTCCTGGCATTTAAAATCCACTTCTGAGCCTCGACCAAGGGCATTTTTGAAAATATAGCCCCCTCCCTCACTCTTTCTCAAGCACACACCGGAAATACACCGGGCGGTAAACATGCACTCACTGGCTTTCAGAATTCATACTCTTCGAAAACCACACAATGTACATGTAACTCACTGACAGATAAGCTGTAGCCTCCTTTCATCCCTCAACAGGTGTTCTTCCCATTAGTCCAAAAAGTAAACACCTTAATTCCATATTTCTCACATCTTATAGCTTATCAATTACAAAGAACTATCATCGTCATCTTCGCTGGTATTTATAAAAAGAACTCACTCTGTTCCAGGCACCTTGCTAATCCTCACATTAACCAATTTTACAAATGAGATTTATGCTTAAAATTACCAGTATAAGGTCACATGGCCAGTAAAATGGAAGCCAACATTTGAACTCAGATGTGACTGCAAACCCCATGTTCTGCCTCTCCGGAAGACACTGCCGCCCCCACAATCGGCAAGGCCCCTGACCTTCGTCTCTCATACTGCGAACGGAAGGAGTGGAACTGGCCATCTGAAAGTTCCTCCCATAACACAGAGAACTCCACCTACGGATCCCTTGGTACCCGAGGTCTATAAACAAATGAGGCACGTGATTTAGTACACTGGGGACTAAACACAGTGAGGATGAAAAGGAATGGAAAATGCTTGGTGGAGGAAGAAGCTTTACACTAATTAAGACTGAAGAGAGAGGAGGAGGAAGGCAGAGACATTCGCTTGTTTACAGCTTCTCCACAGACTAATCCACCTGTTTCATCTCCCCCACAGCTTACCATTGTAGACTAACTTAGAGATGTGCCCCATTCCGTTTTTCAAGAATAGTAGTAGACAATAGTCTATGGGAAAAAGTCAGCTGTGCAGTTACCCAACAAGTAAAGCAACTCAACAGACCAACATGTTCCTACCCAGATCCAAATGGAAATGTTTACAAGCTCAAGAGTCAGCTGGGAACCGACTCCCATCTACACAAACACAGGCTAACATCCGCCAGCTAAAAGCTGCTGCCCAAAAATTTAGTTGCTGTTACATAAGCAACAGGAACTTCTCAGAATTTCTTCCCTTAAATTCTACAAAAATCTGATAAAGAAAATAATCAAGCTTCAAAACCAATACCGAAGCTTAGTAAAGACAGTGAACAAGGAGTCTTTCACATTCAAAACTGCAGTGAAAGGGAAGGATGTTTCTGTCATACTATGTTAAATTTCACAAACTGTAATACAGAAGAGACCACCCTATCACTTCATGGCACATACTAAAAAGGATACTGGCTTTTCACACAGGGGATTAGACATCTTGAAGTCTGCTCTAAGGCTGGAGTTAAAAATAAGACAAAGAAGTTGCCAAACGAGGTGGACAGACCAAAGACACATATACCATGACCTTTCATTATAAACCCCGATCACTATCCCAAGTCACAGCAACAAACACAATGCAGCCACCTACGGGATGCCTCCCACCCAGCACAAGAGGAGGCGGGGGTGGGGAAAGAGGTGGGGAATCTAAAAACTCAGTTATGGAGTCTCCAAGGAGACACTCCTTAGTTGATATTCAGATATGGGCTAACAGCCTCACCATTTACTAGCTGTACAATCTTGGGGAACCCAATTGGACCTTTGAAGTTCAGTCTTTTCTCTATAAAGACAGATGAATAAGAAACTACCAGTTTTTAACTCCCTCTTTGAAATTTTTTCCTTAAAACAAAATTATACACAAAATCTGCAAAATTAGAAATGACCTAGAACAATTGGTTATGATGAAACCAAAAGGAAATCAGAGGCAAAAATAATTATGTGGAAGACTTATTACCACACATGCAGACTGTTTTAAGCTTCATGATAGATATTATTCCTATTTGACAAGAAAATGGACATCGGAGTTCAAAGAACTTGTGTAAGAACACCCTACTCAAAAGTAGTAGACTCTGGAGTCAATTTGACTCCTAAGTTTCTTTGTAATACCAGACTACACTATCTCCCCAAATCTGTAACTGGATTCCTAACACCTATGGAGGACACATCCTGATGCACACACACACGATGGGGACAGGCAACGGAGGTTTGAATATTTATCACCAGGGAAGCCAGTGGTCTGATGAAGCCTATAACAGACAGAGGTGCCCATCCCTCATGTCAGACTTTAACCCACTGGTTGCTGGATCATAGGGACTGTGTTGATAGGCAAGAGACCATCTGGGGAGGTCCAAGGTCACCAAGAACAAGAAGTAGGAACAGGGGTTTGGGGAAGCATTTCAAACTTCTAACAATCAGTATGGCCTCGCCAGTGCATACTTGCTAGGTGTGAGCACGTAAGCATGCATTTCTAACAAGGTTAAGGTCAGAATCACAGGACTCTGGCTTCCACATTTCAATCAAGGCACATTAAGGACAATTCACTGCCACGTGACTCTCAGTGCTGCCACCAGCAACATCATCTAGGGGAGAAAAGCGAAGATCCAATGAAAGCCTCCCCAGAGGCTGCTCTCTGTCAAGCTGACTGTGGTATCAATAAAGTGCGCTGCCTCTGCTGTAGCCAGTCTACCTCAAATGCATCAGTCTCCTTTCTGCCCTTTCTCAGAAACAAGAAGAGGGTAGCAACAAAGGAAAGCAAAAAGAAAGGGAAAAGCAGAGCACACAGAAAGAGCCAGTGTTCGCTGCAGACTTCCAAAAGGAACCAGCCCTGCCTGGCACGTTTCAAAAACCACCACATTCTACCATTTTGTGAGATTTAGTGTTGGCTGCAACTTAATCTCCTGATCTCATAACAGTGCGATCTGTAAGACCCAGAAAGAAACAGGACAGGGACTGAAATCGGTCAGGCTTGTTAAGACTGGACAGTTGGGGGAAAGTAGGACAAAAATCAAGCCCCACTTCTTCCCAGGTACTGTGCTAATCCTTTTCCCTCTTCTCCTGAAACACGACATCAAACAGTAATAATTTCTACTAAATTCTTTCATTAAACTTAGGAAATGTTTATCCTCATTCCTTCAAAGAATTTTTTCTGACCCATCCTCCCTTTCTTCTTTCTAGACCTTCAATTACGTTTAGACTTTTTTTTCAAATTAGCCCACAGGTCTCTGAGGTTCTGTTCATCGTTTCAATCTCTTCTTTCTGTTCTTCAGATTAGATAATTTTTACTGACCTCAAAGTTCAGTGATTTCTTTTCTAGGTGATCTCTGTTCTGTCAAATGCACTGCATAAAATTTTTATTTCACATTATTATCATTTTATTTCTGTGCCAAGATTCCATAGCTTTTCATTATAAGTAGATCTTCCTGTACATAACTGAGGACACCCGTCCCTCGATTTACACAGATTATCCATTCCATGCATTTTTTTTTTTTTTAATGCAGATACAGAATAGAAGATTTCTATGCGGTCTGAAAGCAATTCATGTAACCTAAGTGTCAGGTTCCTGGTCAGTAAAAAGGAAATCATAACTTTCTTACGACACTGTCTGGGATTAAGCAGAAAATGTAAGTCGACTGCCTAGCATAGTCAGTGCCTGGCTCATCACAAATAATAGATTATGATTAGTGTCGTAAGCATTAAGTGGACTGTGGAATGGCTCCTCACATCCATAACTTCGTGGGACTTTCAGGGAAGGTTCATGGGCTCAACAAACCTTACAGCTTATAACTGCATGAGACAACCCGTCTCACCTGAGCCGTAAGAAAACAGGAAGTAGAGGCAGTGAGCTTCCTACGAACTCAGGGGCAGTGTGGTCCTCATTATCTGGATTCTGATTAAGAAGGGGCGGTCAGGATCTATTTTCATCTCTAACACCTTATTAAAAGTCATCTCTGACCCAAAGCTGAAAGGCCTGTTTAACTAAAATGTTCAGCGTATGGATCCAAGTGACTAAAACAAAGCCTTCTGATTTTGCTTACAACAAGAAAGATGAAACTTACCATAATTTAGAGTGGAAAGGCAGAAAGGGTATGATTCTTCACTCCAAAACTGACCTGAAGCTTGGAAAAATGGAGTGGACTACAAAAAGGGCTTTTCTATTTTTCTGTTTGAGACAAGACAAGTAAGATCTAAGACCTGCTGCTCAGGGTGGTGGTGTATAAAAGGAAGTACATCGAAGATTTCCTTATCTGTTTTATTTCCTCCTTTCCTACCAATGTAAATGAACTTCAGACTATGTGGTATAGGACAAACAACAGCAAAGAAAAGAAAACAACCCAGGACATGGAGGAACTGTCAGTGTCTGACTCAAAGGAATGTGTCCCAGCCAGAAAGAGATACCTCCTGAAAATAAAAGACATGAAAGAACAGTTTGTAGTAAGAAAGAAGATTCCATAAACCATAATCTATTGAGTTCTACCTGAATATCCGACACAAGTTGTTAACAGGTGGTCTGTGAGCCTTAAAAGGGGAAGCACCATCTGAAATCCCAGCATATAGCCATGAATAAGACATATCAGTGTTCCTTTTTTTTTTTTCTTTAGTAACTTTTTTCATGCAAGGGACAAAACATGTGCCCAAATTTCCCATGATATTGTTGTGAACAAAGTGAAGAAATCTAAGGTAAGAGGACATAGTGGCCTCGGGTATATGACTAAAATGTAAATTTAGTCTGACTAAAATCCTACTTCCCCCAGCACATGCTTTAGCCTGTGCTTCTACAGCTACAGAAAGAACATGCTTCTAGGTTAAAGCGTGATGTTGTTCTAGGAATCTGAGGAAGCAACACAGGAGGTGGAGAATAGGCCTCAAATCCCACTACTGCTGTTCCCCAACCCGATAATGGTTTCCACAACAAAGCACAATGAACAACTGATGACTACCTACAAGAAACAAGGTTTCTATCACAGGAAAATGCCAGTCTTCCCCACCCTGCTTCTGTCCAATTCTCATGAACATTTTTACCAAGGTCTTAAATATCTAGTAACAAAATGATTAAACGTACAGACTGTCTGAGATTCATGAAGAATACTAATATATTCAAAGTTGAGTGAATGGTTAAAACGATGTACACAAGAGGCCGAATGTACCAAGATGAAACTTAATATGAAGACAAATTAATCTAGCGTTTCTACATCGAAACGCCCAGGACATATGTCAAAACACCCGAATGAACAAAAATAGACGAAACCTATCTTATTAGCATATGTAGAAAGACCTCTGACTTGTGGTAGCCAACAATCTCTCCTGTCCACAAGATCAGTTTAGGATCTTGGGTCCAAGAAGGGGATAATAACCTGGCTCAATTTCTTGACGGCTGTTAAGACACCAAATGAAGAAAGTAAACTGAGGGCTTCAGAGAGTTTAGATGAGTTACTCAAGATAAAAGAGTTATTAACTGCTAGGTCAAGATGATGCCTCGGGGGTGGTGCAAGGTTTCTTTGGGGGATGATGGAATGCTGTAAAATCTCTGTGGTGATCCTTACACAGCTCTGCGAATATACTAAAAGCCACCGAACTGTACACTTTAAATGGATGAATCATGTGGTATATGAATTATATCTCAAGCCGTTTAAAAGAGTTAGAGTTAAGAATCGAACCCAGGTCCATACTCTTTCTATTTTATTGAACAGCTCTTATTGTTTAAAAATCCATTATTTTAAAAAGCAAATCAGTGGTCCTGCCATTTTCTAACTACGCATCCCCCTTTTTGGCTTACCCCTTCCCCCACTCCATCCTTAAAGTTCAGAAAGCAGGATGAAGAACATCGAGTCCTGTCAAGTGGCACACCAAAATCCAATGAAGTCACGGAAACGAGGGCTCGAGTCTCCCCACACGTTGTTTGATTTGGCACTGACTTTGTTCCAAAACAAAAAAGGAATCTCATTTACCTGACTTGCATTTCCAAGGGTATGACCAACATACACAATTTACAA
Source organism: Pteropus alecto (assembly GCF_000325575.1). NCBI lineage: Eukaryota > Metazoa > Chordata > Mammalia > Chiroptera > Pteropodidae > Pteropus > Pteropus alecto. The sequence goes on along the minus strand of NW_006430726.1, from coordinate 658,214 downwards.
TAACAGCATCCAACACACAGGTTCATGAGATTCACTGCCAGACGTCATCAGTCCACACTATCCCCCAACTCCGTTTCTCTGTCTTTATTACAGAATTAGGGTTACTTCTATCCAGTACAATTTTGTACTTTATATCCATTGGAATGCTACTTCTGTGACCTCTAATTACCTTAAGCTCAAACACACTCATTTAACATGAGTCCTCTGAATGTTTCTCTGTGCTCTCGAAGGGTTTATAGTCTAGTGAGGGACAAAATCACATAATCATACAAATAAACAGAAAAGTGCAGCACTATTGCAAACAGGAGGCACATGGTATTATGAAAACAAATAACAGATTTTACCTGTTTGGAAAGCCAAGGGAAAGCTTCTCCGAGGAAGTGGGTGAGCAAGCTGACAGCTGACAAAGAACCCGGCAAAAGAGAGCAGGTGAATATGAAGGATTAAAAGAACACAAATGTGGCTAAAGCAAAGAGAACAGGAGGGAATCCTGTGTGAAACGAGGCTGACAGAGTGTGGGGGCCTTGTAGACCCTGCCGACTATTTTAGTCTTTATTTTAAAGTAAGGGTCATGATTAGATTTTTATTTTAAAAGGATCAGTTTATATATCGGAAAATAGAGGGAAAGAACGCAGGAAGAGGATTCCAGCTCGAAGCCTGTGACAGTACTTCAAGGAAGGGGGAATAGCTAGGGCTTGGTTAAGAGTGACGAGGACAGACAACAGATATCAGAGATATTAAACTTAAGTTTTGTCAATAAATGTAATAAGTACAGGGACTGAGAAGGAAGGAGTATCAAGGATGATTCTAGATTTCTGCCTTGCATGGCACAGACTGATAGTGCTGTCATTTACTGAGAGTGGAAAAGAGAACTGTGCAACCGTGTGCACCTTTTTCCCCAACAAGACTTTCGGTTCTGTGACGGTCGCGATGCGGGCCCCCAAACACTATTTAACAGATTAGTAGTACACGCCAACGAGAGCTCTAAATGAGTTCCCCCTTGAGTCAAATTTCTAAAAAATTCTAGCTGAGAAACAGAAACAATTTTCATGAAAACTATGCTAAAATTTAGCTAAATGTGAGTGGCTATTACACATTCCAGTTTAGAAGGCACACTTCAAAAATGCCCCTGCCAGAATACTAAGTATAGTTTCCCCAAAACACCAGACAGCCGTAAAGTGTCATATGCTAGATTTCTGCTTCCAGTACCATCCCTCTTTCCCAAAATCATCTTCTTTCTTGCACTAATCGAAGTATTATGATGGTCTCTAAAAATGTTAAGATACCAATTACTTTAATGTTTAAATGCCCTTTGTTTTCTACAGTTATTGCCAGGATACAGTGATTTTTCGAGACCTGTTTCTGGGAATGACAACATCAAAGCTAAAAGGAAATGTAATATAGTTCCAGTCTCCTTTATCTTACAGGAAGGACAATGAAGCCCTAAGAAGTAACTTGTTTAGTGATAAAATTAAATGGGACTCAAACCCTAACTACCCAATCCCCCACCACTGCCAAAGCAGGTTTTTCCAACATAAATTATTACTTTTACTTATTTGACCCTTTCTGAAAATTTCTAATGATTACGGCAACTGGCCAGAGGATGGAGAAAAGTTCAATGAACTGCAGTTCATCTTCAAGTCCCAATACAGCCTGTGTAGGACACTGACAGCAGCATCCACACAGAGAAGTAGAATGAGGAAGGATGAGATGCAAAAGGTTCAAATCTATTATTGCTAATGGCTACAGTTCCTACTTCATCTACATCAGACAGGTGCAAAGAGCTGTTCCAACTTTCCTCAAAGCTTTATTTAAGGAAAAAGTAGAGAAGAAACAAATCAATTTTTTCCTCATTAAAGCTACTGGTAGCAAAGGGAAAGACTTAGGGAGAGTAAATTTTGACTATGAATTATTAGACACTGACTGTACCAAATTACTATCTGGACCAGTTAGAATGGATATCACAGAGTATATGATAATAACAGCTAATAACTATATCTTGGGTTTTTGACATATCAAGCTCTGTCATAAGGATTTTATACTAAAGAATTACTAATCTTCACAATAGCTCTGCTTTATGGAAGAGGCAACTGAACAGGAATGTTGAACACATTGTCCAAGGTCACACAACTAAGTAAGAAGACAGTAATGACGAGCGGAGAAAGGTTTAGAATCCAGGCATTTTGGCTCTAAAATTTATGCTCTTAACCACCATGCAGTACTGCCTGCCAAGGTAGATGTGTATCATGAAACCCAAATGTTTACATTGTCAATTAGTTATACAATGTTTACTAATGTGATGGATTTTAAATTAAATTCTCTTCAACAGATCCCACAGCTTAAGGAAGTGCTGGGCAAAGTAGAGAGAAAGAGGAGGCATGACTACCGGTGCAGACAACCTAGGCAACTTACCTGTGGGTAGCCATCCCGCCCAACACATATTTTTCCATCCCACTCCCTTAGTTTCAACTATCACTTCTATGCAGATTGCTCCTGACACTGACTCTCAAGCTCCAATGTCTTTCCAAGGCTCCGTTCCCTTACTGCCAACTCTTCCTGCCAGCATGTTGTGCACCAAACCCACCTTCTACACTCTCTGTCCTCCATCCTCGTTTATGGTCTCACGTCAGGTTCTCATGCAACTACTTCCTTCTCCATAAGCTCCTACGTTGTTGTCAACGAACCTTGTTTATTCCCCTCTACCATGTCTCCTTATTTGTCCCTACTGCCCAAGCTCACGTCCTCCTCCTTGGAATGCTGCTTCCCTGTTGTTCTTCCTGCCTGAGCAAAATCTGTCCTCCACATTATCATAAGGTTCAACTCCCCCACAATTTGGATATAATGTGTGTGTCAATTTCCTGACCAAATCTTTCCAAGGACTCCTTGCTTTTTCACAATAAGGCCAAACTCCCTAGCCTAAAATTACTATCTGCATCTTTATTTCCTGCTGCCATCACGACTCTAGCAAAATCAGGCTGGTCACTGATCATGGAACTTCTACAACTAAGGTAAAAATAACTGGAAGGAAAAACTTCAGGTACAGTAATATTACGATGAGACAAATACAAATAATTTTTGGCCCTCTCCATCCCTGCCTTAATGTAATTAACTGGTTGAATTTCATCGATCTAATTATGGACCGACTTTTTTCACAGTTGATCTCTTTCTCTCCAAGTCAGTCTATAAGTACTAAAATAAAGGTAAAACACAGTACTATGGGAACCCAAAGGAGGATGTCATTAAATAAATGTTCGTCAGCACACTGCTATATAAAATACTCTCATAATATGACGAGCAGGTAAGAAAACAGAATTAGATGAGATTTGGGGACACACACATCCTAAATAATAAGTTTCTAATATCAATGACTGCTAAAAATCGTAAAATGTATCAGTTTACTTTTCCATCTTCATTCCGAATTAGAACATGTCAAACAGTTTTCTCTGGGTCGACTCTCGAGGGTGCCGTCACAGCTGACAACTCTCACTGTGAGCTCTTTCAGCCGCGAAGTGTCAAGCTGACCACCATTTTCCTTGGTACTGTAAGGGCCTCAAAAGCAAGGCCCGCAAACTGTGCTAACGAATATTCCCTAAAATTATCTAACATCTTTAAAAAAATGTAGATAACCCCAAGGAGGTTGATTCCAAAGAACTGCTTGATCAGATAATGTCCCAGTACTTACAGAGATCAGAGGATAAGGGCTTGTTCACTGAGTGAGCATATGGAGGACAAGAGGAAAGACGAGTTCATTTAAGTCATATGCTTTAAGAGAAGACATGAAATGGAAAAACAATATGCACGACTTGTGCAAAATTTCTACCTTAATTTCCTCAGCTGTAAAACACGTTTTCAAAATAGCTATGATGACTGTACCATATGAAGAGTAAACTTCTGCGGTAAAAGAACACTCCAGGGCAAAGTGGCTGGGAAAGAAAGTCTCCAAGAAGTGAGAGATCCAACATGGAAAGCAGAAGGCCACTTTTTTGTTGCTGGAATCCTGGTGTTAAACTCACTAAATTCTGACTGAATTCTAATCCCTTTCCCACAAAGCCTATGTGGCCATGTCTTCTGAAAAAGATGAAAATGGATTCTGTAGTCCCTCCTAGACATCCTAAAAGGATTATGTTCTGGTTTGTTAGTATTTCATTCAACCACTAACAGCTTTTCTCTCCAATTTTTCTGAACAAATGCAAAGCAAAAGTAACAATGCGAAGTAAAGATTTTACTCTAAACAATTTATTGCTCCAGTAGATTTCTTCTGCAACCAAGTGAAAGGTTCATTGGCACTAGAATAAGAGAGATGAAAATAATTCACTTTTTCTTTCCTTTCTTTTCCATACCCCCCTAAACCACTTTTTAGGATTCTCATCCTGATTCACTAGTTCAAATATGTTTCGATAATCACTGGAACCTGTGACCTTTGGTTGTTTTGTTTGTTTGTTAATGAGCCTAGTGTAGCAGTAAGAAGCTCGTCTCTAGCCTGAGTTCTATTGTTCAGTCCAAATGAAACATTTGTCAGGAATAAATATAATTTATATAACAAGTAGTTAGCTTAAGTGGAAAGCCCTAAATCACTCAACAAAATAGTGTAGTGATTAACAGGGTAGGCTTGGTTAATATAAAGAACTCTTCTTTTAGCTGTCCAGAGTCCAAACATCCCACCTCCGTTTGTACTCATTATACCTCCGAACCTTAGCCTCAATCAACAAGAAAAAAAATGTCTGCTGGCAAACGTCACTGAGGAAGAAAAAAATCTTGATTTCTGTACAAACATTTCATCCATCTTTCTGTTTCCAGACAGGATACTATGGCAACAACATAAGCAACAGATTAGAATAAGTCATGCTATTTGATAAAGTGAGGGTGTCAATGGAAAGTTCTGGCTGTCAGGAAGACCATGACTGTTGAAAACATCTCCTAAAGGAAGAAGGAAGAAAAAAACTAGGTACCAGGGTCACAAATATCCTACGCACCCAGGCACACACACATTTTGTTTACATAAAAAGGAGAGTACACTACAATTGATGCTTCTTACCTATTAACTCAATGCAAAGAGTTTGATGATTCAAGAATTAAGGGTCCTTAGGAGAAGACAGAGGTTTGAGGGCAGATACTTCTGACCATATCATCAGAAACTTATTGCATAAGGTTCCACTAACACAGAAAATTAGGAATGCTGCCATATCATAATAGGATATTTGTTGAGTGGCTTGCCTGGTAATCCACAGCTAGTTATTAGTTAGTGCTCGATAAATTTAAATTGCTGATGAAATCAACCCAATTGAAGGAATTTTTCATTGTTAAAAATCCCAGCTCTCTCCTTTATCTTTCTATTCAGTTAACAAATACCAAAGTTAAAATTAAAGGTCCTAAAGTTGAAAGCACAGCACAGAAAGAGACAAACAAGCCTTAATTTGCGCAAGATATAAGATCTTGGAAATTCTAATTCTGATAGAGAATAAAAAGGAAGCCACAAGAGCCTGAAAAGAAAGAAACGGACAACTACTTGATCCTTGTCTTCTTCTGAAGCCTTTCAAATCAACAAAGAAAACACAGGTTAACAATTTTAACTGAAAGATGCTTAAGTTTTCCCCCTGATTTTCAGATCTATCACATACTAGCTGAATAACAATGGACAAATTATTTAACCCAAGACTGTAAAAGAGAAAGGGGGGAGGTAGAGAGCTGAAGCGATGGAACACATTTTTAATAGTATTTTAATATATGTCATAGAGTTGTGTGAAGTACAAGGCCTGGCTTATAATAGATACTCATCAAATATTAGCACCTAACCTTTCCCTTCCCATGAAAACACAGGCCTGAATTCATCAGTAGATCCAGACATTATTCCAAGGAACTGCTGTCCAGAATCCACGTATCAATCACGCAAAATTAAACATGCACTGCCACGCCAAAATCAAGATGTCAATGATAAGGGGAGAAAGGTTTTCCTTCATACTTTGGTAATTTCCAAATGTTTCTGTAATAAACATGTTTTACTTTTATGCTTAGAAAAAATGAAAAAAGGAAAGAAAACGTTTTAAGAAGGGTTTCATCATTCTCCTGTTAGAACTATTTTTAACAAATGTTCAAGTTAGCTGACACTATCCTAGGCTTATGTGACCCAAAGTGTGTGTTAAAATAAGATTTTATTTTAAAATAAGACCATGACTGTTGAGGTTGAAGATAACAGAGCAATTTCTTAACTAAAACCAAGCTGCCTAAAACTCTACTCCCTGTTTACAAAGCCTGTGTATGCCTGCTTAAGAGAATCAGAATCAAGCAACACCAACTATGGTACAAGACTTCCCGACAATAAGGCCAAGCAAGACCCAGGACAAACCCCTTCCCTCTCTGTCCCTTCAACTAAGTCAAGAAAATGAAGGCTTCTGCTCATGAGCATATTCAGACTGAGAGGTAGGAACAGAGCTTAAAGGAAAAAAAACTTTTAAGAGTCCGTTTGACAAATGGCAATAGGAAAAGTGTACACATCAAAAGTATGATACACAACAACTGTATCAATAATCTCTCCTTTTACTTATCACTTTTCTAGGAAGGAAAGCTGTGAACTCTGTAAAAATAGAAAATTGACAGCTGGAGAGAGGAGTCCCAGAAGACCATATGTAAGATACACAAAGACGGAAATTTAGAATCAAAAACTATTAAAATTGAAAAGACTATTTAGACAATGAGTCCAAAATCATTTTTAGGTGAAGAAATTGAAGCCTTAAAGTAGCTTTGCCAAAGTCAGAGATTCTAGAAAGCTAAAAAAAAGCTGAGACCTATGGTCTTGCAGAAAGTAAATAATCAGTTATGGCTGGCCTTTATTTATTCAATGTGTGATAATACAATAATATGTATAGACCGATTTAAAAAAAAAAAAAAAAAAAAGAACGATCCATAAAAGAAAATGAGATAAACCAGACTTCACCAAAATTAAAAACATTTCCTCTTCAAAACACACCACTAAGAAAATGAAAAGCCAGAGACTAGGAGAAAATATTCACAAATCAAGTATCTAATAAAAGGTTTGTATCTAGAATATATCAAGAATATATGACTCTTATAACTGTTATATCAGCCCCTTTAGTGAAATTGACTACTCCAGATTTTTTTTTTTTTTTTTTTTAAATTTCCACCACACTAAGCTCTCCCCAGACTTAATCCTTGGCTTTTTGAACTGCCGTGGGTACTTTGCTAGAGGCTAGGAAAAGAGGTATTAAACTTCTTCAAACTGCATACATGACAAAAGCAATCGGAGGGCCCTGGGAAAGTTGTTTTCCTAAGAAAAAGAAAAATGTGTGACACCTTTGTGACTACTCTCAATCTTTGGGTATGATCTGAATGACCTCAAGGTAAGTGAAAACTGGTTAATTAAAGAATACATCTACCTATGCAATACCAGACAATTTCTACCCATGACTATAGAAGAAGAAAGCTCTTTATCTGCATGACAACTCCTGACTTTGTGGCAGCTCTCTCTTCAGCATCGAAGCCAGGGTAGGATCCATGAGTTTACGAAAGCAGCATCTCAGAGCACACGAATAAATTCCAGAAAAATAAATTTTAACTGTTTCACCTACGAAACAGAAATCTGCCCAATTAATATGGTGCTAAAGCTGTGTAAACAAGTCTGTAACCTATAAGCTAGCTGAGAACCTGCTAGTTGTGGTCAGAAGGCCACAAGGAGACGACCGAGGTGTTTGCTTTGATGAAGGGCAGGGCAGAGACCTCTAGACTGGTTCTTCTGGAAGCACGAACTGGTTCGGCCAAAGTAATTGCTAAATATATAAAGGATGGGCACAGAACGCCATAAACATGGATCGCTTTGCTGGGTGTTTTTTTTCTTACACAGGGAGTTTCCAAATGCTTGCTTAACATTCAGTAACAACCTGGTGTTAATGAAACCAGTCCAGATCTGCTCTAATGCGAACATTCGTGTGTTTAGGAAGCTTAGCTAACAATATGAAGAGATGATTAAGAAGTCACCAGAATTGAGTTCAGACCAAAACAAAGGCAAGGAGCTTATGAACTGACAAGGTAGTCACAGCATTTCTAAGACAGGTACAAACTCATTGTATTTTCCACCTATAAATCACAAAAGGGTAGGAAAACAAAAGTGCCCACTGCTGACAGATGTGGCAAAACAAATACTCACATAGATGATGGGCATGAAATATAAAGTGGTCACCAGCATTTTGGATAACATTAACAGATTTAACAATATGCATAAAGAAACTTGAAAATGTTCAAACTTTAAAAAAAGTAGGTTTACTTTATCATAAGGAAATAATGATGAAATTGAGGGGAAAACCTGTTTTGACAAAAATTAAATGTCTACTAATAGAGGATTAAATTTGATAACTACAAAGAATTATGCTATCCTTAATACCGAAAAACTATATAACATGAGAACACTATTAAATGAAAAAAAAAAAAAAAAGGCACAGAAAATTGTATATAAATGATATTCGTAACTATGCATTTTTAAAACCATGTATTAGGGAGGAAAATGCTACAGAAAAACGAAAATGTCAACTATCTCTAAGTAATGAAATTATAGGTAATTATTTCCTCTTTTATGTATTTGCCAAATTTTATTTATCACTTATATAATGGGATAGTGGCAGGGGGGAGAGATGATCCCACCACACCTTATGAAAATAAAGTGACAAATGCTTTCTGGAAATCTGCCCAGAGCCTCTCTTGACAGTTTTCTGCTCTTTTAGAATAATGTGCTTCTAAATGACATAGGTTGGTCTATGGCAACAGTGGCAGGATCATAGATCATTTTTATCACCTTCTAATAGCTGAACAAAGTCCAATTCTGCAAAGCAAAGTGAATGAAAATGTAGTTGTATAATGAGGCTCACATTCACGTAGGTCTTTTTCAGATAACAAAGTAAAGTTTTTCTCAGTTTCTATATTGAAGTAAACTCTTAAACTCCTAACCCTAGAACTTTCCAGAATAGTAAAAACAACAGTAATCTCGGTATCACCACTAAGCTGCTATTGAATGGTGCATGCCTTGAGAGGGAATTCAGCAGAAATCTCCCACATTTTGGAAACCACTCCATAAAAAATGTTTCAGCTATCCTCAGACTCAACCAACTTTTTTTTTTTTTAAGACTGGCAGAGGCATGAACAGAGAGCTCAAGGGGTTAGGAAAATAATGGGGGGAAAAGATAATCCAAAATAAATATGTATTAGCTTGCATTTTTTCCCCTCACTGAAGGAAAAATGCATTTTTATTGCAGATAAAAAGTGAGCAGTATTTTGCAGCCAAAATAAACTAAAGTTAGGCTAAGCTAGGAATGAGGCTAGAATGAATTGAGACAGCTAAAAGAGAAAGCTGTTTTCTATTGCTCTTAAGCTAAAGTACATATTCTACTGAAAAGGAAGAAATGAGAACTAATCTGGTAGGTAACACTCAATACTCAAAAACAAAGAATCCCAGAAGTAGAAATGTTAAGAGCCCCTCATCAAAACTGCCTCACAGAAATCGTTACTAAAAAATAAGTATTTCTATCAATTGAAGAACTTTCAAAAAAGTTTTTTCAAGTGCTTAGCTATTATTTCAGTCATTATTACTATCAGATGATGAGAAAGAATCATGAAACCAGACCTGGAAAAAGTCTTAGAAATCATCTGCTCCGGTCCACCAGCGGATCTAGATGCAACCAAAGAAGAATGTCGTTTTTGCTCCAGTTGTAAAAACGTAACACAAATTTAAGTACAAAAGAACTTAAGATGGGGGGTGCCCTGTGCTATGCCACTTCTTCAGCCAGAGAAAGTTATGAATACACTCGCCACTCTACAGAAGAGTCACCCAAGCATTTCCAACCATCTGCTTTTCCTTCTCTCTGACCTGACCAAAATATGTAACATAAGCATGTTACTTCTTTAAGAGTTTTAAACAGTCTCTGTTCATGATTTCAAACAGAAAGTGAAACAAATTATCACTAATTAATTCACTTAAGAGATCCTACAAGAAAATTCTGCACAGTTCAGAAGCCCTCATTAAAAACGTAAATGGTTTCCCACCCCCACCTTAGGCAGCAAGGTAGTTTTCCTGAACGGCTTTCTTTTGAAAACTTATGATGTGTTTAAACATTATAGAGAGGATTAAACAAAAGTTTTGTTACATGTTATTTTTTAAAATAATTGTAATATTAAAGGCGTCTTTTTCATACGCCATACCCCAGATCTGCACAATAATGCAATCCTTTCATGTGAACAATAACTGAGACTTGACATCTCTTTTGCCTGCATCCCTCCAACTAAACACAAACACACAAGCACACACAATTGTATCTTATATTTTTTAACTTACATCTATCCTAAGGTCAGTCTACTAAGAGAATGCTGTAACCAATTTCCTTACTATCCACCTCACTTTCATATCACCTACAAGCAAGAATATTTTGAAAACATAAACTACTTCAAAACATTTTTAAATGTTACAGAATTCAGAATTTTTATATTCCTGCAGTATATTTATATTACCTAAAGGCTAAAAATAGTAGATCTTAGGAAAATCAACTCGAGTTTGCTTAACACTTAAGAGGCAAAGTGACCAGCACCTCATCGCTTGACTGTCTCCACCTCAGCACTTTTTAAAAGCTCTAAATTTAATACAACTATGATTTTCCTATTGGCTCACAAGAGTAAGGCAACATTTGCAACTTACTATGTGCAAGAAAATCTGCTAAGTACCTGACACTCTTATTTCACCCTCACAGTCTCTTGAGGAAGGCACTAGTACTACCCTTGTTTTAAAGGTGAGGACACTGAGGACTTGGGAAGGACTTTTCCTGCGGTCACAGAGCTGGCAGAGCTGGCAGAGCTGAGGCATGCGTGTAAATGGTCCGGCTTCCAGTCTAAGCTCTTCATCACTACACTGGCATAACCAGGGGTATTTTCAGATTTTCCTGATACACCTGGTTTCTAAATTTATAACAAATGGACTTCTAAACAATGTTATTGTCCTCTACACCACCAGTGTGAATGTCTGGGAGGTAACACATTCGTGGTTATTCCATCCCCCGGATATAGTCCTCAGTAATTAGAAAAAACTCTGAGTAGTCACCAACTATGACCTTTACCTCTCGGCGTCACCAGAAGAACCCACTTGAGGAAGTAAAAGTGTTTAACAATTTGGTGAGAAAAGAGAAAACTGATGATTAAGATCTGGCCTGGTCCGGGTGCAGCAAAGGGAAAGTATGGGTTGTGAAGGCAGACTTCAATTTATATCTGGACTCTTCAATTTGTTAGCTCTAAGGCAAGTATTCGAACTGTCAAAACTTCTGTTTTCTCATATGCAAAATAAGATAACAACAGTAATACTCACAGAGGTATTATTATGAATATTAAGCTACTAAGTGTAAAGCTAGCATGCATGATGCCTGGTATACAGTCAGCATTCACAGGCTAGTTGCTATATGCACTGACTAGAAGTAAAGGCTAAATAAACAGTAACTAACTGCCTGACATGTTAAAACAGGATGAAATGCAGAAACATACATAAACCCAAGGCATGACTTCAAGCACGAGAGTAGGAATGACTAAGAACTTCAAGACAACAAAACTGTGCAGTTAGAAATCAGAAAGATTGGTTCAGAGACATACAACAACTTAAAGCTTTTAAGAAACAAATCCATCAATAGACACAAACATACATATCACTCATCTCCCCTGGATGGGAAGGACTGAATCACACAAACCATCTCTCTCTACAGGTGAAAGTATCAGCATATTTTTATATACTGAATTATTGAATAGAGTCTACAACTTCAGCTAATTTCGAACTACTTGGGAAAGATAATTTAGTGACAAATGTTAATGAACTAAGGGAAATTTTTACTACTTTAATGTAGATAATACCTTGAAACTAGGAGCCAATAAAACACTGCCAAGAAGAGATTCTATTTGACCTGCTACAGTGATTAAAAACATGTATAATAACGCACACAGTAAACAACAGGCCCTTATTAAGGATAAACGTTATCTCAGTCTGCCTCCAAAATACAAATTTAAGTTACCGGAGTCCAAATTAATGAGACTGTACATAATGATAATGCTTTGCTATTAAAAAAATACTCAAATTCATCTCCAAAGATACACCTATAAATGAAGTCTACTGAGTTCTACAACGAACTCCTGGAAAGACTGAATTTACTTCTGCATTGGAAATTCTGCTTAAGTCCATCACAGATTGCATTCACAGATCTAAAAAGACGAAAAGCATCCCCGGTTCAACTATTCCTACTTCAGAGTAAAGTACAGGATTAAAGTCTAGGGAAAATGCAAAAGTTTATTCAGAAGAACCAACCTGTTTCTGAAAACTAAGAAAATAAAATATTCTCTTTGATAGCATAAATCACAGTGCCTATAAGAATCCCAGATTCTTGCCCCACCCCAGACCTAGTGAATTAAAATCTTCCCAGGAGATTCTGATCCTGAGCCAGGACTGAGAACAACAGCCTCCCTGTAGTATCTATATAAAAGTCGCACTCCCTTACCCTTGTAAACAGACAATAAAGTAAATCAGCTTGTTGTTTTTTTTTTTGGTTGGTTGGCTGGTTAGAAAATCTCTGGCCTTGTGGCACTTATCAAGATGCCAAATGTGCATACTTTAACTCCCAAACTAAATCCTAAATTTCGTTAGGGCCAGAAGAGAGGTTACTATTTCCTGAGCACCTAGCACCAAATCATTCTAGCAAGAGCACTCTAGTAGATGCTCAGCCAGTAAAGTAAATTAGTCCAATAAAAACAAAATGTTAAGAAACAGCTCAGAGAATTACCTCCCATGCTTTCCCCGTCCCTGACCTGAAAACAACTCCCAGACAGACCATTAGTCGTGTAAGCGAGAGAGGAAGGGGGAAGATCATCTAGGAAACCTCTAGAAGTAGTACATGATCCTAAGCTAGAAACTCAAGAAAATCCACCAGGAAAAACACAGATAAAGAGCCTAAGAAGTATAAAACTAAATAGGTAGAAAAGAATGGTGGTGGTTAGACCATTCTAAACAAGAGGTATATAATTTGTCTTCTGTGTTCATGAATGTCATACAGATCTTTTGAGTCAAGATACAACTGGATTCAAATTCCAGCTCCACTAATGACATGACTTCAGTCGTGTGCCACAGTTTCTTCATCTTACCCCAAAAGTGAGGTAAGAACACTACTATAAAGTAAGGAAAATGAGATTGCTGTAAAACATCTCGTAAGCTGGCACATCCTAAGTGTTCAACAAAAATTACTTACCTTCCTATTCAAGTGGAAACTCAGAAGGTAAGATAATGAAAAGGATGAGTAGTAGCAGACAAAACCGAGCAGTCATTCTCTTGGTCCCTTTTGACTGTGTGCCTTCGCAGACGTTTGCTGGATTTACTTTATGACTGTAGGTGTGCCAGCCCTCAGTCCTACTCTCAAGCTACTACTTCTGATGTGCAAGATCACAGGAAAGCTAAAAAGTGACTGTAAAGCCCATAAGCTTTTAAATTCTTTTTAGAAACAAGACCTTAATAGCATTGATACAAACCCACCAATGACCATTTAAGTCCCCCGTCGCTCTGCGGGTAGAGGAAGGGTGGGGGAGAGGACTTTACTTTCACTGAGGCTCAGGGCTTGACTTTGCAAGACACTGAGAAATGACAACTTCTAAACTTCACAACTTTGCACAGGGGTCCCGCATCCTGAGCAGGCCACTAGGGAAGTAAGCGATGCTACTGTGATATTTATGCAGTAGGAAAGGGAAGGGAATCATGTTAAGGAAACAGGTACAAGGCCAGACTTGTTCATATGGCCAGGAACAACGCGGGAAGTCAGTTACAGTGAGCTGGCAACACAGAAGCACTGGGGAGCCTGGCCGAGGCTTCTGGTCTCAAACAGTGCTCAGCCGTACAAGCTGAAGGGATGGTAAAACAGACTCGCTTGACGATGTTCCTGTGACATTCGATGTCCTTTTCTTTTGACATTGTACTTTTATTACTGCAATTCAAGATGACTTTAGCGATTCTGACAGCTATGTCAGTCATGACTAAAATACACTTATTATGGTCAACTTAAGCTCTAATTAAACCAAGACTTTGTCAGCAGCAAGTGTGCACACCGTATTTCTGCTGCCTAAGGGTCAGCAGGGCGATGAGAAGGAAACGGCTCCTCATTCTCTCTAGGGCCGCAAAGAGTGAGGAGGATGGACAAAGAAAAAACCTTTCACAGTCTTCTGTCATTTTCAGATGGCTTAAGAGTGACCCTTGAAACAATGTCCTTACAGAGAAGTGATAGCTTCAAGATGCCATCTACTGTCACTTCATTTTTATGATGATCTGCAAAACAGCTTCTTGGAAAGTGTGGCCCATGATTCCAGAAGTGACTGTTGGGCCCTTTAGCTCAGTCGGTTCCCCTTCCTGCTTGAGAGAAAGGTTGCACCCTGATCGCCTTTTAAACAACGTGAGGACCACTGCCAGCCACGTGGAGGCCATCAGCTGACCACCTTCTGACAGAAGACACAAACACAACCTAAAAGTTGACACTTTAATCTCGGACACTGACTGGGATATGGAGGAGGTGTACGTTATTTTATCAGGACACAATGCCGGGAAATTTTGCTGACAGTGAAGTGTAGGAACCAGAGATACATTGTGAAGGAGGTCGATAGCTACTTACTTTACACGACGGAAGTTATCTCAACAGCATGGAATCTCAAAGTCCAAAAACTGCTGGAAGCTCACCTATTATACATTCAAAAAAGTTTGCCCCTACCTAGGATGAACATATGAATATTTCCAACGCCATTCTAAAACTTAAAATCAAAGAATTAGCAAGAAAAAGTTACCTTTTGTTCCTAAGTTAGCAAGTTCAAAAGGAAAACTTATTGCAAAAATCAGTTGTCCAAGTTAAGCATTAATTTTCTTCAGGGAAGGAACGGAGGAAGACAAACTGGTGGGGAAAATCTCTTATTTCATATTGAAACAGCACATTTTATGACTAACATATCAAACTCCATGAGAGCTAAAAAAATATATATCAATTCTGTAAGCATATAACCCTTGTGGATAGGCCATTTTTTACATTACAGTACAATTTTAAGGAGCATGTGTGCCTAATGCCTAAATTTTACTATGTTTTAATGGACAGGAAGAGGAGGAATGAGCCATGATGGTAAGGAAACTGGTCTTGGCGAGGATGGAGTAAGAGTGAACATACTGGTTTTCAAGAGGGTTCATTTTCAGCAGAATGACCTTGATACTACCTCTAAAATTCAAACGTACACCTCAATTCCCATAAGCATAACAGATGTAATCCAATACTTCACATGTCCAGCAAGTAAAGCACATTACTCAGCTTCTCTTGAATTTCCTTTTCCCCACTAAAAACTAGCTAGCTGTAGAAGAAATTAAGTACCCAGAACATACTCATTAACCACTGCAGTCCCCCAAACTACTGTGGCTATCAGCCATGTCCACAGGTACTACTGGAGAGGTATACAGTGTGACTTTACATTAATGAGATGGGCTATTTCCAGAGTGGGTTAACAGAAGGGAGGGAAAAAAATAAACAGAATGCACAAAAAGGCTCCCTCTTGCCACAGTACCTGGCCACCCACAGCTGAGTCTTGAACCGAACATTATTCAGGCAGCTCACAAAGTAGCCCCACAAAATAACTGATGTAGAACCACCATGCATTTCTTTTTTTAAAGTCCTCCCCAAGCACACAGTATAATGCTAAACATAAAATGCACAATGAATAGAGTTGTTTAGACCAATTCTTAAGTGTCCACTTACACAAAGAGGCAGGCCAGTGAACTCTGAGTTTACAGAAGGGAAATCCAACCCCTTTCTTCATTAATGCTCTCAAGGTTTTAGAATGTCCTTCCTTCCCGCCTCCTTTCCTCCCCAACTCCTCAGGGCAGATCATCTGTTTCCACCTCACTTAGTTCACATCTCTTTGTTCAAATCTTTCTAAGGACATTTACCATACTGACTCGTTATTTTTCTGTTTACAAATTTGCTTCAACCCATGAATTTTGAGCTCAAGAGCTATACAACATGATGGATTGCAGCCCTGTGAGTACCTAATCTCTCTCAGAAACCTCCTATGACTTCTAAGAAGCTAATAATCTATATACTTGTCTCTCACTTTAAGTCATTTCTCTCTGAAATGCCTCAGCAGACTAACCAAAGAATCATTAATAATTTCTAGAGAAACTTGGACTACCAGCCCACCCTGAAACTAAATTTTAACAAACGAAACACTCCAATCTCAGAGAACTCAACCAAAAAGTTTACATGACACCCTCTGTCACACTCTGAGGTTACAGGTTTTTCCCCATCATAAAGCTGCCATTCCACATGATCAAGCCCAGAATCAACTTTAGAAAACAGAATACTACTCCTACCCCAGACCATTTTAGTCACTCACATCCAGTCACACTGCTTCCCAGATACAATAAGAAGACTAAAAGAAGAAAACATCTCAAATGGATGCCAACAGTCTCGGAAGTAGGACATCTTCTCAATTTGTCATTTGCTCAAAGACAGACATTGAAAGGACCAAGAACAAATTAACCATTCATCTTAGAAATGCATCCAGACCAAGAGAAGGCATTTTGACGTCAGAATTAAGAAAACATGCAGTCCACCAACTTGCTTATCCAATTTTGGAGCTCCCTAACCCTTTCCAAATTACTAAAATAAAGGAAGACTCTGTCCCCGTAATATTTGTCTAATAGTCTCTTTCCCATCTGCACTCTATGTATCATCTACATCTCACTACAATTCATTTTCATTTGTGAACGGGAATATTTATTATTATCATTGGAATAAAAACTGCTGACTCATAGGGAAAAAAGCAAAATAATCATACTCCTCTTCTATTTTTTTACTATTCGTAAGTTCTCGTTTTGTTTTCCCCTCATTTTAAAGTTCTTTCTTACAATTAGCAATTCAATTCTACCACAAAATACACTTCTAGAAATAAACAACCTTTACAACAGTTTAAATTTGCCCCCTGTCAAAGTCTATTTACATAACAGAAATTTGAAAGACAAGTTTCAATTACACACTGGCCGCAGCAGTGCTGAGTGAAGGGAAGGCTGGTTTAAAAGCATAGTAAGAATGTCTGAGAGAAATCTGGGAATAATGCTTGAGTTAATCAAGACCAAAATTTGAAAAAGGAATCACACCTCCTTTTCCTGCTTTTCAGGCTAAAATGGGTACTCTTATTTCCATTTCCACTGAAGTGGAAAAAGAAAAAATAATGTCAGTTTAATGATTATAATAAAGTATAACATAAATATATGTATTCTTTAATAAAGAGGTATAACATGTAACATAAACAACAGTTAATTTCAAAAAAGTTTGAAAAGACAATTAATTTTAAACTAAGTAGTAGAAAGTAAAGCTGTTTAAGCACGTCAGACACTGAGAATACAAACACTTGCGAGGTTCTCTGGGTCAGCGAGCCCACCGAGCAGAAACGAGCGTCCTGTAGATGGTCGCAGACTAGAGGGCCGGACAACACGGCTAGTCTCACCATCTGGAGCTGAACCGTGGCAACTCAGGTTCCTGTATGAGATGCCTGAGTGGAGCAACTTCCTCTTTCTCAGTCTGTGCTTCCACATTTGTTTTCTTCTCCTTCACCTGAAATTCTCAGCCTAAGAACCCAGAAGCCTGGAACCAGACAGTGCTGGTCTCTTCACTTTCACCTGACTTAAACTCCATTCCCATTTCCTTTTCTCCCAATGGGAAAACTCCTCTCCAATGCAAAATAACACTTTCAGAGGGCCTAAGGTTTCTGCACCCCTGAATGAAATCAAGAAAGATGACTAAAACAAGCAGTGGGCTCTAAGCTAGAGCCCTCCTACAAATCTCCCCCACCCGGAGCTACATCTGCACTACACCAACTACTATTAATCTATAAGAAAGTAAGCTTATAGACTTCCAGTAATGGTCTGTTCTGAAGTTCTGCTCACCTTTTTACAGGTCTGGTCCCACAAAACAAGACAAGCCCATAGCCTGGGTTAAAAAGAAAACATGGGTAAGGCCTTCAGCCATGGCTTGAAACCTGCATGAACAATCTTCAGACTATGCATCCAGTCCAGCGCTGCTTTATAACCCGCACTTCTCTGTGAGGTGGTACAGCATCGTGACGAAGAGCTCAGGCTTCTGAATCAGATCTAAGCGAGGTCTAAAACAAGGCAAGGAGAAAAGAGAGAGCATTCCAAGCATAGCCCAGGGCACGGCTTGAGTACAGGCATGTTTAGGACACAGTGAGGAAACCTGAAGAGTCACAGACAAGGAGAAAGATCCCAGCTCTCAAGCACCTTAGCCCAGCCCAAGGACAGTAAAATGCCTTGACGAAGAACCCCAATATGATAGTGCCCTGGGGAGAAAAAAGTCTGGAAAAGGTTTCAAGATCGAGGTGGAAGGAATCTGACTGTCGTGCTTAGTAGTTTGAACTTGATCCTAGAAGCTTCACAAAGCCCCTGAAAGTTGTTCGGTTTGAATTCCGGAGGTGTTTTGAGAAAGTCAGTCTAAAGGGTGTGCAGAAGAATAAAAGTAAGAGAAAGGCAGAAGACCTATTTGGAAGCCACTGCCATGACCCAGGCGACAGCTAATGAGGAAGGGCGGGAGCAAGCCTCAAGACAAGGACAACAGTAAGGGCATGTCGCACAAAAGAAGATGTGACAGGACTCGGCTCTAACTGGGCAGTTGGTGATGGATGACTAGCCCGGGGAAATAATGGCCATGATGCTTATTCTAATAACCATAGCAGAGGCCATAAAAAAAGAAAGGGAAGTGACACTACTCTAGAGATCCTAGGTCAGTAAAACACACCCAGAAAACTTCAAAAGAAGAAAATTCCAATCCAATTTCAACCAAACTCTAAAACTCTCTCATCCTCCTCTTAAAAAAAAAAAAAAAAGGAGGAAACTAATTCCTTGCTTTGAACTCAAGGAACTTACCTCAGAAGCAACAACTCTCCCTTGTAATGTAATGTTCATTAAAAGAATACTGGCTGCATCAAAAGACAATGAAAAGAATGGAATAGGAAAAAAAGATTTGTAAATCATATCCCTGATAAGGGGCTAATATCCAGAATATACTAAAAAACTCCTTCAACTCAACAACAAAAATACAAACAACTCAATTTAAAAATGGGTGAAGAATTTGAATAAGCATTCCTCCAGAGAAGATATACAAATGGCCAATAAGCACATGAAAAGATGCTCAATATCACTAATCATTAGAGAAATGTAAATCAATATCACAATGAGATACCACCTCACACCCATTAGGATGACTAATGTTAAGAAAGGAAAGGAAAGGAAAAAAGAAAGAGAGAGAGAGAGAGAGAGAGAAAAGAAGAGAGGAGAGAGAGAGAGAGAAAAGAAAGGAAGGAAGGAAGGAAGGAAGGGAAAAGCAAGTGTTGGAGAAGATGTAGAGAAACTGGAACTCCTGTGCACTGACAGGAATGCAAAATGGTGTAGCTGCTAATGGAAAACAACACAGTGGTTCCTCAAAAAATTAAAAATATACTATATGATCCAACAATTACAGGTATGCCCACCCAAAGAACTGAAAGCAGAGACTTGAAGAGATATCTGCACACTCATGTTCATAGCAGCATTATTCACAACAGACAAGTGAAGCAACCCAAGCGTCCAGTGATGGATGAATAAACAAAAAGTGGTCTATATATACAGTGAAACACTATTCAGTCCTGAAAGCGACTAAATATTCTGACACATGGATGAACCTTGAGGATGTTACACTAAGTGAAATAATCCAGTCACAAAAAGACAAATACTGTATGATTCCACTTATGTAAGGTAAGTAGAACAGACAGATTCATAGAGAAAGTAGAACGGTGGTTGCCAGGGGCTGGGGGATAGGAAGAAATGGGTAGTTATTGTTTAATGGGG
This sequence comes from Pteropus alecto, assembly GCF_000325575.1. Classification (NCBI taxonomy): domain Eukaryota; kingdom Metazoa; phylum Chordata; class Mammalia; order Chiroptera; family Pteropodidae; genus Pteropus; species Pteropus alecto. Next base: position 638,284 of record NW_006430726.1, on the reverse strand, counting down.
ACAGAGTTTCCGTTCTGAAGATGGATGGTGGTGATGGCTGCACAGCAATGTAAATATACTTAATACCACTGAACTGTAAGCTTAAAGTCGTTAAGATGGTTGGCAAACTTTATGTTATGTGTATTTCACCAAAACTAATTTTTTAAATTCAAAAATAAAGATTACTAACACACAATAAGCAGATGGTGTTTTCTGCATGAAAAAATGAACTCTGAAACAGACTGTAGGCAAAAACAAAAAGCCACATTGAAAGAGGTCATCTAAGCCAAGCTCAAAAAATCACCTCCTCCAGTAAGTATACCTATTTGAATGCCACCTCAGCACACAATCATTCACCCAGCAGCCTAAGCTGGAAACTCCCGGTCATCCTGGACAACTACCACCCCTACTCCCCACCATCTACTCTCCACACTTAATCCATTCGACCCTGAAAATGTCCAGTAGATCTGCTGAGTCCCCTGTGACTACACCCTCACCTGCACCACCTAACTCAACCTCACTGCTCACTATGCTCAAACACATCAAGCTCTTTCTGACTTGTTTCTTTACACATACTCTCTTCCTGCAGGACTGTTCTATTCCTTCTCCTCAATCCATGCCGGCAAATTCTTACATCATGCTTTAAGATCCAGTACGAATAGTACATCCATCAACCGCATTCCTCAGACGTTTGCATATATCACCGTTACACCACGAATTTCTGTACCCTTCATTATACCCCCAAATTATCTTTGCATTCCTAGTTCCATTCATTCTGCTCATTTTTTCTTTCAGTGTGCTATAATACTACTTGTACTTATAATTGCCATATTTATTCTTTTTTGTTTTGTGAACAAGGTGCTTATCCTTCAGAGAAGAACTTAAAATAATCTGCCACTAGAAACAAATCAGGTTAGCTTCATGCTCACATACTTTCTTCCTCAAAGTATCTACGTTGTTTACATACACAAAATGTTGATTATGAAATTTAATTGCATTTACAAAATGAGCAAAGAAACAGAGTTGCAAACAACTTATTAAAGCACTAGACAATTCACGCATCCTAAAGCAGGAGCACACAAATACCACAACTTATTTCTTAATAGGAATGTACACTGGGAAGGTCAGTATTTGCTGTGCAGGTCTTTTATCTTCCAATGTCCTGCATACCAAGATCTACCCTTAAAGAAACCCTTCCCAATAGCTACAACTACAGGTGAAATCCAGCAGCATGCTATATACAAAGTAGGTACTGGTTTTTCCATTTTACGTTACAACAGAACTATAGCTCAAAAAAGGCTAAGTATCTAGTCCAAGGTCACAAAAACTAGGTGAGAGCAAAACTTGAACCCACACTCATGAAACCACACAATGCTGTACAGATTTCAGCCAGGTCCCTCCATCTCAGGACATAAAGCACATTAACAGAAACAGAAAGAGAAGATTCAGAAAAAGAGTGTGTCCAGTAACCCTCCTTTGTGTCTTAACATTATTCTACAAATAGCATCAGACGCAACATACAGCTCTTCCTTCAAGATACGCCCAAACCATCCTTCATTTTGTCCTAAAGGCTCCTCTCTTAGCAAAACCTAAAACTGCTTCCATTTCACATTAAAAAGAATCATGGTTTCAGAATGAGACTGATTTTCGCCAATGTTCTGGATCCTGCTCTTACCAACTGTAGAGCCTAGGTAAGTACCCTAGCTTCTCTGACCCTCAGATTTCCTTAACAGAAGATGGATATAAAGTCTCCCTCAGAGAACAGTGAATAAAGTGAATAAACAGCATCCAGCACAAAGTAAGCACTTGAGAAATCTAAAGTTTCCTTCATTCCATCCCAACTCTAGCAGAATTTTGTCTCCAATTCTGGCATCCACACTAGGTTAGAATTCCAAAAATTTAACTGGTCCTCTGTAAAATCAGGATGTTAATCTCATCCTCGTCGAACATTTTGTTTCATGGATATGAAACTCACAAAGTTTACAAAGTTAACTAATAGGCAAACCAGACTAGAATCTGGGTCTTTTTAACTACCCAGTTCAAAACTCTGTATCAAGGGCACGTATCTTTCAGGAGCCAATCAGTAGAGATAACAAAACACCAAGACAAAAAGTATGAATTGGTTTAAACATCTGACTCATACATTCATAAGCCCTACGTTTACCCCAAATGCCGCATCAGGAAACCCTATGGAATGCGTGAAGAAAACACAAAACGGACCTTACACTGTGGTAATGAAGACTCACCAGTGTGTCAGTGAGTCATAGGATATGGCATTCTAGTTTTTAAAAACCATTGCCACATAAGGCCCTGCTATATAAACCTGCACACAACTGCTAAGAAAGTACAAACACAACGACAATAGCCAGAAAGAGGCAAGTGCAAGGAAGTCAGAACTTTAAAGATAACAATTTTTCAAACAAAAGCAAATTAATCATTGACTGGCTGTTCAACACAGCCACAATCTAACAACGAATCACTCAGTAAATACTGCTGGGCTAGGGAACAGTTTGACACTAGCCCAGTAAAAGGACTAACACATAAAATTAAAATTGACAATATAGGATAGAAAGCAAGGTGCCAAAAAGGCTTAAGAGGTCAGAGAGATCATATCCAGCTGCCTGTACGAAGGAAGCAGGGTTTATACAAGAAACATCCTTCAAGGCACATTAAAAGCTAAGTTAAATTTGGATATGCAGAGATGGGAAAGAACATTGTGTTGTCCTCAGAGTCCAACTTCAACACTGGCATGCAAAGTGATCAATACATGATTCTCAAATGTGTGAATGGGCAAAAGCGCATGCTGGATACACAGTTCACGGTGACAAGAGAACAGTTTTGAAGGCATGTCAGGACCACAGTGTGGCAGTCCTGACTCAGACCTTGTTCCATGGGCAGTGAGTACTGTCTTCACACAGGGCAGTGATATGACCAGAGCTGTGCTTCTGGAATAATAAAAGGACACGGATGATAGCTGAAAGAGAAACTTTGCCCTCTACTATGTATTTAACGTCGCTGAGCTTTGTATCCAAAGTAATTTTGCTTCATTCTCGGTCAGTCCCTCTCCTTACCAATCTATTACATGAGTGATTACTGATGATGTGATAACATCATGATAGGCTAGGTTATACTGTGGAAATAAACAACCAGAGTGTCAGAGGCTGAACATATAATAAACAATAAAATTTATGTCTCACTCAAAGATCACCATGGCTGCAGACGACTCTAGGGAAGCTGCCCTTCATGCTTTAGCTCCCTTCTCCGACCTGCTTTAACTGCATGGTAAGACTCCACGAGGAGGGAGAGACGGCAAGGATCTCACATCAGCTTTTAAATGCTTCCATCCAAAAGTGATTCCTGTCATTTCTGCTCACCTTTCATTGGATAGGGTAAATCTCACGGCCACATCGAGCTGAAAGAGACCGAGAAATGGCCCCTTTACATGCCTAGGAAGAACTAGCAACCATGGTGAGCGGCACTAATGCCCATTACAATGTGATGTCTTTGCAATGCCTAGTAATAAATTATTACATTTTGAAGGAAAAAATGCCCAGTTACTCTGCAATTAGGTAACGTCATAGCAAACTTGTTCTTAAGGCACCAAAATTATCACCCAATTTCCAATGCACCCTTATGAATATCATGATTCTCATACTGATTATGAAACAATATTATCTACATATGTTCTATGACTAAACAATTTAGCATCATCATTGTATTTTTTTTTAGTTTTTATATCTATTATTGTTCCAGGAAAAATTTCCAAGCTTTTGTAAAACCACACATGCTATTTCATCCTGCTCAATCAAATCTGAAAATTTTTTCATTTATTCCTTAATTATAAGGATGTAACAAATGGGGAATATAGTCTGATAATTTCAACCCTAATATTGAGTCCTTGGCATAATCCAAGCAGTTAAGAACAATGAAAGGTGCCAATCACTCATATTATCAGATTTCATTAATGAGAAACATGGGTAGTAATGGTTCTACTAATAATTTCTTCAAGCTAAAAAATCTCTGTAAATTTAGAAGAAGCAAGCCAACAGAAGAATACACGCATCTTAGAAATACAATCCTAGTTCCAAACCCCACCTCTATCACTTAGTAGCTGTGGGATCTTGGCCAAGCTACGATATCTCTGTGAGCCTCAATTTCCTATCTACAGTAGTTAACTCCAGCTACTTCACAAGGCGATCTCAGAGTTAAATGAGACAATTTACATAAAATGCTACAAGGTAGATGCTAAAAAAAAGTGGCAGGTAGCAAAAATATTTTAATAAGCAAGGAATACAATTTTCTTTACCTTTTCATTAGAATTCTCCAAGTTAGGAGAGGTAAAAAGTGCTTTAATTTCTCATTGTTTAGTTGAGAAATAGTTCATGTACACTTGACATCAGCGCACAGCTGAGTAGTTAAACATCACTATTATCTATTATACTACATAGTTATTTCACAATTAGGACAATATTTCCCTAGCCCTGAGAGAAATAAACCAAAAACAAAGACAACGAATGGGTCTTTATAAACACCAAATCTTAGCATCAAAAGGCATTTTCAAGATTTCCAGTCTAGATATTTCCAAACTGATTTTTGGCCATGAGACTTTCTTCAAAGAAAATATTACAGGAAACTCACAGAAGTAAAACAGAAACAAATGGAGCTACTCTATGGGGGACAACCTGGTTTCTTCATCATGCCCTCCCCAATTCCACTTGCCCCCAATGTGATTCTAAGAAACCCCAGGGCCTGAGAATGCTTTCTTTGGGGGTGGGGGGGGTGGGGGGACAAAACAAACAAAAATAAATGCATTTCACTTTTAATGGTAGAAACTGGGCGGGGGGTGGGGGGGTGGGAGGTGCGAAGGGTCTAATGATTTGCCCGAGGTTGTTAGCAGCAAACTAAGTCTAGATCCCAAATCTACTGAATCCTAGTCCAGTGTCTGTTCCCAAAAAACAAGTTTTTTCTCAGCTCCAGAATGCTTTCATCACAGTCAATGAGCTTCAACTCTCTAATCTGTAATCTGGCACCTTTACTTTCTTATTATTCTCATGTTACTCATTCTCTTTACTCATTACTCATTCTTACAGGTGACTCAGAACAACTGTAGTGAAACATTTAACTTCTAATACTGATTTACCAAGTCTATTATGTTTATTCCCAGATCCATAAGACAGGAAAGAGAAAGTCAAGAGACTCAAAGGGAGAATCCTCTGAAATGTTAGATGCTAAGATCCTATTTCCTGCCTGACCTGCTAAATGTCATTACTCCCTTTTCTGTGTCTCCAAAAGGGAAGTTATCAAGAGAATATGGGGATAAAAAAATACTAGCTTCTTTGGCAAATAGATTCTAGCTCAAGTTCCCAGGGGGAAGAAAGAGTGAGAAAGCGGGACAGCACGCTTCTGAGATTCAAGGACAATGTGTCTGTAATGGAAAATAAATGAAAGAGCGCACCTGACCCCCAAAACAGAGCTCGTCTGATTTCCGAGACAGAGGTGCTTTGGGAATTCAGACTGGCAGAGAGGATGTCCTCACACCTCCATATAAGAGGATTCGAGAGGGTTCCTACCAAGCAAAATAACTCCCAGACACATCAATGGAATCTGAACAGTTCAAGAAATCAGGTATGCTACATTAAAAACTGGACCACAAAAGTCCTCCCACAACTAAATAACCATCTACATGATCCAGGGTGACATTATTATAGAGCCGTCATAAATCAATTCTACTTCTAGTGATAAGATTTATCTACTAAATTAACCAGCTCTTTCTCTGCAACCAGGAACAGGCTAAGAATCTGCTAGATAATACTCCAAACTATACCAGACAGAACAGAGACATGATGGTGTATCAACAGTGCCAGGAGATCAGCTTATGCACCTGTATGACTTATAACTTGCCATGTAACTGACGCTTCCTACCAACAGTAGAGAAAATATCGACAGAAATTATCTGATTGAAAATCGATGCTATCATAGCTAAGATCAATTAACTCATCGTGGTCCCACAGAAGAATGTTTGGCTGTATGAATGAGTCAAGACCAGAGACCAATGTTTAATTTGCTTATTTCTTGGTTATTTAAACCATAATGCCAACACATGACTGTGATTTGGGGAACATGGGGATTATGTATGCTCATAACTAAATTTTAAAAGCTTCTAATGTGCACTTGGATGTGTAAGAGCATGGCCACTGATCATCTCTCACAGAGCACTTTGTGTAGGAGACCTTATCACGCCTATAAATCTTATCTCAAATGCTTCTCTACTGGGGAGCTAATTTGGACAATTAAGGAGTAGCAAAAAGAACAAGACATCAGCGACTCTCTTTATTTGAAAGTTTCCTTCATGTGCCTTTCAACACTGACAACCAATCTTAGATCAACTCTCACTGCTTACGAGTAGTGACTATGCTTCACGAGTTTCTTCTCTTTTAGAAAGAGGTTTTTATTTGGAATTGGCTGCCAGTAATCCAGTAATTCTACTAGTGATTCTAGTATGACATTTAAAATCTTGGATAACCTTCTTTTTATTTGGAATTGGCTGCCAGTAATCCAGTAATTCTACTAGTGATTCTAGTATGACATTTAAAATCTTGGATAACCTTCTCCATAACCTTCTTTCTAAAGGTTATGGAGAAATGGAGAAATGGTCAACAGGCACTCATACTCCACCAGTGTGACTGTAAAAGATATAAGCTTTCTGTAGTCAGTTTGACAGTATCTATTAACCGCTGTTGCAATGTACAGCCTCTGCCCTAGCAATTCTATTTCTGTGAGAAAGAGGTAAACGAGGATACAAAAATTATGTACACAATTATCATCACAGCAATGTTTTTAACACCAGAAAGTGAAGGAGGAAGGGAGGGGCAAGAAAAACAATACAATTTAAAAATATTCAAACTACAGAGTAATAGTGAACTGAAAACAAATCTAAATCCACACAATACTATATAGCCATTAAAGTAATTATGTTATTTGGCAGCATATATAAAGGTATCATCATGAAATATCTTTTATAATCTTATACTCAAGAACATATAGAATATGATCATATATGGCATGCATGCATATACATACATACTCATTCTCTCAAACACACACCCTCTACAAATTTTCAAGTTTGGAAAGAAAAACACTAAATTATACCAAATTTTTTTTAGGTAGTATCATTTATTCATATGTGCATTTTTTTTTCCTTAGGTATACTTCATGAATTTCTAGAGACTGCACATTACTGTTAATAAAAACATGACAAAAATTATGTTTCACAAATCATAAAAACTACTTGATGACTTCTAGAATAAGAGATTATTCTAGAAAGTTAACTATAAAAATAAATCTACTGGCAAACTCAAAGTTACACAAAGTTCTGCCAAAACCATAGCTCATGATGGATGTCCTTTTCACATAATTACTTATTTCAACTCTTGCTAGAAATGTTCTTGATGCATGTAGAAAAGAGATTGGGCCCTGGAGTCAGACCCATGTTCAAGTCCCAACTCTGCCACATATTGTGTAAGCCAGAGTTAGCTAGCTCTCTACGTCTCAGTTTCCTCATCCATAAAATATGGATAACAGACTCAGCCTCTTAGGATTCTGTGGGGATTAAAATGAAATATAGGTAACTAGAGCACACAGCACTAAGCTTGCACATGCAAAGCAATCATTTGATGGCAATTATTACTATTATTACTGTCACTATATTAATCAAGAAAGAAAATCAAAAGTGCTTTAAGGGCAGTGACCATGTCTTATTTGTGTTCGTCCCTGGATCCCTGGCACCTGTGTGCCTGACAGACAGCAGACCTTTAGTAAACGTCTGCTAAATGAAATGCATCTAAAATTAATTAACCTACTTGCACCTCAATTTTTTTCTGGCAAAATCACAGAATATCTTGCAGAGGTGAAAACTGATAAACATAAGACACTTAGTTTAACAGAGGTTCTCAATAAATGACAGCTACTCTATCAGTGAACTTGTCCCTATAGACCTCAACAGGAATCAAGGCTGAAGGGACAGAACAGATATATTTCCTCTGAATTTCCTTTAGTACTTGAGTACTGAGATATCGCACAGATGAACTATTACTTTTATTTGGACTCAGGAAAGAAAATTCTCCATTTATGGGCACACATGCTAGTGAGCTAACTATTAAAGTAGTAATCTTTAGACTGCCACAAGCACTTTTGGATAGGCAGCCAAAACAGTTAACTTTACCACAAAGGGAGAAAAAACTGTGGTATTTCAGAGAACCCATGAGCTCAGGACACAGTATATACAAATAGGGACCATGAAAAACAGTGGATTAATTGTTCTTGGCGCTTCAAATGAAAGTTTTTAAGACGATGATCTGAATTAGGAAGTAACACTTTTAACAAGCATTGCGAAATGAATTATTAAGGAAGTACAAAATTTATGAAGCTATTCAATTATCTAAAAGTATTTTCTTCACAAAAATCAAAACAAATGGGAATGCATTTTAAGAAGAAAAACAGATTCTCGGGGTGGGGGAAAAAAATCACTGAATTCTACAGGAAAAGGTGAAAAAACTATTGACATGAAACCAAAAATAATTCTGTATAAATCGTAACATTCTTGTACTGGTATTTAAAAGAAATAGTCATCTGAAAAAAAAAAAACAAAAAGGCTAACATAGGGAGAAGAACTCAAAAACTGCACAGATCAGTAATTTGTGCCGCACTGTTTAATTTTCCATGTCTAATTTGGCAGAAATCTCAGATTTCATACAAAAGTGCTTAATAGAAGGTTTATGGTCCTACTTCTGTAATGAATCTGCTGAAAGGAAAAAAGGCTACTCAGCACTCGTTAGCTTTGAGTTAAACTTGTCTGCTCTGTATCCTGGAAACATACTATGTCATGATTTACAGACACTTCATGGTTTACAATATTATACATTGAAGTAAAAATGCCATATAAAAATCACTATTAAGAAAATAATAGTTTGGTAATGACTTTCAAGACAACTAGAATAAACATTAAAGTGAAGCAGCAGTAAACTATCATACACGGATTATAACTCGATAAAACTGTTACTTTAACAAATGACATTCAGAGAATGGCAAAATCTTGCTCATTCTCTAGATTCGGAGTAATGGGTATACAAGGATCTATTTTGATTAAGTTTTAAAATTATTATACTTTTTTTAATTAAGCAGACAAGCCACACCTACATTCTCACATCAATCACCCACAAGTCAGTGATAAAGCTGTTGCACAGGTTAACTTTACAGTGACAGACAGAGATCTACATGACCAACCACAAAAACCAGCAAGAGTTGTAGAGTTTACTACTAGACTTGGTCAACACTGGCCAACACTCCATTTAACAAGAGTTTCTCATCCCAAAAAGGAATGATTTAACTCACTGGAATCAAACTACAATTGATGCTAGGAGAAAAAAAACTAAAATCTGTTCTCAACAGGGTAGATTTTATAAGAGTCTAATAATATGCATGTATTATTATTATACTTTTGTCACAAATTCATTCTTCCATTCATCAATCCAAGTATTTCCTGAGTAGCACCTACTATATGCCATACACAATGCCAAGTACTGGAAATACAGTCACAAAGAAAGCAAATAAAATCTGCTCTCCAGGAACTTATAATTTAGAAGGAAATACAGATATATGGTCTACCTTATCCCCACCTACTCAGTGAGCAACTAGACAAATGAATCCTACTGAATTAACTGGGAGGGAGAAAATGACCAGTAGAGAAAAATACAGAAAAAGACATGACTGAAAACAGTGTAACCCAAAATACCTAACCTAAACAGGAAAAACAATCTTTTATCTTAGTTGCTGAAATAGTTTCTTGGAAAAATACATTTATTTCTGTAGCTTATGATACTGCTATAACCAACTGCTTCTGAAAGAAAACTTCTATCTTGTCTAATTTATATACATAATTTAGCCTGACCAAAAAAGTCTCCTTTTTCAAAAAAAGTAAACAAATGTTACCTATAGACATCCCTTAAAAGGGTAGCTTTAAACATTTAACTCACTGTCAAATATTCAAAGTTCATATATAGTATCATTCAAAGTCAGCTGTATAACATTCCTTCCAAGTTACCATAAATCTCGGTAGAAAAGGATGAAAAGCTTAAACCTGGGTGTATTTAATGTTACAAAAAGGTTCAAAAGCCAACTCGTCTCACTTTTAAGTTTTCGGATTTTCAAGAAATAAAGGAAAAGAAAAGGGGAAAAAAGAGACTTGATAAGGGCCATTCTATCTGGACCCATTAAAAGAACAGATTCCCATTCATGATAAAAATCTAATTAAATATACATGCCAAGCTCTCAGAATTCTTCTCCTTTCTGCCATAACTTACTAAGGTTTCTCCGGCAAGGTCACCTACACAAAAGATTCATGAACAGATCCCTCTGAATGGCTGAGCTATAAGCAATGATGAACAGTCCTGCATGTCCTGTCTTAGGAAGTCACCCAGAGTCATTATTTATTAAATGGTTCTATTTATTGCTCTGTATTAGAAAAAGAAAAGATGTTTAAAGCGTAGTAATGTGGCTGGCAACAATAGTTAAGAAATCAATTATTCCAACCAAAGCAGGAAGGAAGTCACTGTAACTTTGAAGAATCCTCACTGATGTCAAAATATCCTGTCCCATTTCATGTCCAAGATCGTAAGTTTTAAATCCTCTTCCAGTCACCCCTCTAGGACTCAATGAAAGGTGAGTCATTAACATATTTCACAAAACTCAAGGGCAAAAGAAAAGCAGTAACCTGCTCAAGGTCACAGAGCTAGTTATGTGACAGAAACACAACTGAAGTGAGACTAGTGCATCCTTCCAAATCTTTTTCCAACTATACAATCTTGCCAAGTAAAAGCCATTTTATTGGAGGTGTAGGAGAGAGGAGATGGAATCAGGTGACAAGTGGTGGTGAGGAAACTAGCAAATTATTCAGTTACAGTTATTATGTAAACTAGGAGGAAAAAGGAATTTTCTCCCAGAAATCAGCATGTGTAAAGACTCTGTGCATTTGCCAGAGTCTCTGTGCCAATCACTTCATGACCCTCAAAACCCCTACAGGAATTAATAAAGGACAATTCACATTTAAGGGACTACAGAAAAGAAAGTTACATTACAGTTCGCTGAATCGCCAAGATCTTTCCTTCCCCAACTACCCCAAACCCGGTGTCTTTCTTTCAGTCTACACATTTCCTGTATTAGCCAGAAAATGTACACCCTCCAAAAACAAAAACAAAAAAACAACAACAAAAAACATGTAATGTGAGTGAGCTAGACTGGGCACAAAGCTAGGAGACTGAAGAAAGATGTTTAATACAGCATGATACATACCCGCATTTTTCGCACTGAAGACTTACTCCTTATCCTCCAAACACTTCGATACTGCAAAAATGAACCTAAAAAACTGGTTTTTCAACCTCCAAAATAGGTTAAACATGAACTAATTAACTGTTTGCATAACACTTTGAAGATGTGAAAGTGTGTAAATGTTAATTATTAACGTTATCCTGCATATGGAGTAAAATACAGACCTACTGGCAAGTTCCTGCTACTTTCAAGGCACAGACACAGAAGCCCAGCATGTTTTTAAGAGTTTTAGGAAAACTTTAACGGCAGACCACAATGATTTTCTATTTACCAGAACAAGCTGGAATTTTAAGCTTGTTATTTGGGATATAATTATATCAGTGGGGGAAAAAAAAGGGACTTAAGGCATATATAATAAAACCAGAGTATGTTAATAGGTCACCAAGTCCTGGATGAAAATTACAGTTCATTGACCTAAGAGAGGCAAACTAAAATCTCTGAACCTCAGTTTCCTCCTCAAAAAAATACCTATTTTACAGGGTTATTGTAAGGAATTAAGGGAATGTAAATGAACACACAACATGCAGGCAAGCACTCAGTAAAGGTTCTTTCTTCCCGTTAGTGACTTCACTTTTTAGAAAACACCTTTTAGGAGAGAGCTTGCCTCTTAGGATTCTTCTAGAATGGAAAAATCTTTTAAATGCACATTATCCTATGCTCTAAGCATACATGCAGCACCATTTAAGCTGGAGGGCCCAGGCAAAAGCTTTGGTCATTCGTGTCCACTGACCCATATATATTCTTAATCCTCAAACAGAGAAGCACCTCAGCCCGGCCCCAAGGCCTCACGTGACCAATAGAACAATTAAAACTCAACTTTTGTTGCCACAATTTTTTTTTCCTAAATAACTTCCAAACTGTAAGGTCACATCCAGAGTTTCTTTGTATTCTGAGTCCAACCACTCTTTGGCAAAAAACCTTCCAGTTTATAAAAGGTAACAGAAATTATTCCCATGCAATGCCTCAACGGACTTTCCTTGTCTCACTCCGGAAACACGCCCACTTTAAAGGGAGCAGAAATCAACTGGCAAAACCAGGCAGGTAGACTGATTTACAGATACCATTTCAAATTATACTAAGTGCGCTTTTACAAGGGATTTATGAATTACAGAAAATGTCAAATATGCAAAAAGCTGCTGCGATATCTACCACCTTTAGCACAGTCATCACCTGGGAAAAAGAATACTTCTAAAAATCTAGTAAATAATGATAGTATAATTCAGATTTAGAAAAATGATTCATGCTCAATTCAATTTATCTGAAGTGACCTGCCCACCACAATGCAAATGCTACATGATGTTCCCTTTGAACAAAATGGTGCAGCATCTAGCCAGATAAGAACAATTTTCCCAGGAGCTATTATGGACTCATATCCAAACCATACTCTTACCCAATTCTCTCCCATGTGAGCAAGGGCTCAAATTTTCGAGACAACAGACCATAGTCAAAGACTCATCTATAGGAATAAGTCGTGTTAGCAACCAGAAACGAATGAAACCCATCGGCTCAGAAGCTTACCAACTAAGCAAAATCTCCAAAAATAATAACTACCTCTATTAAAGATAAGGTTAATATACATATACATTGCAGAATATTTAGAAAATACAACCTACCTACCATCTCACTCTTCCAGACTACCTTGTGTGTCACCTGTATGTGAAGTACATGCATGGGATACCCCTGCATCACATTAAAAGACTGAAAATGTACAACAGATCTAATATTTCTATTTCATTCTCACAGGAGAAATGTTTTCAGCATGTGAAGAATCCTAACCAACTCTGACATAATATACAAGTATCATTTTAGGTCACTATCACCTTCCTTCACTCAGATCTACCGCTCACTTACGCCTAGTTGTTGTTTACCACTGCTATTATTACTAGCTACCATGCCATGTGCACCTCCTTGTGCCAGCTTTATACATTCCTAATTCCTACAATAACCCCCACTGCCCTCTCCTTCTCTACCTACATACAATTCTCTAATTCTTATATCCAATCCAGACTTCATCCTTGAACTCCAGATTTGCATACCCAAATACTGACTAATACTTTCATTTAAAAGTCTCACAGATCAAACTCAGCATGCTCCAAAGAGAAGTCACAATTTCTTCCTTCCAGTAAATTCATTCCACATATTCCCCACCTAGGGATCATCCTTATTTCCATTCTTTCCTTCCAAACCTTTTTTCCAATTCATAAGTAATCCTATCAGTTCTATTTTCAAAGTGTTGTGATTCTGACCACTTCTCACCACTTTCACCGCTACCACCCTAATCCAACCCACCATCTTCTCTAAACCGTACTACTGCAAAACTTTAACTCATCTCCCTTTTCTACTCCTGCTCCCTACATACACAGTGAAACCTTTAAAACCTACATCTGCTCTTGTCACTCCTTGCTCAAATCCTTCAGTTGCTTCCCATCATACTTAAAAGTCTACTGGATCAGGCCTCTACCTACATGTACTGCATCATCTCCTATAGTTCTCCTTTATCACCCATCCCAGCCACACTAGCCTCCCTCCTCCCGCACACTCCCATCTGAAACTCTTTGCATCCAATGTTCCTTCTGCTCAGAACATCCAGGGATCTTCAGGGGGCTTACAAGCCCCCTTCACTTCCTTCAGATCTCTGCTCAAATCTATCTCCTCAGAAAGACCTTGATTTTGGGCCTGCCCATCTTCTACTAATGCTCTTTATATTCTTCCTAGCATTACGGCCATCAGACATCATCGAAATTGTTTTGTTCACTTGTTTATTAAAAGTTTATAAAAACAGGCAGTAGGCCAGATTTGGCCTGTGGGCCATTGTTTAAGGACCCCTAATATAGTCAAAATTGTACTGACAGACAGCAGAGTAGTGTTTACCTATGGTGAGCCAGGCAATGGGGTAAGGGCTGAAGGGAGAAACTGCCTGTAGGGTGGCACAAGAGAATTTTCTGGAATGATGGAAATGCTCTATATCTTGATTGTGCTATTAAATTACACGCATGGATACATATGACAAAACCCATCAAACTCTATATGTATATAATGGGTATAAACTCTATATACATATAATGGGTATATAAATAATATCTCAATAAACTTGATTTATTTTCAAAATGTACTCTTTCAAGCTGATAGTGTCAATGTTATGAAAAGCATAGCCTTTTGAGTCAGAATAATCTCAGTTCAAAATTTAGCATGATAGTTTTATAATTATGTGACCACTGTTAAATCACTTTTGGGGCTATTCCCTCACCTTGAAACTGACTAATGCTTGCTTGCTTCATATGTTTATTTTAAAAAATTAAATAAGAAATGTAAGACACATAATATAACACCTGACATATAAGATTTGAGCAAACCAATTAAAAAAATAATTTAAAAAAAAGTCAATAAATATAAGACGACTATCTTCTTTTGTACTCTTCAAATATTCTGACATTCTTTGCTCACTGTTTATTATGGTTTCACCTGACTTCAAGCATTGGCATGCAATGTCAGTTCCTGTGATTTCACAGTAATATGGGTCTAACAGCAAGCGCTGAGAACTAAGATTTCTTTAGAGTTTAGAAAAACATTTCAAGATAAATATGTTGTAAAAGGAAATATGAGAAGAGCTAAAAGTAAAAAGTATATTTTCCCAAGAAGAATGGCAATAGAAATTGTATATTTTAATCACCTTTTATAAAGAAAAACCAATAAAGTTTGTTAGATGTTTTCCCCTTTTAGACTAAGATTTAAATTTTATCCAGAAGAGTAGCCAACCAATAAAAATGACAGCATGACAGTATTTGTATAGTGCTTTATCTCATGTGTTTCTCACTATAGTACTATAGAGTTTATAGGATAAAATTACTATTAAGTGTTTTTATTTTATAAGTAAGAATACTAAGCCCGAGTAGAGATCACCATCAGAGAATCATCCTGGGTTCTGTGAAATTTTCTACATAACTTTTAGGTGTCCTTCCTTAACTTGACATATTTAGTTGTCTAAAAGATAACTTAATTACAGTGTGACATACTTTCTTAATCCCTAACCATTCAGAAACAACTAGCAATTTAGGGTGGTAGATAGAGGCTATAGCCAAATATGAGCTTATAATATGATAAGTGAAAATTCAAAAGGACTGATTTCTAAGAGAAAGAGCCTGCACAGTGAAGTACATCAGAAATCTCTCATATCTTTTCCTTCACCCTCCCCCCCAATACACACAGCACCCAAACACATTGCTGTCCACCTTTCCCATCACTGTCTTATGATATCCCAGTCAACCCACAGGTGGACTTCCTTCCACTAACAGCTTCCTCGCCCCTCCCCATGTACAGTGGTAAGACAGCCTAATAGTGAGTGACT
Organism: Pteropus alecto; assembly: GCF_000325575.1. Taxonomy (NCBI): domain Eukaryota; kingdom Metazoa; phylum Chordata; class Mammalia; order Chiroptera; family Pteropodidae; genus Pteropus; species Pteropus alecto. Next base: position 622,578 of record NW_006430726.1, on the reverse strand, counting down.
CAGAACTGCTTCCAAATGGACGCCTGTCCCTATCAGTAATAACCAAGTCTACTCAACTGAACTTAAATGTTAACTTTCGAAGAGGGGATTACCAAAGATCTAAGTTTGTTCATTTAGCTTTGTCAAGAATGTTTTTTTCCTCTGAATCTGAGTCTGATGAAATATAATTTTACTATGGTTAAAAGGTTAAAATCTTTACTTTATAAGAAAACCAAAGGAAACCCTTATTTAAAAAAAAAAAAACTTATTTATAATATACAAAATGAGATACAAAATCCTTCTAAGAAAGCTTATGGAAAGATGAGATTCAATATACAGAAATGTCCATTACAGGTTAATATTTCTAGAATGTATCTATTCCATTTGGTATTGTGAATGTTCTAAAATGAGCTGTTATAACTGACTTAAATCACTGCTTCCTTCTGTAACTGGTAGCACCTTCGAAAACTGCTATATGAAGAGGAAGTGTTTGCTCTCATCTCTGAATTGTACTAACATTAACTCCCAGTTCTATCTTAAGCAAGTTTGAGAAATGCGGTCATAATCTACACCTATTATTTTTCAAGACTAGGCCAAAATAAGAAAAGCTGGAACTGAGTGTATAACTCAGATATCCTACTACAAATGTTGAAAAGAATCCATCTCTTACCATCTCCTAAACATTATAAATGCAGAGTTCTACTCAACCAAGCCACTCTGCAAGTCCCAGTCAAAGACTAGTGAGTGATAGAGAAGATAAAAGCTATTTCTATTAATATTCAGTTCAACTAGCACCTTTAAAAAACTGCATTTGATTAAGACCCAAGTCTCAGAAGGATTCCTTATTTATGAAATAGCTAAACCACCGTACTCACAAGCATCAGACTTTTAAAAATGCTTTGTCATACAAAATTATCAATATTGTTATCATTATAGCTACCAGGTAATAGACACCTACTAAATGGTAGGCACACAGTTTCATTTAACCTAAGAACACTGCAAAACACATTACTACACCTTCCACGGTAGGAAATCCAAACCCTTAAGAAGTTAAGTGATCTGCTCAAGGCTGCACCAGTCAATGGAAGAGCCGGGATTTGAGCTCAAATTTACCTAGCTGCAAAGAACGTCTGCTCTAAACTGCTACCCCTGCTTTCACAAATGAGAAACAGGCAGAGTGTGAATGGATTTGTCCAAGAGTTTTAAGCATTTCAGCAACAAAGGGAGAAAATTTCTACATCAAAACCACTTTTTGAAATCCACAGTGCACTTTTTGAGAATTAACAGGTTAAAAAGAATGGTTGGAAATTCTTTTAAAGTAAATTTCATCACAGAGCTGCAAGTGAACTGTCATTTTAGCCAAGTTTCCAGAGTTAGTGGTTCTATGTATACTACCACTAGCTAACAGAAAGCACTTCACCCAATTCAAACATGTACTGAACACCTGCATTGTGTTAAGGCTCAGTCCTGCGGAAGAGGGTACAAAGCTAAATAAGAAACAAGGCCCATCACAAGCCTCAAGGAGTCAGACTAGAGGAGTCCATTTACACTGCATATAGTTGGCATTAGTCAGGCAAATGAAAATGTGAGAAATCCTAAAAGAAAAGAATGTATAACATGCTATCACGGCTCAGAGAAGGCAAGCGACTGGCCTACTCGTCACATGATGTTGTAATAATATTTGTTTACATTGTGTCCCTCCTTGACAACCCCTTCCAACCTGCCAACCTCCTACCCCACAATCCCCTAAAGCAGGAAGACACCTGGAAGGAAAGCCTTAAGAGCAAGGATTTTGACTCCTCAAAGTGACCCTGTTACTGCAGTTTAAAAGTTCAAGGCTTATTATTTGTTAATACATGCATCATACTTGACATAAGCATTACTTTTCAAAATGCATATATTCATGAACTGAAAAAAAATACAATGGTTCTGACATAGAGATGTTTTTCTTTAGCTTCATCAGGTGAAGAAAAGTTGGTTCCTCGAAGCAAAATGAGGCCAACCAAACCAGAAAAACGCAAGAACACTTCTGTATATACTCACTTGGCATGAGAAATCAATCAAAGCCAACTGACAACTATTTCTCGAATTTCTCATTCTAACTCAGCAAATGGCCAAGGGATATAACAACTGATATGAACACATCCTGGTCATTTTGTTGCACTAAAAATCTGACCGACATTTAAGCCAGTTCCAGCTGGAGGATTTAAACAGAATTATTCCCACAAGATAAGCTGATTGAACCAAATTCAGTAGAATCATGGACTCAAAACCTGACAAGTCTTATAGTTAATGGCGTCTGTAAACCCCCAAGAGACCACGAAGGACTACCAGAACTGTAAGTGATTTAACTCAGCTGATCCTAACTCCTTTACAAACTTGCAAAAAACGATCTTTCAAAAACTGCTGCATTTGTCCTGATCTGGGCAATCAAACGTTTCAGAAAAAAAGAATAAACTGCTTCTTCTAAAAATAAAAGGGAGAGGGGAATAAGAAAAAATGGGCACACTGCTCTTGCCTTTAGTTCTAAAGGCCTGAAGCAATAAACTCTCAAAATAACTTCACTGAGGAACACAAGTCACCTTTCATTGTGAATCCTAAATTCATAGTGAGATCTACAGACTTAACTGTAATGGAATCATTGTGCTGTAAGAACTAGTTCCAAGAAACAAAAACAAACAAAAAAAAAAACTTGTCTATCCTTTCCTTTACAAAAACCATTTTGAAGGCTTTTCCCGCATTGTTTTAACACTCTTCACATACTGGTTGACTTTGCAAAAAGAAAAAAGCGTCAGTAAGCCCTATTTACAAAAAAAATAATTCTTTTTTCTTTGGTCTCAAAGTATGGCTTGCACTTTGTACCCGGAGCGGGTCCCCTCGGGCTGCACGTCTCCGACCCGCGTAGGTCCCCGGCCGCGCCCCCGGGAGCAGGCGCGGCTTCGCATGTTTATCGTCCGCGTCCGCCCGGGAGAGCTGCTCCCTCGCGTCCCTAGCACTTGTTCGTGGACTCGGTCGAACGAGAGAGACCCACCGAGCGGCCGAAGTTCCAGGACCCCGGAGGAGCCGTCCAGGGAAGCCGAAGGTTGCAGGTCCGGGCCTCGCGGGGGCGCGGGAGTGCCTGAGGGGGCACCCGCGGGGCTCT
>NW_006430726.1:610545-619246 GCF_000325575.1 Pteropus alecto | reverse complement strand
CGCTCCAAGCGCCCGCAGGGGAGGGGCCCGCGCTTTTCGCCTGACCCCTCCTCAAGTTGGAAACTTCCCCCAACTCCACCAACTAAGTTGCGCTCTCACCGTGCGGCGCCCGGGGCTTCCCCCGCGGGCAGAGTCGGAGCAACTCCGCACCTTCGCCGCGGATCGCGGAGAAAGACAATAGGCGGCCGTTCCCCCCGCCGGCGGCGGCGACGGCTTCAGGCTGCGGCGGCCGAGACGAGAAGCAGGCACCGCGGTCTCGGCGGAGCCCAGGAGCTTCTCGGCGGCGGCTGCTCCCGCTCCGCGACGGCCCTACACACAGCCCCAGTCTCTGCCTGCGCAAGCGCCACCAGCCGCTCGAGGATGGGCGGGCCACCCGGGGAGGGCAGTAACGCCTACGAGCCTAACCGTGAGCAAGCGCGGAGCCAACGATTGCGAGCTGGGATTGCACGGCAGAGCTGCCCGTCTAGCTCCGTGAGACCAATAGGAAGGCACCTGGGCGGCCGGCCCAGGTTGCTAAGGCAGGCAGAGGTTGAACGCCGGTGCTGCGCCGCGGCAAAGTGGTCGTAGCCGGGTGGCAGAGGTTGCTCTGAGAAACGCCCACTCACCTTCTCATCTCCGCCCTATCTCCGAAACCGCCCTTCCTCTGTCTACATGCCGGGTGCTTACCTGAACTGTAGCACTTACCACACATACTGAAATGATTTGTTTTTCTATTTCTCTCTACTTAAATCAGAAAGTGGGTTCTAGTCTTATGTGTGTCCAGTGCCTAGGAGAATCATTGCTAGGTATTCACCAAGTGTTTCAGTTGTGTAGGGTGGGTGAATGGATGGAGGGAGATGGATGGATGGATGGATGGATGGATGGATGGATGGATGGATGGATGGATGGATGGGTCTGTGGTGGCATCAGGATTGTGGTGGTGCATTCCAAGAACTTTTGGCTACTCGATGGCCACTAAATCAGACCGCCTTCGAATTGCAAAGGAACCTCAGAAATTATCTAGTGGCATTTGAGAAACAAAATGTGGTCTGCTGGCACAGGAAGAAACTTCATTTTGATAGTTATGTGTTTATTTTAATGCGTATGGGTGGAAGGGGCAGGGGAAATGGCTATCACGTCAAACCATTATTTCATTGACGTTATTTCTTAGATCAAATAGAAAGTTGTAAAAAAAAAAATGAGTGTACTTAAAAGAAATATTAAGTACAAAATAGAGACACTTTGTATGCAGTTTGAGAACGTGGAAATTGATCATGATTGAAGTACAGTGGTTACCTAGGAGGAGAAAGGTTATTGGCTGGGAGGCAACAGGAGGGCTGCTGGAAGTGTTCTGTATTTTGGTCTAGGTGGTAGATAACAACGCTGCAGACACGTGAAAATTCATCCAGCTGTACAGCTAAGATTAGTGTACTTTACACATTTAACACATGTATTTTTTTGTCCACTTTTTAAAATAGTGGTATAGGATATGGCAAAAAAATTAATGTGAAGAAGCAAATGACTGCCTTTTGAGAAACTCTGATCCAGGCAAGCTCACACCAGTGACAATACTGAGGGAGGGGTACTGTGAAAACTCACTGTGTACCGGGCACTGCCATTGTTTGGTGGCTCTAAAAATTAGAAATGCTCCTAGCCTTGAGATGAAATTTGCTTACCCATAAGTGGACCTGGTTCCCACATATATTTTCTTAGTTCACCCTCACAGAATGAAAAACCAAGGCCAAACATTTTCAGTATTTCATGTGAAATCATTTCCCAACCACCTCATCATGCTGCTCTCCCTCCTTCATACTCACTCTAATCCGTCCTTGTCAATATTTAAAAGGTGGCACAGAGAGAGGGGACTCCTAGGCCCCTAGATCCTCAATTCTGCCACAAAGAAGCCCACCACGCATAGGTCACTCCTCTTCAAAGAATCTCAGTCTCCTGTAAAGCAAGGGAGCTAACCTAGAAAATTGCTTGGACCCTAACTTGCGATAATACCATGGAGGGTCTGGCTGTCCGTTATACAGGCAGCAGCGAATGTTACCTTGTCTTCTCTCTAGTGACTGCTGACACCACCACTCCCTGCTGCCTGCCTCAGCAGAATTTACACCTTTCCAGTGGGGTGCAGGAAGGGTCAAGAGTCCAGCACTTTTCAAAGTTTGCTGTGCCTATAAATCATCTGGGAGGTTTTGTTAAATGTCGATTCTGACTCAGTACATCTGGGATGGAATCTGGGAGTCTGCACTTCTAACAGATTCTGGGGTGATAGTGATGTTGCTGGTCTGGGACCCCACTTTGAGGAGCAAGGGTATATTCTAAATTCCCCAGACAGCTGAGCCCTCATTTTCTTAGAGAATTCCTATCTGCATGGCTGGCACTTTCTCACCATTCAGGCATCAGCTTTAGTGTCCCTTTTCAGAGAAAACATCCTTGACTAGCCTTTAATAACCCACTTTTACCTAGTCCCGCTCATTCAAATTACTCAGTTTTTTTCAGAGCATTTATCCTAGTCTGAAAGTATCTTATTTATTTTATGTATTTATTGGCTGTCTTCCCCCACTATAATGTAATCTCTCAGAAGTCTGTTTTGTTTACAGTCTCTCCCTTCTTTCCTCCCTCCCTTCCTCCCTCTCTCCTTCCCTCTCTCCCTTTCTCTCTCCCCGCCCTAAAATAGTACCTATAGGAACAACAGGAACTCAATAAAAGTTTTGCATGAATGAATTTGTACAGAAGGAGCTACTATGAGATGCCTTCAAACTGAGTGTCCCTGATACTAAAGATTTGTTCTTCCAAAGAACACCAAATATCTCTACCCAGTGTGCCGCATTTCACCAGAAAAAGATTTTGGGTTTAGTAATTTTCTCATTTTTAGTTTACAAGCCAGAAAAGATGCCAGGACCTTATCAAATAGCAGTAGGATTTTGTATCTCTGAACTATCTCTCCAGTTGACTTATATGTCTTTTATTTACATGTTATAATACCTAAAAATATAGTAAGGATAAAACCCATTTTACAAAGAGTCCCTGCAAATGCCAAAACAAAGAAAAAGCAAAATCACCACAGTCGCAAGAACATGAATTTCTCTTGAGACTCATGGTTCCCAAAATATCCAGTGAAAGAATAAGTACTGGAACGAACTTGTCCCAGAGCTCTTCTTCCATAGCAGTGGACATTTAATTGTTTTTGTGGTACAAGTAGTACCCTAATGTTCTTTAAGGGAACTTCCATGTTTGGCTCGTTGCTTGAGGTGAAGCCAAATTCACCAGGACCCCAAATTCTGTAGCTCAGCACGTGATCAGACCTGAGGCAATCAATTCATCTTATCTACAGGCAGCAATGATTAGTTCAAGGTTGAGCACGTGACCCCAGACAGGCCAATCAGGGGCAAGAAGAATAAAATCTACCCTCTGTTTGAACTATTAAGGTAGCTGACTCTTTCTCAACTGGAAGGATATGCTTCTCCAGCATCTTATTACCACGAGGAAAGAATCTCTTTGAATGAGGCCAGCACAGTGAAAAGGCTGAGAAATAAAGTAAACAACATCTTGGTGACAATGAACTGCTGAATCCAGCAATACCTGAAGCTCGAACAACACATAAACTTTTCAATCATATAAGCCAATAAAGCCAGTCAGAATAGAGGTTCCTGTCACTTGCATCCATAAGAATTCTAATTGACATACCATCCATGAACTGATGATCCCTAGTCAATTACCTGACAAGCTTCGCAATCAATTAGCAAATAGCCATTGAGAGTTTACTGTAAGGGTGCCAGGCCCTAGGCTTGGCCCGGGGATTAGAGATGAAGAGCAAGGGTCTTGCCTTTAAGGAATTCTCAGTCGAGTGAAGGAAACACGTAGACAAACTAGCAAAAAATCAAAAGTGTAAATGTCCTAACAGAGGCAAAGGTAGGGTGTTAGGGGACACAAAGAAAACTTCCACTCAGAGGGTGAAAGTTCAAGTGAGGCATTTAGGAGGATATGACAGATAAACTAGGTCTTGAAGGACAAGTAACCTGGTGAAGAACAATGAGATAGTGCAGAAAGCTAGGGTGTGTGTGCATAGGTAGCAAAGGACCTCCCCAAAAGAAGAGCAAATGCAAAGACATGGAGCTATATCAGAAACACAACAGACACAAGAAACTGGAGAGGGAAGCAGGTGAAACTGAAGGATGTTACCCAAAGCCAGGTTATACTGCCTTACGAAGGAGTGCGGTATTTATTCTGAAAATCCAAGAGGAACCCTCAAAAGATTTAAGCAAACTATTGAGAACAGATTTTCATCTTAGATCACCTTAGCACCATGTGCTGGATTTAAGTGGGGAATAGGGACGAGAGTAGGGGACAGGGAATCTCCAAGAGAAACCTGGCTCCAGGTAGGAGATTTTATAGCCCAGACCTAAGTTTTCATACTTCAGATGGCAGAGGGAACCTTCCTTCTTCAATGTCAAGCCCACTGCTGTCCAACAGAAATATATGGTGACTTACGTGTGATTTTAAATTTTCTAGTAGCCGCATTTAAAAAGTTTTTTTTTAAAGGTGAAATTAATTTTAGGGATATTATTTAACCAAATAGATCCCAAATATTATCATTTTAACATGTAATCCATGTAAAATTTATTGAGATAGTTTTACATTCTTTTTATCATACTAAGTATTCAAAGTAATCCAGTGTGTATTTGACACTTAACAGCATATCTCAATTCAGACTGGCCACGTTTCAAATACTCAAGAGCCACGTGTGGCTGGTGACTACCATACTGGACAACACAGTCAGGTTCATTGATTCTGATACAGTCTGTACCTGGGAACTGGTTCCGATCCACAGCATGTGCCTGTGGCCATAATTCCCACACTGTGCCTCTTTCATTTGCATTATCTCATTTATTTTTTACAATCCTGGGCGGCATTATTATTCCCCTTTTAAAAGTAACTCAGGCTTAAAGAGATTAAGTAACTTGCTCCAAATCACATAGCTACAGATTGGCACAGTTTATCTTCCAAGGGTTGAAAAGTAAGGGAAAGTCGTTAAATCCAGTTTAGAATAGCACACTGACTAGGTCTTCCCTCACTTGAGTGCTCTCACCACCTCCCCTCTTCTTTGCCATTTAGAATTGTGAGTGCTCAGCCTATCTATAGAGTAGGTGCTCAGTAAAGAGCTATTTAGGCAACCGAATCCCTTGTTCAGAATATATTCCTACAATACATTTCGGAAATTGTGCACGCAGATTAAACAATGTCGAAGAAACTGATTAGAGTTATATGCTGGATTATAAATAAATGCAAAGTAAATGGCATTTATCTTTATGATTATTTACCAGCTCAGACAGTATTAACATTTCAAGAACTTGTATGTACATCCATTGCAAATAGTCATCCTGAAAGGCTATGGTGGTTTATATCTTTGCTATTACGGTATCAGAGTACCTAACCACTCTAATTTAAATTCTTCTTGTGTTAGACAGAAAGACCAGAGCTTTAGAAGCAGCCGGGGCTGGGTTTGGATCCTGGATGCTCAAGTTCGCTGTTTATAAAGCGATCACTCCCATCCAATAGCCACACGATGACAAATATATAAAACAATATGTGCATACCCCTTAGCATGTTGCCTGACACGATGTGAGTGGTCTGTCCGCTTAAACTTTCTCCTCCACCTCCTCCTTTACAGACACATGAAAGACAGTCTAGAAGTAGATCCTATTATGCAGAAAAGGTGCCATGACCGACCGAAATGCTAGGAAACATGGACCCTGCCACAACTGTAATAGAAAATTTCTGACAAAAAGTGCATATTGTCATGTATTGACCTCTCCAATAGGTATGGCAGCCACCTAGCCTCCTGCTCCCAAGGGGTTCATCAGCCTTTAATTATACCACTTAGTGATAGACTAATTTATTTAATTTCTGAAATCCTTGCTTTTCTCCATAATGACCCTTCTAGTAATGGGTTTGCTTAAAGGCTGCTCGTGTGATCAAATTAAACTTCTAAAGTCATTATATGTCCAGTGACAAGAGCTAGGGACTGGGTTCATGGAAAGAAGGGAATCACAAAAGCGTCAGGATTCAGGGACCGCCCTTGCCTCAGAAATAAGTTATTGTCATACTTCTTAGTCAGGAGTCAAGGGGTTTTAATTTCAGAGTACGAAAGGGTCCAGAAATTCTCTCTCAATAACTGCAAAAGAAAACCAGAGTCACTTTTTGGGGTAACATTTTGGTTTGGTTACGTTTGGTTCGGTGTTCAAGCATAAGTTCCAGTTGGGAGAAGATGGGGACTATTGTTCTGATTCCAGAGAAATTTATGGGCTGGCTCATGGACTGCACATTTCATCCGATTGCTTTTCTCTTTATGCCCAGCCTTTTCCAGTTTATTCAGCTGCTCTCATAATTATCCCCAATTATTTATAATGGTAGGCTTCTGAAGCTGGAGTTAGAGAAACATCATGTTTTTTGAGCCCTAACCACTATTTAATGGAAATGGACTCCAACAACTCATGTGAAGCCTAAATTCAGGTTTCATTGGGCGGATTTTTTTAAAATTTGTTTTCATCAATAATACAGTTTTATTTCCCCCCCAAAATTATTTGAGTTGCAATATTAAAGGACAGAAGTCCTTATTTGCTCACAACAGTTACCAATTACTATAGTTTCAGCCCAGCTTAAACCTTTTTTTTTTTTAATGGAGCAAGCATATCACTTGTAATTTTTATTTTATTTTATTTTACTTTAGGTCTTACAAAATAAAAATTCCCAGATTCCAAGGTACTTCAGGAAAGAGCTGGTGGATGAGAAATTAACTGAGTCGGAATCTTGTTTTTTCCCCTACTTTTTATTATTCAATATATATTTCACATATGAACCTCACCAGTTGTCCCAAAAAGAATTTTTAGTTATGTGCTTATTTCTCCCCTAGAGGGTCTGATCAAGGCTCATACATTTCATTTATTAATAATGTCTCTTTATTTTAGACTCCTCTAATTTAGAGAGCTTTCCTTGTCTTTTCTATTTCCTGTATCTTTGGGTCTCCCATGACACTGACTTATTTGAAGAGTCTAGGTCAATCATGTTGTAGTTTGTTGTACAACCTGGATTTGTCTGATCAGTGCCTCATTGGTAGAATTGGGTGGTTGTTGTTGTTGTTGTTATTATTATTATTATTTTATTATTATTATTATTATTATTATTATTATTATTATTTGCAAGAATACTACACAGGGGATATATCCTTTTCATCACATCACAAGAGTTCATTTTACCCTTATTAAACTCATTTCTTTTAAAGTGCTTTCCTTGAAACACTAGGTTCTGGAGCTATTAAAAAGCACTGTCCATTTAAGGGAATACAAGAAATGACTTATATTCTATATTTCTGTGCTCTTGAAGAGTCACTGTGCATATAGTATCATTACATATTAAGGCTCTGAAAAGTATTGCATTTAAAAAAAAATGTTTTTCTTTGTTTAATCCCATATTTCTCAAACTTATTTGGTCATGAAACCAATTTCTCTTGGAAAACACATTAATAACTCAGAGAGGAAAAATGAAGTACTGTGGCCAGATGCGATGGATGCTGGGAAGGCAAAATCAACAGATGCCCATTTCAATCACCTTCCCTCAAGTTCATTCCTTTTCCTATGTTCATTCCTTCAGTAAAGGTCACCATGTAGGCTGAAACCTGCAAGTCACCTCTGAGACCTCCCTCTGCCCTGCCCCAAACATCCAAAGTGATGCCAAGTCCTTTTGACTCCATAGCTTCACATGGCACAACATATCCTCTGGTTTCTGCCTTCCTGCCCCTGTAGATATGCTTACCTCTACACAGAATATCCTCCCATTGCATGTCGGCCTGGCTAATTCCACAAGTCTTAAAAGCCAACTCAAGAACACCACTTCCATGAAGCTCCCAACTTGGGAGGAGTCAGATTAGTCACAACTTGTAGGAAGATGGTTCTGGGTCTCACTTTTATTTGGGAGCTGTTCTCACAGTTAAATATATCTCTAAACCAAGACCTTGGAACTTAGGAAACCTTGGAAACGGATGCAGGCTAAAAGCTGACCTTTCGCCTCCTCTTCTTTCTCTCCAAAATTGCCTAAATGTAGAAACCTACTCATCCATAACTAAGGCATTGGAGAATGTTTTAAAAACTTCACATCTGTGTCTCAATTTGAGAAACTTCATTGAAGTTTATGAGAGAACTACTGAATTTTGTTTTCTTTACCCTTTCTGGCTTCAGTTCGGATTTGATGGGTCTCTGTCACATTAGCTAGAGGAAGCCCTCTGTTAATGCACTTAAATCTTGACCTATAGACCCCAGTGGGTGTATAATTCCCAGCTGAGCTGTGACTGGAGCTCCACGTGAGGAAGCCTTGGCCTCAGCATACATTAGAGACAAAGCTTGGAACACAAGACACTCTTTAGCTGGGGTGATTTTAGCTGGTCTCTTAAAGGGAATATAACGTCTATTTGGAAATATGTTTTACTTCTCTTAGTTTTTCTCAAAGATCTTCATCACCCTCCTCTCATTTTAAATACAACACTACCTCCTGGTTTTCTACTTTAAGTATTCAGTGACAAAAAGACAGCAGCTGTATAAAACACATACACACATGCGCACATACACACACTCACAAGGAGACTGAATTTAAAAGTAAGCCCAGACCTGTTTCACTTTGGCAAGGTTGCCAAGTCAGAGAGAAGCCTTCAAAATAACTTTTGTGT
>NW_006430726.1:580406-610513 GCF_000325575.1 Pteropus alecto | reverse complement strand
TTGTCATTTGTCTCTGACTTGCTTTCCCAAATGCTTCCATTGAGTTATGCCACTTATCACCTGCTTAGTATGTGACACTGTATCTGCCAAGACAAATGTCATATAAGAAAAGCCTGGTGAATGAGGGCAATACAGGATTGCAACATAGAAAGTTTGGGCTTTTTCTTTTAATCCACTTTCTAAGTCTGATTTCCAGATCTTGCCTGTTGCTGGGGTTAGTGGAGTTTTTATTATGCGTGTATGTATTGAATTTAGGTTATAGGGACAGAGCCTCAGATAAATGGGTTCTGATTGGTAGGACAAACTGCCCTTGAAACTCCAAAGCCCTGACAGTAAATTGGATCAAAAAAAGCAACAGTGATTAAAAACAAATGTTCACAAATGTTGTGGAGCTACCAAAAAATGAGGTCATCAGATTTTCAAGGCACGTCCAAAGACCTTTTTCACAACCACAATATTTTTTTAATTAAATAAACTAAATGCTTCTGAAAGTGAGAAGCTGAGAGCTTTAGATAGGGCCAGAAATAGAAGGCAATCACTAGGGAGCCTGAACAGAAAGACTTTATAGTCCTAAACTGCTTCTGCTAGTAAATTTCAGGGCTCAGTTACGGCTCTCTTGCTCTCTCATGCCTACGAGGCCTCTGAGAACCTGTTTGCCAGAGTGAATATCATTGTCTCCAGATTTGGTAAAAATCTCAAGATTCCAGTACGTGTTATGAGAACCGTGGATTTGGCTCTGCAGGTGAAAAGAGAGCCACACGATTAAGTCGTAGTGTCAATATTTCCATTCGGGTCTAATCTCCCTCGTCCCCCAATGCCATCCCCAACAGACAAAACCCAAATCCCATCCAGCATGAGGTTCTTCGACAATTTTAATTTTTGATGATATAACTCTTTCTTTCCTGTAGGGGGTGGGGATAGGGGTTAGGTAGTATCATGAGTCCATAAAAACAAGTCGAATCTGTGGACATAAATTTTCATGGCAATTTTAAAAAGCAGATCTGATCACGTTACCCTCCTTCTTGGACTGCTCTAAGGATTCTATACATTTGATGTTAAAACCCAAATTGCATAGCTAGGTTCCCCAGATGCTTCGTGATCTGACCTTTGAGCACCTCTCCAGCCTCTGCTTTGGTCCCCTCCCCACCCACAATCCCTCTGGCCCTGTGGCTTAGAACCAATGGTGACTTCACACTCTGTGCCTAGGCATATGCTCTTTTGTCGTCAGGCAGAGCTGATTCCTCACCTTCTTTCTTCACCTGGTCTACTCCTGCTTGCCTTTCAGGCTCTCAGCTGCTCCCGCACCCCACTGTGCCTTAATCCCAAATGCACACACCCCTCGAGAATTTCCCGAGCATCCTACTTAGATGCTCTTCCTGGGACATGCTCAACGCTCTATTTTGGCTCTTATAGGTCTCACAACAATAGTCCTCTTTGTCTGTTTCCCTCTTTAAACTGAGACTCACAATTCATTTATGTATCCCCCAGCTCCTGGTTCAGGCCCCCACACAGAAAACGTGCTTAATCATTTTTATTGCATGAAAGACTGATTAAATTGCCCATTCTGTTTCTGGAACACAGGCTACCCCAGAAAGCCCTGCTTTGTATTTCTGATCAATGAGTCCTATGTTGGGAAGAGGAGGTGATGCTAGGGCTCTCAAAAGAACTTAATAATATGGAAAAAAGTACAGGTCCAAGGGATTGGGTGACCCAGATATAATTATCTATGAGCCAGAACCTGTCCTGCGTACTTTCTCATTTAATGTCCTTAACACTGCTTTCTCCACTGTTAAAGATGAATAAGCTGCCCAAAGCCCATGCAGCCAGGAAGTAGAAGAGCAAGGATTCATTTCCAGATCTTCGTGATGCTAAAATCTTTTTTTCTTACCACATAGCATAGGTGCAGAACAGCCCTGTCTTTCTCTAGGAGAATTTGGGTAAAGAGAACATTTCCTAGCTTCTGTCTTTTGAAAGAAAGAAGTGCATATTACGGAGGCCTATGGGAGCCTAGGTCTGTCTGGGGTTGGAGTACAAGGTGATCCTGACATCCTCTGGCCCCAAATTTACTCACAAAGTTCAGATTCAGAAAAAGAGGTGGACATGGAGATGATGGGGAGGACCTGGACCAAGGACAAACTTGTAACAAACCTTTTTCATTTTGTTTAGGTCTCTATAAACCCATGTCATTATTTTTAGTATAGCATGCAGTCATTGTACCGACATTATATTTTTGGCTAGTTCACATGGCACATATAATATGAATAGACCTGTGCCTCCATTGTGGGTGCATTGTACACACCTTTACTGAGTGCCTGGGTACAGGAAAGAGCAGAATGAAGCCAGTGTGCTTCCACCTATGTGACTGTAGGACTGTTTTCTGCTCTAGTGGCACCAATAATGTTTAGTCAACGACCACAGTACCAATAACCTGCCCAGTTCATCTTCCTCAGGCCCAGTAAAACTGCCCTTTCTCTTCAGAACAGTCCACCCTGGTCCCATGGAGTTTGTAAAATCAATTGTACCTTGGCAAGCCCTGGCCTGGGATTAACTTGGCCCGAGGTTATTCTGAGACTTTTCTGACTCACAACTTTGGGGCCAGCTCTGAGCACCAAGCCTCAGCCCTGCCCTCTTTTTCTCTGTGCTGATTCACACTGGGTTGGGATTTTATTGTCGGCAATCATAATTGTGCATGGGTGGAACTTGGATTTTAAAGAAGACAGGAGGCCAAGTCTAGGGCTCTGCTAGCTTTGTTATTCACTGTGTCATTTTTCTTAATTGAAAAGAGGAAGGGAGGGTAGAAAATAGGAAAGAAAGAATTAAAAAAAAGAAAGAAAGAAAAAGAAAGAAATGTCCCACCAATACAAGCTAAAACCTATTCTTTCCTACTCTCTATATTTTCTCCAAGCCTGTGAAAAGGCTTGTGCTGGATCTGATCCACAGAGAGAAGCATATCTGAATAATTGTATGATGGTGGGCAAGTTGTTAAACCTCTTTAAACCTCTCATTCCTCATCTGTAGAATAGCAATAATAATATTTACCTTGTAGGGTTGTCATGATGCTTAGGAATATTCTATACAAAGTGGCTAGCACATTAGAAGCCATTTCTTAAATGACAAATATAATTTCATAGGTATTTTTATTAAGAGGTGCTTTGAAGCAGTGAGAATATGACCTCGCAGAGTGCACGTTTAAATTTCATTCCTGTGGGGAAAAAAATTAATTCCTCTGAGACTGTGGTATATTGTTGCCTGCTGCCCTTGAGTGGGGCCTGGGGTTTGTCTAGTGTCATGGTGGTTGGGTCCCAGGGACTGACTCAAGCTGAGAGAATACCTAAAGCAGTCCGTATAGGAGAGAATCAGACAAGAGGTGAGGGATGAAGAGTTCTGGCTGGTTCAGTGGTCAGAAGCTCCCCAACTTACTATGAGAATAATCTTGGCCAAGGGGCTTAAATTACTATGACTTGGTTTTGTTATTTGTATCTATTTCTATGTGTTTTCTTGAGGATTAGAGGGGATCCCACATGTAAAGTACTTAGTGCAAAGAAAGTGCTTAGTAAAAAATTATCTTAGATGTCAAGAAAAGGTTAAATTTATAAAGTTCAAGGGAAATATGACATAGACTTTGAAGCAATACTGCCTGATTCCAATTTGAATTCCAATACCATCAGCCTCATTTTCTCGTTTGTGAAATGGGTATGATCATAACTTCCTTATCTGTACTTATCACATATGTTTGGTATGAGAGATAAATGAGTTAATATATATAAAGCATTTAGAACATTACTTGGCATATGGCCAAATACTACATAAGTATCGATTAAACAGATAAAGAGAAGGGGTCAGTGTTGGGACAAGAACAGAAGACAAAACCAAAATGGGAGAACAGTCAACTGGTTGACCCTGGACTAGAACGGGGCATTAAGAATGAAAGAAGTAATGAAGCAAGAGTTTCTAAGACAACTGCCCTAAGCAGAGATGAAATATTCATGTTCAAGTCACTTTTTTTTCTTTATTGGTGGCAGTCAGTGAAGTGTGAGGGTGAATCAGCCTGGGTTAAAGAATGGGTGGATCTGGGCAGACATAATCCTTCCAAATAGCCACGGACGCCAGGAGAATAGCATGGTATCATTGTAACAGCAGGTCCTGCTTCCTTAACTTTCCAGACCTGGTATGTGAGAACAGTGGCTCTGTACCTTTTCTGGGAGATGAGTTTGCTCAGGAAAAGCCCGCTCCTCAAAGAAGGGCCGTGACCATTTCCAAGGCCAATTTATGAGTTGATGGGGAACTGTGTCCGCTTCTGCTTCTTCTGCTGTCTGACTTTGGTGCACAAGCAGGACGTAAAATATTCAAATTCCAGTGATAGAGCCAACTGTGCAAATTCCTGGCAGGCAAATTGAGGCCCATTATCTGTAATTACAGTCGCCTGAATTCCATGCCAGAGACCCTCTTTTCCAGCCGTCAGTAATCGCAGCTGCTGCTCTGGGGCCAAATGCATCCAGGGAAAGTCCCAAGAATGGAGAAGATCAGGCCTCCCAAGGTATTCCTGGCAGATGCTGTCAAGAAACCCAAATCTCCTCTGTTTATAACCTTCAAATGACTCCTGTAGCTCTCAGAATAAATGCTTTAGTTAGGCTTGTCAGCACCTGGTCCATCTCTGTCTTGAAATTTTTCTTCCCTTCTTCACTTAAGCCATTCTGAATCACTCATTTCCCACAAAGCGCCTGGTCCCTGATTCTAACATTGCTCTTTGTTAAGGTGCTTTCCCATCTGTGATTTAGTCCTTCCTCCTGGAATTACCCCACCCCTAACTCCAACTCATCCTTAAGCACTTGTGTCCCCTCTCTTCTCTCTGAAGCCTTCCTTGCCTCCCTCAGGCTGGATTGTATTCTTTTTCTCTGGGCTTCCATAATGCCCATGTATAGGTGGCTACTTTCTTGCTGTGTCCTTACATTGTGGAGAGAGAGCAAGCTCCCTGGTGTCTCTTCTTATAAGGGTGTTATTCCTATCATGAAGGCCCCACCCTCGTGACCTCATCTAACCCTAATTGCCTTCCAAAGGCCCCATCTTCAAATACTGTAAATTGGAGGTTAGGGCTTTAACATATGAATGGGGTGGGGAGGATGCAAACATTCAGTCCATAACCCTGAGTAAATAAGTAAATAATAAAAGTAAGTCATCTTTCGCCAGGAGCCAATAATTTATCATCCGTGTCTCATCAGAATTCACGCACCATCCGAAATCCTCTTTCTTGGATCAGCCATTATAAAACCAGTAGACATACTAACAGTAGGCCAAAAATATTGTTTTTCATACTGAGCCAAGAATATATCCTCAGTTGTTCCTCTGCCACCACGGATTCACAAAAAGATGAGCAAGATTTTTTGATATATCAGTTTAGTAAGTTCTGTCTCTCATTCTAGTCGGTTACCCTGTGTGTAAATAACCTATAATGAGGGCCTACAATGGGGCAGACAGGTGCTGGATGTTATAATCTCATCTAATCTCATAATAATCTTGAGATTAGAAATTATTATGCTCTTTTTTTATATGAGAAACTGAATCTCAATGAGACTATGTAATTTTTACAACATCAAGTAACCGGTAATTAGCGGAGTTCAGATTTGAACCCAAGTCTGTCTGAATACAAAGGCTCTGGGAATATTTTGGTGTATCTAGAATCTCTTCCTGTATTGCTTTTCCAAATATTCATTCATTCATTAAACCAGTAATTCATAGACTCATTAAACTCAGATTCACTGAGCTCTGATCATGTGCCGGGCTCTGTGTAGGCACTCGAGATACAGCAATGAATAAAACAGACAAAAAACATCTCTGTCCTTATGACTTACTTTCTAAGTATGGGAGAAAGATAATGAACAAAAATGAATAAACAAAATAAGTAGTGTGTTATATGGTGATAAGTGAAAAATTGAGCAAGGGAGAGGGACAGGATTACCAGGTTGGAGGAAATCACGGTTGAAAATATATTGGTCAGGAAAGATCCTACGGAGGAGACAGTTAAGCAAAGACATGAAAAAGGTTAAGTTCTATCAGACTGTCATTAACTCAGGCCCCAAAGGCTCAAGGGAGAGTGATTTATTTTTGAAAAGCCATTGTGTCAGGGTGTTTTCTCTTGCAAGTGATACGGTGATAGACTCAAATTGACTTAAGCAAAAAGTGGGAACTTAATAGCTCAGGGAGTTGAAAAGTTAGGCTGGGTTCAGGAGTCAAACAATGTCATTAGGACACAAGTCACTCCATTTTCTATCTCTCTTACTCCATTTGGGCTGCTGTGTCAAAAACAGCATGAATTGGGTGGCTTAAATAACAACCATTTATGTTTCCAGGTTCTGGAGGCTGGAAGTCCAAGATCAAGATGCCAGCAGGTTTAGTGTCTGTTGAGGGCTGGCTTCCTGGTTTATAGACTGTTATTTTCTCACTGTGTCCTTACATGGCAGAAATAATGAGAGGGTTCTCTGGGGTCTCTTATAAAGGCACCAAATCCCACTGATGAGGGATCCACCCTTATGACCTGATCATCTCCCAAAGGCCCCACCAACTAACACCATCACACTGAGGTTAGAATTTCAACAACAGAATTTGGGGGGACACGAGCATTCAGTCCGTAACAGCAGCTCTTCTTTCCTCTGTAGTGACTTTATTCTCTAGCTTCACACAAAGGTAAAATGGCTGCTGGCAATTCCAGGCCATAATCCTGCCAGGTTCAAACCCACAAGAAAAGAGAGAGTGCCCCTCTACCTACAGTCCAAGGAAATGTCTCCTTGCATTCTCATTGGATTGCATGTTCATCTGGACACATAACTGTGATCAAGAAGGAAACACATGGCTCTGATTGGCTGTGCCTGGTCACTTACCTACTCCTGGAGTCAGAAGGAGAATCAACCTATAAACAGCAGGGGAGGGTGGAGCCCAGAGGAAATTGGGTGTTGCCAAAAGGAAATGAAAGACTGATGAGTGAAAAAGCAATGAATTTCCACTATATCTCTGACTAAAAGCAATTTTTTAAAAATCCCATTGTGTGCAACATTCATTAGGTGTGCTCCATGCCCAAAGGATGGCTAAGCACAGAGACTCCCCTCTAAGAGACGGTCTGCAAAGAGCTGAAGCTTATTCAGTAAGACTGGAGGTTTCTCCCATCACCACCCTTATGTGTGGACAGCACAGACATGGGCAATCAGCCCCTGGAGGGTGGCTGGATATGATTTTGGCCTATGATCTCTTGTGTTTTCCTCCACGGGCTCTAGTGAACCACATCACAGCAAGTGCCTGACACCACCAACGTCAAAGTTCATGGTTTTTACAGTCTTGTTCTACTCATACTGAACATTACCCTCTAGGCCTGACAACATGCTAGGGCCACAGTCCTAAATTCTCTAAACAGAGCCCACTACTTTAGCAGAATGCCATTACGTTTCTAGGAAGTTCCATGTTTGTGCTTTGGTATTAGATGGGCCTGGGGCTGAATCTTGACTCTACCGCTTACTTGCTGTGCAACCCTGGGCAGGTCATGTAACTTCCGGAGCATCAGTTTTCTCATATGCATAGTAAAGTCTTCAAGAAGTGTAAATAAATGACCTTGCAGAAAGAAGCTAGTATACACCCTGGCAGAGAGTGGGAGCTCAGAAAATTTTGTTCTTTTTTCTTCTTCCCGATCCCTTTCCATGAGGTCATTATCAATCTCCCTTGGAGTCCATATTACGCAACTTGCAGATAAACCCGTCATATAAAGGAATGAAGGGGGTGGGCAAGTGAACCCTGGGGCGGAACTGGGGGCTGTGCAGTTGAGTGGAAAATCGTAGGTTTTGTAATTAGGCCTGGTTTTGAATCCAGAAGGCCTTGGGAAAATTACTCAACATCCCAAAGTCATTTTTCTCTTCTCCACAATGAGGAAAACATTTATTGCTGTTCATGGTTGCTGTGAGGATTAATTGAAATAATGTATGTAAGGAAACCGGCACATCGTCTTAGTTCGATTTGTTTTCAATGGTACTTAATTCCTAAGTGATATTTGATTGACAATCAAGAAACACGCAATCAAGAAAATGCCCAGAGAGAATTATCTATTTTTCGGAAGGCTGAAATGTCCAGACCTCTGCCTTATTTTCCTCCCTTTTGGTTTGTGTATCTTTTTCCTTATGTTGGAGGCTAGGAACAGGAATTAAAAATCAGTCAACAAAGGTGTATTGATATGTTGTGCATGAAGAGAATGCTCTGTGTTATGGTTGGGAAACCAAATAAGTAAAAGACATGATTCTTGTCCTTGAGAAGCTTTTGACCTAAGAGAAATAAACATGCAAACAAGGCCATTTAAAACACTCATAAACAAAACAATAGCCCATTTGCCAAATGCCAAGGTAGTCCACAAAGGTGTGACCGGCTGGATGTGAAAAGTCAAAAAGATTTCTAAAGGCAACATTAGCAAGGAGCAGACCCACCCCCCCCAGAAGCTGCATGGAATGAAAAATGCCCCTGGGTGTGGGATGGTGGCCTCCCTGACTTCTGCACACCAGGAAAGCATTGTGTAAAGGTAATGAGATAAGTTGAGAGGTTCTTGGGCAACTGAATGAGGTCAATCACAAGCCGGTGTTATTGCCTGTTAGTACCGGCATCGGTAACAAAAACAAATGCAAACAGTCTCCCAAGACTGACCAACCAGAAGAACTGAAACTCTGATCAACACAAAGTGGGCACCGGCCCTGTTATCACGGCTTTATATAAGTGTGAACTTTCTGGCTATTCTTAAATAGTGGCAGAGCCATCTTTCTCTGTGTAAGGGTCCACTGAACAAGAACTAGAACTCCCTCAGCTGCCCCATGTCAGCACAGCAGAAGTCATGGTGCCACCTCTTCTGAAGCTTAGATCACTGGATCTGCCACCTCCATAGTCGAGGACAGAGGACGATGAAAGTGAGGCTCCTGCCTTTGGACACTGGTCTACAGTTTCAACCTCCCAAACCTACCTTGGCTTCTGAACAGAACCTTCCACTCTGCTATTCTTTACAGCTGGGTGATGTCATGGCATGGCGGTTATGGGCATGGCTCTGTCTCTTGCTGGGTGGAATTTAGCTAGCTAAACATAAGGATGATGCTAATTAATGGTAATTCTCTCCTATGACTACTAGGAGGTAATTAATTTAAAAGGCTTAGCCTAGTGTCTGGCACACAGTAATCACTCACTAATAGTAACTTTTTGTTATCTTAAACTACTATGAAGTTTGGTGACGTTGAAATACTATTTTTCTCTGTAGCACAAAGGGCAGATCTATGTGGCCCAGAATGGACTGGGGCTTGGGTTAAATCCAGATGCGATATTCACAGGGTGGAATGAAGAATCTCTACCTTTAACTTTCTGGTGATTTGAATGTTTGAAACACTCTCCAGTAAGAAGGTTCATGGAAAGACTCAGTGGAACAGAGGCCTGTGTGATGTTAACTTTGTGTGTGTGTGTGTGTATTCAAAGTGCAGTTACTCTTCCAAGTCATTGCTTAGAAATAGACCTTATATAGATGTCTGTTATGCATAAAGTAATATGTATATATAAACTACGCCATGTTTGTTAGTTTTCAATATGATGGACCAGGAGCCACTAGAGACAGAAAGACTCAACGATGGCTTTACCACTTGTTAAATGTGTGATCTGGAGAAAGTTATCTCCTGCCTCAGCTTCCTCAGTTGCAAATTGTGGATAAGTAATCTAACTCAGAGGGCTGTTGTGAGGATTAAATGGAATACTAAATGGAATTTGCTTGGCAATTAATTGTTTTTCTTTTCTTCAGATGTTAAATAAAAGTTAAACTGGGATACAGAACATTGTCAACAAATTCCTGGTGCCTTGCCCAGCTCCTTTATACTCTAGGAGGGTCTGGAAGAATTATAGATAAGAAAGCCAGCTTGGGGAAGACTTGATGAGGAAGAGAACTAGATGGCTAAACATATTTGATCCTTGATGCAATTTTAATGAATGCAACTACAACCGGAACTTTCTTTAGACAGATGATGATGTCATGCAGCCCTTCTTGGTAGGAGGTTTCAAAATGAATGGCCTTGGCAGTGTTGTTTGGATAGCAGATTGCATTTATGACCCAGATCCACCCTCTCTCTGGCCCACAGCTGACAAATGAAAGCATCTGGATTCTCACAGATCTGGCCTGAGAGGCTGAGAGGGTGGAGTTCTGTAGCCCTGGGCTGGGAATGAAGACACAAGAGTCGTGGGCCCACTCACTGCTTACCCATGGATATGTCACTTCATTTCTGGGTCTCAGCTTCTGTGGGTTTCTTCTGATGTTCTCTAAATTCCTTCCAAATGCTGATATCTTATAATTCCACGAATATGTAACTTGGTTCCCAGCTGAAGAATATGGTCTCAATAAACTAAAGCAATGCTAAAATGAAATTGCCTCATTGCATTATGAAATGTCTCTGGCTTTCTAAAAGGGAAGCGTTGAGGCAGATTAAAATGAGCATGTCAAATACGTCACTAAATCCAGGATGCGGAATCTGGTCTTTCATGACTTTGAGGTGATGCCCTCTGCTGCCTCTAACACCCCGGCCTCTTACTGTCTGCTTTCTTCTGGTTGGGAAGAGTCTTTTTCACTCTCTGGCTGAGGTTGTCCTCTTCTATTCTGAGCTAGTTTTCAAGTCCACGTCATTTCAGAGAGGCTTCCCTCTGCTCTCAGACACCTTGCTGGGGCAGCCCGCGACGTCTTTCCACTTGTCATGGTGGACCGATGTGCCAGAGCAAGTCAAGTCATAGGGAAAACACGAGCTCTCCTGTGTGTTTCCCAAGCAGGTCCCCTGGGCTGTTTTCTCTGCAATCAAGCTCAGTTACTTGCCAAACCCTCAAATCAGAGACGCCTCTAAAATTTCGGGAAGAGTGTCCATTCCCAGGTGAAGTATTTGGTTGTGTTTATAAATTTGATAGGTCTCTTCTGAGAGAAGCTAACCACTGAGTGGCAAGAACTGGCCATCCAGAATATAACTGGGCATTTTCTAGCACTGGCAAATATAATAGACCGTGTTTACATTCCTTTAAGTATTCGGCCATTGATGAAGTCCTTTCACATGCCTTATATCACCTTATTGGCTTCCCAACACCACTATCTGGTAGGTATTATTAAACTCATTTAACCAATAAGAAAAGTGAAGTTTAAGGAGACTTGATTTTGTTCAAAGTCACATAACAAATAAGGAATGAATCTGGGCACCTAAATCCAAGTCTTCTAACCTTGAGCTCAATGTTCTTACTACAAATTCAGCAGAGCCAGGAAGTCGATTCAAATCCACATCCCCACAGAAGCAGGAAGAATTCTGTGAACATTTCTCAGTCACTGATCTCATGACTCATCGGCCCAAGTTGTTTGCCAATATCATTTTTTATTGTGGTTTAGTCATTTTCCTGACACCTATGTCTCATGCAGAACAAAATTAAGTAGATAAGTTACTGAAGCTGCTCATAAGAACTGTACATTCCAGAGAAACAATTCAAGTGAGAGAATGATGTTTTATGGTTTTTGTTTAAAGTGAGAGGAGAATAAGGGTCAAGAGATCCCAAAAAAATTCTTATAGGAAAATTTCTTCCGTGAAGGCAAGTTAAAGTCATCAATACATTCTTTCATTCGTCAAGTATTAATTAAGCATCTATTATGTGTCAAGCTCTGAACTAGCAACTAGCGGCACAATGATAAATAAGGCACAGTCCCCACCATAAAGTAACTGATAATTCCAAGGGGAGACAGAAACAACAACAAGTCACTGCAATAGGATGTGATAAGGGGTCCAGGAGAGATGTATACGTAAAGTTTTGTAGCTATAATGAGACAAGGAGGACCTGACAGAGGAGGTGATAGTTTACCCAAATTGTAAAGGGTTAATATAATCTTGTCATATAAATAAAGGGGAAATGATCATTTCAGAAAATCATCATCACCATCAGTACCACCCTCGTTACCATATAATTACTGCCGGGTACTGTTGTAAACATTTCTGTAGACATGAACTCATATAATCCTCATGATAAACCATGAGGAAGTTTTATAATTATCCCTACTTTTCAGATGAGGAAAATGGACACGCAGATTAAGTGACTTATCCAAAGTCACCCAACTAGTAAATTAGTAAGTTGCAGTCAGATTTGAACCTGGGCCATCCAATTCCAGAGACCATGATGGTGCTTAAGGGGGAAGGAACAATCGGTACAAAGATGAGGTGTGCTTGTGTGAAGATTAGGGAGCATGTCTGTGTACCTGAAGCATAGCACACAAACTGGGTCTGTCCTTGTTGCCCTCCCGCCTACTCTTCTATACCCTTTCTCCCATTTTCTCATCATATTCTTCATGCAGTACCATCTTAAATTCCTAGCTTGAGTTTCTGAACCATATCAGTGATGCAGATTTAGGCTGTGAATCTGCAAAAATGCTAGCCCCTGGTTACAATCTCTGAAAGACAGGTTTTCTGTTCTTTTCTCCTGACTCAGCTTAGTACCAAGACTTTGCTCCCTGCAGTTCCATGGGGATATTGTGGGAGGGGCCAGTTTACTTCTGATTCACAAGTACTTGAAAAGGCACGGGAGAAACTCTGGCAATCCCTGGCCTTGACTTTTGCCCCTCTTGTTCTGAGTATCCATCAAACTGATAGCCCAGATAATCAAATGCCTTCAGAAGAAAACTGGTTTTGATGCTCTGCTTTCTTCTCAGGGTTCTTGCTTTCGTTCAGATTTCGGCCTTGAATCTGTCTGTCTGTCTGCCTGCCTATCTATCTATCAATCTATCATCTATTTATTTATTTATAACCATTTTGTCTGTTTTTTGATGCTCTTATGAAGCTGAAGAGAAAAATTATCCAGCATGCTTAGTTATTTTCAGCAAAAGGGTTGGCCCAAATTACTAGCCCTTCAGTTACAGGGAACTCAAAGTTCTAAGACTCATCCAATTTTCACAGCTACCCTATGATGTAGACCCAATTAACCTGATTTTTCCAATGAGGCAAATGTGATTCAGGGAGTTTAAGTAAGTTGCAAAAGGCCACACAGCTAATAGATGATGGGGCCAAGATTCCAACCCAAATTTCTCTAAATTCAGTCCCTATGTTTCTCCCACCACAGACCCAAGTTCACCCCTCAGTAGCTGTCTGACCTTGGAGAAATCATGTAACCTCTCTGTGCTTAAATTTCTTCATGAACATGAAGATAATAAAAGAATCTACGTTAAAGAATTGTGCAGATGAAATGAGGTAATTCATGGGAAGATATACAGCTATGTTTTGCACACAGAACTTAATACATGTTTGTAGTTATTATTATAATTCTCTAGGAAAATCAAGCTTGTTTAGAAGCTGAAGTTTATGACTTGTTTAGAGCAGAATACTTGCCAATCTCTCTCTCTCTGTCTCTCTCTTATTCATTCTCCATTTATGGGCCACCTCTAGTGTATAAGGACTCCTACACAGGGTATATTTAGGCCTTCCAGAGCTTTGGGCCAGGGCCATGGGTGTCTCCCTCCTCTGAGAGTCCTATTTTCCAAAGGGAGGAGTTACTTCCTTTCTGGTCTCTAGGATAAGAGAGGAGGCCTGTCTGAGTAAATGTTTTGTAGTGACAGTATTTGTTGATCTCCTTTCCTATTTCCTTCTCCTGTTTCAGCCTCCAGATACACAGCGGATACATTCTAAAACAGGGATTTAATATTGTGAAGGTTCCGCCACCAGACCTTCACCTCTCTGATTACAGGAATCCTAAAGCATTAATTACTTCTCTCTCTCTTTTTTTTTGCAAGTTTAGCTACCTCTCCAGAGACTAGCAGGCCCTCTCTGAAAGAAGAGCAGGCCCTCTCTGAAAGTTATCTGTGAGATGAATAGCTGACTAACCACAAATATCCATTAAGTACTTGCCACGAGCACAGCACTGTGGAGGATATGACTATAACCATGGCACAGTCCTGGGACAAGATAAAGAGCACATAGATCATAAATAATACTGTTATTTATTTAACAATAGAAGATTGTCATAAGACAGCATTTAGGTGCAAGGTGAGTTGCTGGGCTATCTGGGCTAGGTGCAGGAGATTCGGAAGGGCAAGAGAGAAGTGTGTGCATGTGTATGTGTGCATCTGTGTGTTTTGTGATTGGTGCAAGGGTCTCACTTGGAGGCAAGTTGAGAACACTGTCCATGGGATGGGGAATGGGGCAATGGTGGGTCCCAAGGTCCAGGAAAAAATGGGGAAGAACTAGAGTTAATGGATCGAGTGAAGAGTACAAAGATTCTCTTGGAGGAGCCAAGGTCATAGTAGGTATTTAATCTGAAGGGTGGCTCAGGGCAATGCACATGAAGTCAAGTAATGCCCTTGCTGATTTGGTTCATGTAAGCCAGTTGACCTATCCACACATCACACACATTTTGATAAGGCTAGTCCCAGATTCATCAATACTTTTTGTAATAATCACCTAGAATCCTTCACTTCTTGCCCTTGAGAATAGGAAAGTGAAAGACCTCCTAATTCAGAGACCTACTGGACCATAAAAGCAGAAAGGTCAGATTCTGCTCATTAAAAAAAGAAAAAGAACCTAACCGCTTTTGTTCTGGCCCCTGAATCCTGAGTTTAGTACAGCTTGTTTCTACTCTCATACTCTTGCCTTCCGGATCCTCACTCCCTTAGATGTGGTCTTGCCCCTGACCTTGGGACCTGGATGAAATGAAGCATAAGGAAGGGGTTAAAAAAAGTATTTAAGAACTAAGACCAAGAAAAAGGTTCATTCTATATGGTACCTGAGATGTGTTGCAGAAATGGGCCATTTGTGAATATAAAATGGCATAAAATAGTATTGCGATATTTATTATTTTAAAATTTTATCAAGACGTAAATTTTTCATTGATGTATAAATAACACATAAGATTATATTAGTTTCAGGTGTATAACATTATGGTTTGATATTTATGTATATTGAGAAATGATCAAAATAAGCCTAGTGAAAATCTGTTGCCATAGATACAAAAACTATTTTTTCTTGTGATGAGGACTTTTAAGATCTACTCTCTTAGCAACTTTCAAATATGCAATATAGTATTATTAACCAGTTACCATACTGTACATTATATCCCCATGACTTATTTATTTATAACTGGAAGTTTATATCCCTTGACCCTCCATCCATTTTTCTTACCCTCCTCCCTCACCTCTGGCAACCACCACTTTTTCCGTTCTCTGTATCTATGAGCTTAGTTGTTTTGTTTTTCGGTTTTGTTTTGTTTTTAGATTCTACATATAAGTGAGATCATAGTCTTTGTCTTTCTCTGTCTGACTTATTTCACTTAGCATGATGCCCTCTAGGTCCATCCATCCATGTTGCTGCAA
Organism: Pteropus alecto; assembly: GCF_000325575.1. Lineage (NCBI taxonomy): Eukaryota > Metazoa > Chordata > Mammalia > Chiroptera > Pteropodidae > Pteropus > Pteropus alecto. The sequence goes on along the minus strand of NW_006430726.1, from coordinate 595,152 downwards.
ATGGCAAGAGTTCATTCTTTTTTGTGGCTGAATAGTATTCAAATTTTCTTTATCTACTCAGCTATCAATGGACACTGAGGTTGTTTCCATATCTTGGCTATTGTAAACAATGCTGCAGTGAACATGGCGGTGCACAAATCCTTTTGAATTAATGTTTTTGTTTTCTTTGGATAAATATCCAGAAGTGGAATTGCTGGTTTATATGGTAGTTCTATTTTTATTTTTTGAAGAACTTCCATACAGTTTTCCCTAGTGGCTGTACTAATTTACATTCCCGCCAACAGTGCACAAGGGTTCCCTTTTCTCCACATCTTCACCAACACTTGTTATTTCTATCAAGATGTAATTTTATTGGTTTCTAATACTAATAATTTCATCATTCTTATTGTGTTTACATTTGTGTGTCATTTTGTATAAAACACAAATTTGTTGCAGGTCTATTTGTTGTATATTTCATAATCTTAGTGCCTCCAGCTAAATGATTGTGAGGTAGAGTCAAAGTACTCCCTTCTTGTATTACTTTGAGAGAAGGGACAAGGGAACAGAAATAACAGGATGAGCAATGGAAAAAGGAGGGAGTGGGGTTTCAACGTTGGTCCCCAGGAGGCAGCAAAGGAAAAACAACATAAAGCAAATGAGAAATCCAGATAGTCATTGAAAGGAGGAGGAAATGCCTCAGGAAATGCAAGAGAAAGCAAAGGCGGAGGAATAGGAAATAGACAGAGACTGACAGTCCCAGACATAGGCACTAGAGGAAGTAGGGCAGTCCCAGTTGGAGATGGAGGCATTTTCCAAAGAGATGAAAGCCTATCACTGCTGGAAACAAAAAGGAAGTTGGAAGCAAAGAGCATGATGGGGTGACCATTCATGATAGATGCCAGAAGTAAAATTGTGTAAGTAGGAGCTGTTCCTTCCATGTGGCCAGACACAGGCAGCAGAGCCTGGAAGTAATTCCAACACAGATTCCTTAAAACAAACAAACAAACAAACAAACAAAACTCACCACAGTCTATGGAAGTAGACTTCCAACAATTTACTAGGTGTTCAGCATTGAGCTGGGAGTCTCTGTAGACTCATGGGGAGTAAGCCACAAAGGAGAAGGGAGTGGGCATTTGCTGAGTAGCATTACAATGCTGGGAAAGGAATGCTGTTATCTTCACTTCACAGGTGAGCAAAAGGATGGAGTATAAAGTGACAATATATTATTCATCCATTCCCAAGGTCACACGGCTGAGAAGTGTGAAGCTGAGATTCAAACCCTAGTCTTTCCATGCCCAAGCCTCACCACTTACATCATGCTGGCTATTGTTTCAGTTTTGGAAATCTCACCTAGGGCCAAGTTCTTTATATACTTTCTCTGAGCTATAACAGGAGCCAGCCATGTGCTTAAGTGTCAGTGTGTCAGCATTTCAAAAACCTGCCACTTTCCCGTGACCCTAACACCTAGAGCTAAAATTGAACAGGGTCTCAGAGCTGAAGTGTTTCTTTCCTTTTCTGATGATTTCATGGGAGGGGGGGGTGAGGCAAGAAGCCCTGAGTGGATAGAGTCTAGATTAGGAAATATGTCCTTAGCTGGCATTGGGGCTTGCTCTCATATTCTTTCCTCATATTCAGAGGCTTGTTTAAGAGATGTAGATCCCAGGAGTAGAAACACTGTCCATAGATTTTCCTTCTGCAATTTGGAGAAATGATGTGATATGATTACTTTATATCTTTGTTAGAAACACCCTTTATAGGTCTTCTGTCTTCAATTATTTGAAAATAGAAGCGTTTTAAATAAAAATAGCTACGTGGGGGAATGAAACTAGCATGCGTTGTGAACTTAGGTGCCGCGTGTTTGATCTCTACTGTTTCACTTACTTCTGGGAGGAAAGTATTATTATGCTCACTTTATAGGTGAGAAAACTGAGGTTCAGAGACATTACAAAAATAGTAGGTGGCAGAGCTGGGATTTGAACCCAAGGACCCTTAAATCTTAACTAGGCAGTGTGTCAGGCTTTCCGAAAGAAGTCTGAGGAATAAAGGAGACAAAACCTTGAAGGAACAAGTTTCAAGGTGCTTAGAACAGTATCTGGAACATAGTAAATTTTCTATAAATGTTAACTACTGTTACTGTCATTATCATTATTGGAAGACCATCTGTAAAAAACCTCCTAAGAAGAGAATCTCTGATGCATTTGTTTCTCAACCACATCTGGCAGATCAACTCATACCTGGAGGTACCAGGCGATCATTATTCTGATGATAACACTGGCACTTTAAGTTCACAGAGTGATTTTGGCTTTGTAAGCTTTCCAGTGTCTCCACTCTTAGTGAAAAAGAGCTGTCACATGGGTTTCCAGAAGGCTGTTGACTTGTCATTTCACAGTCAATAGCTGGAAGGAAAGATACAGAAATTGTTTGAGTTCAGAATGCTCCTGGCGGTTTTAAAAAGGCAAAATGCAGGCCTTCCTTGTGATTAACAGAAAACTGCCATGGGTCAGAGATAAGAGACAGGAGGAGGCAGTTGAGAAAGGCTTGCCCGAACTCTATCTGCCTGAATCTGGTGAAGAGGATGGGGGTGAGCTTATTACTGAAGACCTAACTAATTAAAGTAAGAATAAGAATGGCTAATAGTCAAGGCCTGTGGGATCGAATTCAAATTTACTTCAGTTTCCCCTTTAGAACTTGCTCCACGTGGGCTACTAGCTTGCTATTCAATTTTTCAAGTGTTAAAATTAGGTTCCTTTTGGGTCCTAGCTATTTCCCTGTCTGGGCCTTTGTCTATGCCGTTTTCTCATTTTGTCTTCTCTGCCTGAGCACCTCCTGCTACCCTCAGGGCTGGCTTCAGCGTTATTTCCGTGAAGAAGCTTTGCTGAACTGCTTGCCCCACCTCTCTACCCCGCCTTACTGAGCTAGATGAGACCCTGGGCTTCCTTCTCTAGGTATCACAGCTCCTTTCACTTTGGGTTTATCTCTGTCTCTGCATTGAAAATATCTGGTATGTGTCTGAATCTCCTTTAGGGCAAGAGCACCTGGGCCTTTTGTCATTTAAAATCACATGCCTAAAATAAATAGATAAACAAACAAACAAATAAAATCACATGCCTAAAAAATAACCCACCTTCATTTTTTTTCCCCAAGTACTGTTCTGATTGCCGAATCTTGTTTTGAGAGATAAAAAGACATCTTCAAAGACGAATCTGAAAATCTAAGTATAAAAAGAGATGACAAATTGACCACAGATGACAAGGATGAAAGCTTGGGTGATGCATTTTATCTTTCCCAGAAGGTAGACTTTGTTGGGTCTGCCCGATGTGTCGCCTCCATTCATTTAATGTTCCTTTCGGTCAACAGCCAGAAATGGAGATAAGAGGCTGGCTCCCACGGGCCCAGGCTGCTCTAGCTGATCTTCCTCCATTCTAAGTTGGGATCCCAGCCTGGTGTAGGCTATGGTATGCTGGGTTTGAACTTCCCTGGCACATGTATAAAACAGTGTGATCCAACTGGTAGCAGGAATTCCAAGTTTATGCAGAACAACATCTGCAGATTTTATCTGCAGTACAGCCTAGTTAGTCACACTTGGTATTTAAAGAATGAAGTGAAGCAACCACAGAAAGAGATAAAACGGCAAGTACTCTCTGTACAGAGTGTCTGTAGCTGTTTCAAATACGCATTAAGCTTCATAACTAGCAAAGGAAAATAGGAAGATTAGGGGATGAAGGGACGACAGAGATCTGGGCATTTATCTACCAGGGCTGATGAACATAACCAGTCCCGTGTCAGCTTTGGAGTAAAGGGAACATAAAGACGTGGGCCCCAGGCCCTGGCATGTGCGAAATGATGTAAGTCCAAAGCTATTCACTGTAACATTGTTTATAGTAACAAAAGATTGGAAACTACCCGATATCCAACAACAGAGAGGACTGGTTAATTGAATTATGCCCATACGATGGAATACAGTATAGTCATAAAAAGAAAAGAACGAAGCAGCTCTCAATGAGCTGATGTGGAAAGAGCTACGAGACATCCTGTTAAGTGAAAAAAGCAAAGCACAGAGCAGTATGTATAGTACAGCATGTTTTGTGTAAAAATGAAGAAAAAATAAGAACATATATTATAAACTGGTATATGCATAAAGAAATGCTAAAAGTTTACAATAAGGAACAAATGATGATGATTACCCGTGTATGTGACAAAAGAGATAAGAGAAGAAAGGAAGTGTATATTTGGGGGTCAGTGGGGACAAGAGACTTAAAATCTATACCTTTCTATGTTTTATAGTTTTTGAAACATATGACTGTATAATCTCTTTATAAATAAATCAAAGAAAGCAGCATCTTAGCTCTGCCACTTTGTTACCAGCTGACCCTGAAAAATGACAAACATCTTCCAGTCTCAGTTTCCACATTGGGGAAATGGGGCCAGTGCTCTACTGGCCTGTTAGATCACTGGACAGCAGAACACAGACAGTCCTAAGCGCAGTACCCGGAGGGGTGCTTAGATATGTTGGGCAGTTTCTCTTCCCTGTGACAGTGCCAGGGTCTCTGCCCTGGGAAAGATTGTGATTCATTGGCTCAGAAGTTATCAAGAAACATTTTAGAAGCAACTTTCTCCTGTTTGCCTTGTCAAGACTTTAGCTGAGTCCTCACTCCACAGTTAAAAATGACCAGCGACCTATAGAGTTCAGTTGCCTCTAAACACTTCTCTGTTATGCTGGGCAGCCTCTAGAAACCTCTGCTTCACTCTCTAGAAACCTCTGCTTCACTCCCCACCCCCGCCCCACCCCCGGGTTGATTTCTTCCAAATCAGCTCTTTTTGCAGTGTCAACTCCTGCCCATCCTCCTGGGGGGCAGTCCCCAGCCTCAGGTGCCCTCGCTGTGAAGGAAGCTGCTTGACTGAGCTCTGAGCAATGGGTGGCATTGAAGTTCATTTTTCCTCCAAATCAGTTCTCGGGGCTTCAGAATCCTAGTGCAGTAAGGGGATAGATACCTGTCATCAGCAAACCGAATCTTCTGTCCAGGGGAGGCCTGGGAAGGTAACTGAGAGACAGAGAAGAGGCTCTAAGGGACCACCCAGCACCCCGCACTCCCTCTGTGATTTAGAGCTATGGGGTGCTCTGACTTTGAGACCGGTGTTTGACCTCCTGTCGACCTGTCCTGAGTCGTGCGGACATTATGAAAGAACGCACTGTGCTGGGGGCTGAACAAAGCCAGCTGCTGAGCTGCTCAGGCCCTCGGTGCCTCAGTGAAGGGACCACGTGCGGCCTCTAGCGGCCCCTACTAGGTCTGCTCTCCTGAGTCTTCACCCTCGGGGATTGTTCATCTTAAACTAGGCCACAGCTCTGAAGCCATGGGAAAGATGCTCCGGACTGCGTGGTTGTTGTCCTTTGAAAACCTTCGCCAGGCAGAGGTGTGGCCTGTCCTTCAGGCAAGTGTGAGTCAGGCTGGATCTGCCCCTCATGGGGTTTGCGGCAGGGTCCCTGGTGAGCCCAGAACTTCTCCCACTCCTTCTTCCGGCTCCTCTCAGTTCCACAATCCTGCCCCAGGTCTGTCCCCTTCCCACCCCAGTTATCCGAGGCTGCCTGCTGCACAAATGACACTTCAGGCAGCAGTTTGCAGCACTGATTGCTACATTCTTTGAGGCTTTTCTTTGCATAGTTTCTTTGCACGGTTTCTGAAGCAAAGCCAATTTGGGTAAGTTGATAATGGACCTGAAATTGAACTTGATCTATTCACCTTAACCCACTTTATAGGTTATTTAAAAACATAACATTGACTTTTTCTTGTTAGAAAATTTTGGTATTGTGAAATGCTGTGTTGGAAATACTGATCAAATCAACTTCTCTAATTTCATGGAAGGTCAGTAGAAACTACCTTTGTTCGCTATTGACACAAAACCAAGCACACACTCGAGCACCCCTTAGACACATGAACTGTTTTAGGAGGTAGGCACTACATTTCCTCTAACCCGAGGTGGGTCCCTTTAGGACAATTAAAGGGATATAACATGGTATTAGCTTTTTGCACTTATTCCTTCAAATTTCTGTTTTCTATATTACAAGCTACCGTCCACAGAGGGTCATAAATCCCCAGGAAAAGTTGTATGTTACACCACGTGATTCACTTTGCATCTGTTTTGCAGCTGTTCACTTTGCAGTTTTATTTTGCCTCTCAGAAACCCTAGAGCAGTACTTCTCAAACATGAATGTGCATACAAATCACTTGGGGATCTTTTTAAGATGAGGATTTTGAGTCAGGAGGTCTGGAAAGGGCTGAGATTCTACATTTCTAAGGAGATGCCAGGTGGTGCCAATTCGGCCACCCCGCAAAGAATAATAAGGTTGTTGACAAATAGGAACAAAAAGATTGTGAGAGCACTCACAGTGCCATTGTTGGCGTGCACACACTGAGAAGCAGTTGGGCTGTGGAGGTGTTTTCCTTGATGATTCTGGCCTACTCTTCCTTTCATCCTTTCACTTTCCCTTTTCATTTAAATATCCTTTACTGTTGTCGTGAGTGGAGAGAAACTGCAAGAGCAAAGCCAAAAGTCATCTTGATACAGGATTCGAGGGTAGCATCTTAGGTTTCTTCAGGTCATCTGGCCAGGAAGGAAACAAAAGGGTCCTGAAACCAGTGTGGCCTCACCAATACATGAGTGAGAACCAGAAACAGATCCTAAACCCGTGGTTTCAATTCCCTCAACTTTATTTTACTAACGTGAAAGTAGCAGCAGGCATCTGCAAGGAGCTCTGATCTGCTGCCTCCAGACACTGTGCTTTGATAGAGGGCAGGGGTTCTCAACTGCGATACTATTGATATTTGGGGCTGGATAGTTGTTTGCTGCAGGGTGAGGTGGCAGGGGGTGGGGGGAGAGTGAGTGTCCAGTGCCTTGTAGGATGATTAGCAGCATCCCTGGATTCTACCCATTAGTTATCACCCCAGTTGTGACAATGAAAAATGTCTCCAGGCATTCCCAGATATCAACTTGGGGGCTGAATTTGCCCCTGGTTGAGAACCAGTGATCTAGGATAAAGTATAATCTGTCAGTTCTGCTGAATGTCTATCTTCCCCAACATTATCTGTTTGTCTTTTCAAATTGCACCTTATTTTCCACTTTCTAAGTGGAATGTTTCTAAGTGGGATGCCACAAAATGAAATTTCCAAATAAGTGAAGCTAAGGCATATGGGTTTGTACTCTGTGCCTGTTCTGACTGATTAGTTCTGGCTACTATAGACACTAGGTTGAAAAGGACTCTGAGGATTCCACATGCAGCAGGAAAGAACACTGTTTGCCATGGGTGTGGGGTCTGGGGTAGAGGGACCATTATGCTTGGCATGGTTTGTCTTGTTTAAAAATATAAATTGGCATCTTTCCTTGCATTTCAACATTCAGTTTGTTCTCAATAGGGCAGTAGCTGTGGTATAAGGAAAAGCATGTTGGTTTTGGGGTCCGAAGATTTGAGTTGGAATCCCAACTATGCCATTTACTAAATATGACCTTGAAAGAGTGGGTTATTTAATCTCCCTGAGTCTTAGTTTCCTCAGCTTGGAATATGGGCTATCTATTCTTAGCTCATAAGGTGGGTGTGAGGATTAAAGGAGATAAATGAAAGTACCTAAATAATTCTTGGCTTATCGGGAATGCTCAATAATACATGTGTGTCTATACATTCTTTATTTATTCATCCAATAAATAGGTGATACAAATTTAAGGCCATGGAATATGATCCTATACTGAATGTTTAGAAATTTTCACAAGATGAAAGTGGGGTTCTGAAAGGGCTTGTCCAGAAGGAGGACAGAAAGACCTGGGAGGACTGGGCCAATCATCCTCTTGAAGTAAAAGTTTATTTGGAAGCCTTCAAACTGGCCCCCATAGAGAGAATAATTTGGAGAAGAAAGAAGTATCTTTATTTGTAGAGATGACTCATCAGGGAAGCCCAAATGAGTTTTCAAAGTGTGGTTCCCAGACCAGCAGCATCAGCATCGCCTGGGAGCTTGTCAGAAATGAAATGATGAAGACCAGACCCTAAAGCTCACTTGATTTATAGGCAAGAAACTCAGGCCTTCACTCAGAGCTGTCTTCTTTTTGTCCTGCTTCTTACAAAATATGAATTTTCTAATTCATAAGAGAGAAGAAACAGCAAATTAGAAGAGGTGAAATTGGACCAATGAAGACAAAAATAAGGTGATGATTAATAAAGAAATGGAAATGGATAAAAAAATGGAAAACACCCCCCAAATATTTAGACTGGACTTAGATCTTTCAATAAGCCACATGCTTGTCAATAAGTATTGTGGTCATTACTTAATATTCTTAAAAGTAGGTGTCTGTAATGTCGACCTAGAATCATCAAGTAAAATTTAATATTTTTAAAAATAATTTATGTTCTGTTTAAAGTCATAGGATGATATAGATTTCAGAAAGATTTTTAAAGATAAAATATACATGTCAAATAAGTTTGAGTATTTTGAGGAATTAGCTTTACTTATTTGAGAATTTCACTTGTGGCATACTTCCTTCCCCAAGAAACTGATTATGAGTCATCACTGTAACTTGTTAGAGGTCAAGAGCCATGCTGCATGCTTTTTTCTACACCTACCTGAGCACACTGTAAGAACTCAATAAATACATATTATATTTAGTACAAAGCTTCACACAAAAAGGTGAAATGTTTAGTCGCTTGTTCTTCCTTATTTTGTTTAGGCATCAGAAGTATTTCTGCTTGGAGAATGTGTCTCCCTATAAAAATAACACTTAGTGCTCAGAACCAAATGTATCTGAAATACTAACATTACCATTATACTTTAGGTATATTGTGGGTTAAAAACAAGCCTAACAAGCTTTTGGGTGCTGACCTGGGAACTTAATTATCCATTTATTCCTTCATTTAGTCATGCCTTTAAAAAGCACAATACAATTTCCCAATGGAGAAATACAGTCCAAATTCCAAAGTGTAATTTACACATAATTTTTGGGACATGCTCTGTTCACTAGATGTTTCTAAGCATATGTCAGATGTTCAATGTAATCCAGACAAACAAGGAGCCAGGGGTTTGGAAGCTCTAAAAAATGAGTGTCTTTCCTCAATACTATTCTTTGTAATTATGTAAAACTCAAAGGACAGCACAGTTGTGACGTGTTTCTGGTGCTGACTATGCTAAGTTGAAACAAAGAAGTCAGACATAAGGGCAAAGCTAGGCTGACTAAGGCATAGAGGAAAGTGAAAATAGTTTGGGTACCTGTTTGGCCATGAAGTCATACAACTGACTATAAGATAAGTTCTCACTGTGCATCTTATTAACTCAGTCACCATATCATATGGTAGCTTCAACGTTAGAGTTCAAGGGCAAGAGTTCCAGGTCTTTGAAGTGAACCATTTATATTTTCTATTTAGCAGCAAAGGCACAAATTGTGAGGTAAAAATCTCACCCTTTGTTCGAAGTTGATGATAAGTTGTCATTTTCTTAAAATTGGTCTGTGAAAATTTAAATGGATATGTTTCAAGGAGACTGCTAATTTATTTAAATCAGTGTGGTATAGTGGACAGTGGCACCTGTGGGGGCAGAATATCTGGGTTTTAACACTGGCCTTTCTTGTTGCAAGTAATCTGATCTTTGACAAGTTGTGTAACCTTTCTGAGTCTACATTTTCACTAGTGTGAAAGAGTAATAATAACAGTACTACTACTACTACAACAACAACAACTACTACTACTACTACTACTACTACTATACAGCCTTCCTAATTCACAGGGCAACTTTTATGAGGAACAAATGAGATGATGTATACAAACATCTTAACCATGTCTACATGAGGATGGGATATTTAGCCAGAAAAGTCCCTAAAAAGTAAGCAGTGGACCTTTGTTTATTAATCACGGGGGACTTCTGATGGCAGAAGACACAAGATGCAACTACAGATAAAATAAATTTGAGTGATGGGGTTTTTCAAGACAATGTTTAACCCGGGAGTTGCTTTTTTCCTACTCACAGCCAAGGACTCTCTAGCCCTTCCACCCCAACTGAAAAAGGTGTTTGCATACGTTTCTCACAAATTTTGTAGGAGTGGTTCTGCAGCGGGGATTTGCAGAATATCTGAATTTAAACACTCATATCAACCGTACTTCAGAATTTTTATGGAGCTTTTCAGCAGTCAGTGTATACAAATTAACTCAATCAATAGAAAAGCAATTGAAAAATCTGAACTCAATAAACTCTAAACAGTAAAGCCATGTTGTCCTGTAACTCATGATTGTCCTTTATATACTCTGGCAGAGACCTGGAGGTTTAGTCTCTGAAGGGATACAACAGAGGGCCTCTGGACAGGGTACTTCAGACATATTTGTTGGTGTGAACACTATTCTATGTCAACACTGTACCAAAAACAGAGAGATTAAGTGACCATTTGTACACTAAATTCAGAATGAAGGCACCTCTTGCCCTGCTCCTCCAGCTGGCTCCCAGACCACTGTCACCAGGGCCCCCACCTCTAGGCGGGAGATCGGAAGCCTCTTCTTTGAGAAATTAACCAGCCCAAGAGGAAAGACCTAGTATGTTAACATCAGTGTTTTACCCCCAAAGGCATCATACACAACATTCTATGGTGAAGTTCAAAGTCAACAAAGTTCCCCATATGCTCAGAGCTCCCAGTCAGCTTTTCTTCTCTTCCGGTTATTATAAGTAGATGGCCAAAAAGCACTGCATGTATGGGAAAAGTTTCTATCTTGATAAGTTGAGATGGAAAAAAAAAAAAAAAGGAAATAAACAACAGCAACTTAGAACATACAGAGTCAAGACAGGGAGGAAAAAAATAGTAAAAAAAAGAACCTCTTATTAAAAGGGGAACATACTGTGACTATGAGAAACATACTGTCTTTGAAAAGAGTCTATAAAAAAGTAACATTCAGCAGACAAAAATGTGCCTCTGGACATTATGAACTCAACAGAGGAAAAGGAAATCATCCAGAAAGCAGAGTAAAAAAAATATAGAAATGGAAATGAATAAAATATAAGAAAATTAAAGGATTAGTTCAGGAGATCTAATATCTGTATAACTTAAGTTTCTGGAAACAGAGGACAGAGAAAACAAAGGGGAGGAAATTATCAAAGAAATAATTTAAGAAAATTTCCCTGAATTGAAGGACTATAAGTTGCCATTCTGGAAAGGTCAGTTGAATGTACAGCAAAATGGATAAAAACAGACTTACAATAAAATATACATTGTGAAATTTCAAAACATTGGTAACAAATAGAAGTTTCTACAAGCTTCTAAAAGAAAAAAATAAGTAAAATACCAATAAGAAGGATTAGGGACAAAAATGGCTTTGGACTTTTCAATAGTAACATTAAAAGCAAGACAATGATAGAGCAGTGCCTTCCAAATTCCAAGAGAAAATCATTTTCATTGTAGAGGTCTATACTCAAACTATCATTTAAGTTTGAGAGTTGAAAAGCTGCATTTCAATCTCAAAACCTTTATGTCTCATGCAACCTTTCTCCAGAAGCTCATCTCAAGTAGGATGTTCTCTACCCGAAAGGAAGGAACGAACCAAGACAGACGTGGGACACAAGAATAGGGAATCTAGTTAGAAAAGATGAGGAGTCCCATGGAAGATGGATGAAGATGTCTGAGTGAGAACTGTGCTCGGGCAGTGGCCAAATGTACAGGCTGGAGGAGTGAGCTTGAGAGACAGGTTGCGTGCTGCCATCAGCGAATTGCTCCCAGCCGTTTATTTTTCTTTCAACTTGGGAACAGTATGTCTGAATTTCCCACTATCTTCTTAACTTGGTTTGTACTGATGAAATGCCTAGATGCTCTGCTGTTTAGGTGTGCTGAGGACATTCATTTCACCCCACAGATTTTTCTTTATACTCACTCCTGACAACTAGTAATAAATCATGGGTTTTGAAGCAGAAAATACTCAATGGTTCATTTAGAATGCTGAACGTCCTGTGACTGGCCTACACTGCAGCCCTGTCTGATGCTCCAGATATGGCAAGCTCTATGTTTCCGAGCACTCACCAACATGATGGCCCTATAGTCTTCAGCAGCAGGAGTGAGAGTCGAAGCCACACTGTGACTCAGGGACTCTGCTCCTCTTTCCTTTGCTTGGGAGTCTTTATCTGAAAGAGGCAATGCTGCCTCTTTCCACCATGGCCAGGGGTATGCTTATTACTGAGTTTTTAGAAATGAAATAATATATTCTCTAGGGATACTAATGTTAGTACTATAATTAGTATTTTTTTAAAATGCAAAAGAATGCCTAGCAGTAAAATCAGGAGAGTGGTTCATCCTCCAGGGCCAGAGGGGGAGCAGGATGCAACTGGGGAGGGGCCTGCGGTGGCCTTTAAAATAATGTGTACTTCTTAACATAGGTGGTGGGTATATTGTGGTTTAAACTGTACATATATGTTTTATGCACTTTCCCCTCTATATTAAATATCTTGTAACAAAATTTTTGAAATAAAAATGGACCTAAAGTCCCATAGAGTGGGAATTCCTAGAGTAAGTGGGTCCTTGAGTTATGTTGAGCCCAACATGGGAGAACTAAGGTAGAACTGTTGGACTCTGATAGAAAGGAGGACATTTCCAACTACTGCGGTATTAAATTCTCCTAGGACACTTTTCCCCTGACTTGCAGGGGCCTGTTCTTCAGCAATTGAGTCATGGGTAGCATCAAGTAAAAAGTGGTTACTTCTTTAACCAACTGCTGGGCTGTGCCTATGCTCTCTGCCTTAACTCAGATATTACTGGGGGAAAAGCCCCTAATTATAGTCAGTTGCTGACTCATAACCATATTTTGCTCATGGTTATTTCCTCTAAGAAGAAAATATGTGGTATTTTTACCTAATGTGTGTTATATGACCTTCAGCTATAGGGTGGGCCTTCCTAGGAGCTAAGTCGGCATCAGCTGTGTGCATGGCTGTCACACCCAGGATATGGGTGTGGTTTTGAAATGTCCAGCTCTCATGAGTATCATTTCACACTACCTTCTGTGGTTGGTAGTAACTGAACATGATGTGAAAGCTGCCCTATTTCTCTGTACTGTGTACTGGTCAGGACTCTTTAAGTTGCAAGGGGCAGAGACCCAATTCACAGATTTAAACAAAGAGATTTATAGGCTCACTTAACTGCATAGCATAGGAGCACATTCAGGTATAGCTGGATCCAAACACTCTAACAAAATCACTGTCACTTATGTCTATCTGTTTTCTTCTATATTGGCTTCCTTCTCAGGCAGGCTGTGGTGGCCTGGAGCCACTATAGCTTGTATTTCGCCTACTTAGTAAGTCAGTATAAAAACACCTCTTCCTCATTAATTCCAGAAAAAATGTGGGATTCTTATTAGCCCATCTATGGCAATGTGACCATCCCTGAAGCGATGACTTTGGTTAGAGCGACAGAATGACCTCACTGACAGCATACACATGTCCATCCCTATTCCTGAGGAGGGTCTTAGATCTACTACATGATATGGAGTGAGAAAGAAAGGTAGTTTTCATTATAGCAGCTATTTGTACGTAGAAAATACTCGAGTTACTTTTGAATTACTAGTTTTTGAATTTATGTTTGAAATGGTAAATTTCAGGTCTAACTTATGAACTATTATTATTGTCTGGCCCAGCCATTTTTTATGAATTTTCCCACTTAACGAAAACATACTTTAAAAACATATAGGTTTCCAATTCAGATGAGTAAAGAAAGCCTCTTTATCAAAGAAATTTGACAGCAGTAGAGCCCTTATGTCTTTATATTGAATGAGGAAAAAAAAAAAACTCAGCAGAAGAAAATTGCTGTTTCTGATACATGTGAGAGCACAGTTAAGTCTGACGTGAGAATTTCAGTTCAATTTGATGTATCAGCTCACGCTTTTCCTTTAGTTCGAAGGCTTGTACATTCAGTCTTCCTTCTAAAGGGATTTCGAACATAGTACCTGGAAAAAGAAAGTGCTTTTAGAGCTATAGAGTTTATTCTAAAGTCTCTCCCTTATTAGAAGAAGGCACATTTCTGACTTCGTATTTTGCCTTCTCAGCGGGGGCTTCTGCTACTCTCTTTCATTGCACAGTGGACGAGATGTACTTTGGAGAGCTTCTGGTCGTCTTCGAATCCCTGAATAACTCTGTGACTTTGTCAGTTAGCTACTTTGCCTCTCTGTGCTTCCGTTTTCTCATCTGTGAAAACCTATGTGGGATTGCTACATAAACATCTTGGGACAGTGCCTGGCACATAGTGAGCCCTTTCTGAGTATTTGCTACCGTTCTTGTTATTTCAAGAGCTCTCAAAGCACATAACCATGGGCCTGTTTTACTTCTGGTTGAGATGGAAGCTGGGAGGGCAGAGGGCAGACGCCTGAAGCTAAGCCGCCTATTAAAAGTAGAATAGAAATAGACAAGAGGAAACTCAAGCTCTTTTCTCTTTAGATAACTATCAAACCATGCTCCGCTGCAGACTCTGGGCTTGGGTATGGTTGGAGATCAAAGGCCCACTTATGTGCAGTGACATTTCTGAGCACAGGACTGAGTTATAAAACTCTTGAATGGAAGGTTTTGCCACTTGGAACGGCTCGGGATAAAAAGGCAGGGTTTTTATAGAGGCGATTCATGGAACTGCTTATGCTGGTGGAGAATCCAGACTGTTATGACTCACTTTTTCTTTATTGCTTTGGACCAAGAACTGTTGTTTCTTTTGAACTCCATCTGTAGGAGCTGAGCTATAGCCCAGGGTCAAGATAACTCTTTCCGGAAGACAGTGCGGCTTCAGT
>NW_006430726.1:560412-580361 GCF_000325575.1 Pteropus alecto | reverse complement strand
GACAAGCAGAATAAGAATTTTATTTTTACCAAGGGATAGAATTTCTTCTGAAAACTGGCAGCATCCTTAATGCTTCTTTATCATCAGATAGGCTTTCCTTTTGTCTGCCTACCATTTTCACTTTCTGATAGCGCAGGCTAAATTTAATTATGCGACAAGTAGAGGACAGTAGAACAACTCTGGAAAGTAGAAATCAGTGTGTCTGAGTGACTACATATGGAACTGCGGACAACAGAAGGGGTCATTTGGAGTTTGGTTTGCCTGAGATCTTTCTAGGTCTCCCGGGAAAAAATGAAAAGAAGATTTTTGGACTGATGGTAAGACCCAGCGGTAGGCAGACTTCTAAGAGAGCTCCCAATGTTCCCCACCTTCTGGAACTTACTCTAACTTTGTGCTATCTCCTCCTCTTGTGTTTGGGCTAAACCTAGTGACCTGCTTTTCATGAACAGAATATGACAAAAGTAATGAGATGTCACTTCCATGTTTAGGTTACAAAAGACTGATTTCTACCTTGCTAGGACTCTCCCTCTTGCTGCTACTTTCCCCCCTCTCTTTTGTATTCTTGGCTTGCGTGCTTTGACAAAGCCAGATGTCATGCTGGAGAGGCATGTGTGGCTAGAAACCGAGGGTGGCTTCTGAGCAACATACTGCAAAGAATTGAAACCTCCCCGCCTCCTCGGTCCAAAGCCTGTGCAGAACTGCCAACAACCACTGGATGAGTCTGGAAGTGCATCCTGCCCCAGCTGAACAGTGAGTTGACTGCAACCCCTGAAGTCACTTGATTTCTGTCTTGTGAGAGGCTCAGAAGCTGAGCAGTGCCTGGATTCCTCGTTCCTCAAAACTACAAGATAATAAGTGTGTATTATTTTAATCTGCTAAAAACTGGAATAATTTTAATGTAGCAATACATAACTAATATGCCAATACTGTATTTTAAATTGTGTTTTCTTTTCCCAGTGGTTTGAAATGGCACCAGTGTCAAGTTCCAAGTTACCATTTATATGTGGTTGGGTCTGTTTCCAGTCTTCTTATTCTGTTCTCTTGACCTATTATTTATTTATTTTTTAGGGGGTGCGTTTTCTATTTTCTTCGCCTAACATTATTTCACAGGAAGTTTTGAGGAAACTTTAAAGGCTGCCAAAAGGTGTCTGGGCCATGGAGAACACAGCTGAAAAAACTGGGGTTTTGAGGAATTTAGGTTCCTAGTGATTGTATGTACTAGGTGCAGACTCAAGAGACAGAGACCCCTCCCAAACGCTCTGGATTGTCCTTCTCACTAAGTATGATGAACAAACTGCATGGCCGGGGTTGTAAGTATGATTGGATACACTTCGGAAAAAGGAAAAGGGACCTTTAGCCTTGTCCCAGTCTTATATTCCTCTTCCTGAGAGTTTATCTGAATGATTGAAATTTTCAGTACAGCATAGATTATTAAAAATTAAACCATATAATAGAAGAGGCAATATACTTATTTATCAGAACAGGAAATAGATTTAAAGAAATAAATGTCATAAAAGACAAAGAAAGACTATGCAAACAGTCCAGATTCATGGAGTTTAAATACCCAATAGCTAAATGCAATACCTGAAACTAGATTGGATTTTGGAGACAGGGGAGAAGATGCTATAAAGGACATTACTGGGTCAATCAAAAAAATCAGAATAATAATGAAAGATTAAATAAAAATATATCATTCTTAAATTTACTAAAGTTGATAACTATGCCGAGGGTTATATAAGAGAATGTTCCTAAGGAAATGTATATTGAAGTATTTAGGGGTAAAGAGCATGATAAGCATGACTTGTCCTCAGATGATTCAGAAAAAAATTATGTGCACATGTGCGTAACTGTATATGTGTAAATGTGTGGATATGGAGAGGGAACAAACAATAAAGCAAATGGATTAAAAGGTTAAGAGTGGATGAATCTAAGTAAACGCATGTGTTTTTAATACTATTTTTATTGTGCTAATTTTCTTTATATTTGAAACTATTTCCAAGTGTTCAAAAATATAAACAAACAAGCAAGTAAAACAAAGAAAAAAGTACCAGAGAGACAAAACAGGTTGTTTACAGGGGAGACTACCTGAGCGGGGAGCAGAGCTCTCATCAGCAAGAATAGAGGCCAGAGGCAATAGAATTATATTTTCAAACTGCTAAAGTAGTTCAACTTTCAGTCTAGTAGTTTTACCCTAACTAAACTATCATTCCAGAGTGAGGGTAAAATAAAAACACTTGAAAAAATAGAAACAGATAATGATTAAAATGATTGCTCACAGCTTCTTGCCAAAAGAACTACTAAAGGATGCACTTCAAGAAAAAGGAAATGTGGTACAGAAGAAACAAGTGGGATGCCAGGTGCAAAGTTGCGACCTGAACGGTAAACACTAGTTTGCTAGGTTAAGGAGAATAGTTAGTCTGAAGGAATGGGTTTAGTTCTAAGATATTCTAGGCAGAGCGAAAAACAACTTGGGCAAAGACCAGTAGGAGATAAAAAGTATTTGGGAAATTGAAAGTAATCTCTTGGGTTGATATATAGATTGCTTTTGAGAGGAAAGCAGAGGTCAAATCACCAAAGGCTTTATAAGGAAGATTAAGGTATGGGTGTTATAAAGGTCAATGAAGAACCGCTAAATGTTAAAGCAGACGGTGTATAATATAATCATATTTGCATTTTAGAAAGATTATCCTGAGGATGAACTCAAGATAAGAGAGACCAGAGGGGTTTCTTTTAGGAGGTTGTTAAGCCGGACTTTGAGTGGATACAGTGAGGCTGGAGAGACATGGCCATAGCAGGAAATACGGCTTAAAGCTGGCAATCCAAAGCTGGCATCCTGTCATGTTACATCAGGTGATGCTGTCAATATAGGACAGCACTGAAAAATGCAAACTGTGATCTCCTTGTTTGATTTTAGCTAGACTGTGAACTCGCTGGGAGCAGGGCGTATTTTGTATTCATCTCTGTCTCTAGTACCTTGAAGGTGCTCAGGGAATAACTATATTCTTGGATAAGTAAATCTCGGCAGCGACATGGTATTATTGATACATGGTTACCTGCATGACCCACCGTTGCTAGGAAAGTTCAATAACAATTGTGAAGTCAATATCTAGAGCTATTATCAGACTGCACATCATGATGGGAACATTTTTAACTGGATTCACTGTGCGTATTGAAATACCCAGGCATCTTTTCCTGACTCGGTTCTCTTCTGCCATCTGCTGGGAGAAACATATCGAACATCCCAAAGCAAGAACAACGAACGAAGGAAGACAAGCCTAAAAGTTTTATGGGAGAAACTGCACAATACCCTGGACAATTCACAAGGTAAGCGGGGAAACAAGTGTTACATTCATACTGCTTTCCATTTTCAGCTAACCTGCAGTATTTTCCAAAGATAAAATGCTCCTTTCTATATTATTTTCATGCAGACTATCTAAAATATCTGTATTCTCCTTTGAGTTTTTGCAACAACCCTATAATAAACAACCATTATTATCATTGCTACCAGTTTTTACACAAGGAAACAGAAGCCCAGAGACTTAATGAAATGCCAACTTTATGGATGTGGTTCCATAGTGTAGTGGTTAGCACGTCTGCTTTACACGCAGAGGGTCCTGGGTTCACACCCCAGTGGAGCCATGGTCCGTGGTCTAAGGCCATGCCACCCTGAACAAGCCTGATGTCTGATCTCGGAAGCTAAGCAGGGTTGGGCCTAGTTAGCCCATGGATGGGAGACCACCTAGGAAAACCAGGTGCTGTATTATAAGTGATAATAATAATAAATACAAATAAATGCCAACTTTAAACAGTAAATAAGTGGTTGAGTAAGGACTGAAGCCTCCTTCACTCCCAGTTCCATATTTTCCTCATTAAATATCTCAAACAAAATAAGAGAGAGATCAAGAGAGGCTTAGACACTCAAATGCAGCACAAACAGGGCAGGTTTAGTGTGGGTGTGGAGAAGCCTGATGCTTCTCAAGGTTCAGCACTTTACTGTGGTTTGTTGGTGTGGGACTTGGGGAGGGGAGAGCAATTCTCCCACATTATAAGGACAATTCAATGTGATGTCCCTGAGGGGTTAAATTTTTATAAGTCTATGAAAATTGATAGAACTTAAACCAAGATAGTACCTAAAACCTTTGGTGGACATTGTCAAACAAAATAAGTACTGCAATTTTGGCTAATATGCATGGTTAAGACAAAAAAACTGGAACACCATCCTTTTCTCAATTAAACCTGTTATTCTTGTATGAATATATGCTAATACAAATACACACATATTCTTGGTGTTAAAAAATCCAACCATTCATGTAAAGTAGAATTCTCTCTTACTTTTCCCAAAGACAACCACAGTCAGTGGTATGCTCCCAGATCTTATTTCTCGGTGTTTACACAAAAATGTGTGTTCCTACGGTAACCTAGAGTATTGTTTCGTGTTTTATCCGGCTATATGAATAACCTCTTGCTGTACTGTACTGCCCTGCCTCTCCAACTGAGGGGCCCATACTCCCCTGACTCATGGGATGTGCTGTTTGGTTTGCATGAGGCCTCATCTCGTTTATCCAAACAACAAATGAAAGATTTATAAGCCTTAATCTACCCCTCTCCATCTTGGTACTAATCTCCAGAAGGAAAGAACTCTTCAATTTTCAGTTCTCTAAAAAGTTAACGAGTGCTAACTTGCTTCTCCAAATGACAAACTGGCACCACTGCACCATCCATCCTACAGAGTATGATGTATTGGTTCCTGCTTTGGTAGAATTTAGTTTGCCTCTGCCACCACCCACCTTTCCTGCCCCCATAGACTCCAGCCCTTCATCCATCTCTATCTCCATGCCCACTGCTTTACGGCTTTGGTAATACCCCGACCTTCACCCCTCTCACTTTGGCTTGGGCTCAGCCATGTGACATCCCTTGGCTTATGGGATGTTTGCAGACAAGATGCAAGCATGGGTTAGAAAAATGTTTGTACAGTAGGGTCTGCCCTCCCGTACCTCTGCCATTATCTGGCCAGTCTGCTGGTCTCAGGAGAAGGATAAATGACAAGGGGCAAAGCCGTCTCAGTTGACTTGTAGACACTCAGAGAGAAGCAAAGTCATCTAGCCAGACCCAGACTAGATCAGCTGGACTCTAGTTCATCTGCAGATGGGCGAGTGATAATAAACGATTGTATTAAGCTACTGAGTGTTGGGGAAGTTTATGATGGAGCTATAACTAACCAATACATACCACCCTCTACCTTCCCGACGCCCTCCTCCTCCTCCAGTTATACCACCCCTTTTGTGCTTCTGCTGTTACCAGTGTAAACTTTTCATTCCATTAACTGCAAAGGGTATCATTTCTCCCCCCATTGTGTACGATAAGTTTATTCTCTCCTCTTCCTTCCACCTCTACTCGGCACTTTCTGACTTCTGATTCCCGTCAGCTACACCTTAGCTTTTACACTGAGAAGTTTGATTTCATTCACATTTTGTTTGTAACAGAGATTTTGGACACTTGCCGTTTTCTAAACTCATATATTATGGTGGGAAATTTAGAAAAGATTATTTTAGAGCAAACCCATGAACTCATTTAGTGTGTGTCTCTTCTTTGCAACCACATGATCCTAGATTAATATACTCTGAGTCCTTTGAAAGCTCCCAGGAAGCAAAATGTAAGGAGGAGGAAGAGTGTTGACTGTTAGAAACTGGAATTCTCAACTGGTAGGAATGCAATTTTTGGGTCTGTGGAATCTCCTTGACCTTCCCTGACCCCCTCCACACCCATGTGGGTCAGAGGATGTCATGAAGGTCTCCTCCCTGACCTCTTAAAGCACTGACTCCTTTTATTTCCTCCTTATTCTCCCTCCTAATTACCTGGAACATGAAGAGAACATGAGCTTGGGAATAGACAGTTTTAGGTATAAACAGCCACTTCACCACATTTTGGCAAGTGTAAAATGGGTGAATTCCTTAACTTTTCTGATCTTTCAATTTTGTCAAATAATGAAAATAAATGCTTGTATTATAGGTTTTGGTGTGAAGAGTAAACAAGATGGCAATTGTAAAGCACTTTACATGTCTTCAATCACAGAAGATACCTAACAAAAGGTATCAGCCTTCATTATAGTTCTTGGCATCCATCGGCCTGAGATACATGTTCATTTTAATATTTAACTTAAGTCAGTCCATTATCCCATACCACTTCGAATCAGAATGTGCTTTTTCTTGTCCTGCTGTCCTCTTTCCTGTGATAACAATAAGGCTCCTTCTCCTATCAGGGGTACTCTGGCTGTTATTGCTGGTACTTCCACACAGTGTCACTGTTGAAACAGGCATTCTTGCTTGTCTATCCACCTGATCCAATGAATGCCCAGGGTGATCTTAGGTAAAGAGACAGGTACCTCCATGGATTGTAGTGATCTGAGAGCAGCTGCTGTATCCCATTTCAGACTTCTGAAGAGATCACCCATGTTTAAGTATTTCTTGTGATGGAATAAAGCTTTGAGCATACCACAGGTATACTCATGACTCAAATAAATGATTTTGGGATTCTACAAAAATTCAATTTGTAATCTCATTAAAGTAACTTTCCAACTAGCAGTGGATTGCAAGAAAAAGGTCATTTGGAGTTCATTCACAGAGAGGTTGAGATTCAGATCAGGCATATTGGAGTTTCCTGCTTGAATTTACACAAACCATTGACAGATGTGACATCTCTGTAGAGTGGGCAGATAGCACTCAGACCCACTCATATCTATCTGTCGTCAAATTCTTTTCAAGGGAGAAAATCCTCATGGATTGCAAAGAATGTCAAATATAATCTGTCTCCAAGTGTTATTCATATACTTAAACACTTTTGTGTAAGAAGTAGCTGCACCTTTAAAACACTGCTTTTGGAATTTCTAATTGGCTCAGCCATTTGAAGTTGAAGATGCAGGCGTCCTATGACACAGCAATTCCATCAGTACCATCGATAAAGATTTACTTCCCAGTCAGCAACCCCAGACAACCAAATAGTGCAAATATAAATGACTTCCAGTGGTTTCATGTTTTGACAAGATGACATCTGAAGAGCAGGAAAAAATTGACCGGGTTCTTATGAGAGAGAAATCAATGCTTTTTGAATGCTGCTGTCAGTAGCTGAAAATGCACATTGGTAGCAAGTTTCTGAATGATGGAGATCATCATGCTGTTTGCCTCACAGACGTTTTCAGAGTAAGCCTATTTGAGAGTCAGAATTTGAACAGGTAAAGATAGCTGTGCGAAGAAGAATCAATGAAGTATTATCTCAAGTAGTTCTTACAGGTGGATGGGAAAATATATGAGAAGGAATTGAACTTTACAGTAATATTTTAACTAGTTTTTTCAATTAACAGAAGTATTGATTCAGGAAGGATGGGAACATTGTAGAATTTATCTGTTATAGGGTAAGTGGAGATTTATAGATAATAATTTGCTTTGCAGACTGACTATTCAAGTAACATGGTAAGAGCATGGGTGATCGCCATAGTGGCACATGAAGAAAATTTTCTTTTATATGGTCACCTATCTGAGGACCTCAGCTCTTCCAAATATGCTGGAAATGTAAAAAGTAGATAAAATCAAATGGGCTTCTGAGCAAAAAGCATGTCACAGACTTCGTAGGCTAAGGCTCATACATTTTACTAAAGTGGCTTCTCACAGTATCACTCAGAACTTAATATTTAATTTTGTGTTCTTGAATAATAAGCCTAGGGGCTGTTTCCTGGGAGAAGGAACAAATTAGAAGTGTGTGTGTGTGTGTGTGTGTGTGTGTGTGTGTGTGTGCGCGCGTGTGAGAGAGAGAGAGAGAGGGAGAGTATGTGTGTGTGTGTATGTGTGTGTGTATTTTCACCTAGAACAGCGGTTCTTCACTGGGAATGATTTTGCCTCTCCCCCCACTAGGGGACATTTGGCAATGTCTGGAGACATTTTTGATTATCATGACTGGGGAGGATGGGAAAATTGTTATTAGTATCTAGAAGATGAGGACAGGGAAGCTGATACATACCTTAAAATACACAAGACAGCCCCCCAACCAAGGAATTATCTGGCCCAAAATGTCAATAGTTCTACCCTAGAAACAAGCATAAGGACATTTGCAAGATGTGTGTGGCAGCTTATAAGCTAACAGTGAGGTAGGAAGCAGGAAAATGATAAAAACAGACACACGAGTTTAAAAAAATTACATTTACAAAAGCACGTCACTGTGGCATGGTTTACCAAGGAGGCAAAGAACTCTATGCAAGTCAATAACCCCTGAGGCTATCTCTGTATCAGAGCACTCCGTGGTAATGGCTGTTGAAATAATGTTAATATATTCAGTTTAATAAAATAGGTGGGAGATCTTTATTACTTGCAGCTAAGGAGGAATGCAGATGGCACAGATAAATAGGCACTTCTGAACTCTGCCTGGAGCTAAGGGACTGCCACCCAGTGTATCGAAGGCAGAATTTATGTGGGAAGTACATGCATTTAGGCATCCCAGTTCTGTCCCTGTGTGACCTTGGACGAATTTTAAATCTCTAAGTCTCTATAAGGATTATAATATCTACCACTCTGAGTGCTATGAAGATTAAATAAAAATATTTGTAAAGCTCCGGATACATAGAAGGTCCTTAATAAATGATAGTTCTTATTACTATAAAATTAAAAATCATTAATATATAATAAATATTATAATTTATTTATATTTATGGTATATTTATACAATAAATAATACATGATGAATGAATGATAGTTTTATTGATAATCTAATATCTTGAGGTCTAGATGTTTGGGTATCTTGGCATTTGGTAAAAAAAAGGTCATCAGCACAATGCCAGCGGCCTGACCTCTGATGGCCAGTTCACTCACCAGTTCAGAGACAGTTGTGATGAGTTTCTAGAGCAGAATGGAGGCATGAGGTTGTCTCTCACCCAGACAGGCCTCAAGGATTGGAAAAGGAGAAATAGGGATAGCCCATATTATTGTCTGTTTTAGAAGATAATAAAGAGCATGGGTCCTTACTAGCTGGAGCCTGGTGTCCACTGTGGGAACCTCCTGGCCCTGCTTCTGTAATTTCTGAAGAAGTTTGTGTATCTAAAAGCCTGAGACTTGTCTCAATTGGGACAAACTTTTATTTTTCTCTGAGAGCAGACACGAAGTGGTTAAAAACCAGAGCATTAACACAAGCTCTTTTCTGCCTCCAAGCCTTTGTCCTTATTGCCTCCCCGCCCCCACACCCAGAGAGCTGTTCCCAGCTCTTGAAATTGCCAGGTCTTAGTTCAGACATCACCTCCTGAAAGATTATTCTGACATTCCTATCTAAAGTGGCCCCCTGTTTTCTTTTCTCGCAGTTCACTTTATAATATTTATCTCAGTCTGAAAGTATCTTGTTTCTTTAGGTTTACAGCAAGTCCTCACTTAATGTTGTCAATAGGGTCTGTATCTTTAAGCAAACTAAAGTATAATGAAACCAATTTTACCATAAGCTAATTGATACAAACAAGAGTTAAGTTCCTATGTATCACCATTATAATGATGATGTTATTTGAGGACCTGCCTCCCACAGTAATGTAAGTACCATGACCATAGAGATCTTGTTCATCTGTATCCTCAGTACCTAGCACAATGCTTGGCACAGACAGATGCCCAGTGAATGCTTTTTAAGTGTTCTTACACAAATAATTGACTAATGAATAACTGAAAAAACTTACTGATTAGGAAATGTTCTACATGGAAAAATAGCACTCAATGAATTTAATGGCATTTTTTGTCCTTCCGTATGAAATATATCTATTTCTATATCTCTATAGGCACACATATGTATAAAATACACATACGTGCACACATGTATATGCATAATATATAGGTGTTATACATAATTTTTTTCTGGAAAAGATGATTCTTTTTAAAATATGCCTGACAGCGTGAAAATATGCAGAACATGAATTTTATGAGCCCTAAATAGCAGGAGAACATTGTGGTTTTGGCTACTAAATTGGAGATTGTTCAGGTTGAGGTCTCAGGCTCAAAGCCTTCATGGAACATTTTCTTTGTCTGAGCAGTATTTGGTCATCTCTCAGGTCCCCGCTTCTGTGTCACACCCTTGCCCTGTGGGGGAGGTGCCCTGCTGTGACAATCACTGCAGAGGATTTGATGTGCTTGCTTATTTGTCAGTATTCCTCAGCAGACTGTCGCTCAGGAACAGTGTTCTGTCTCCATTCTCTTCGAGCACCCCACCCCTGGCATACAGCTACAGCTCAGCATGTACATTGGGTGCACTTGGGCACAGGGAAGTAACGGGAACAGTCTCAGAGATGCCTGGCTGCTACCTTAACTGCTCTGTCACCTTGGACAGGGCCTCAGTCACCTCGTTTGTCAGATAGGGAAAACGGTATCGCCTTCCAGGGTCATAGGCAAGGCCAAAAGAAGACCATAGTGGGAAATACTTTTTAATGGCTATGTTCACTATATTTTAATTTAATTTAATTAATTTTACTGGCTTCCCTAATAATTTCCCAAAGCAGAGACCGGGCCTATCATTTTAGACCACAGGGACTCATCAGGGAGCAGGGCCGTGCTCACTCTGAGTCCCTCCATGGTACTTACACTCAGTAACATTTTCCTGAATGTCTTGATCTGGAAGCAGGGCTCTGAGCTGGTGACGATTCTATGGCGACCCAGAGGATGGGTTAGCATCTGTGATAAGTCAACAGAAAACACTTGCTGAGATCTTTAGATCATTTTTCTTTCCTGATCTTGTAACTGCAGCATGCACAGGGAAGTCGTGAGTCTGAATATTAAACCTGGGGAACTGACAGTGGTTTCTTCAATGAATAATTTTCAATATGATTCTCGGTGTCCCAGAACTTACTGGTGAGACCTCATTGCTTGATTGATGAGGCTTTCACCAAGGCTTTCTTTTTTTTTAATCTTTGAAAAATTTTAGCTTGCTTGCAACCCAGGGACTCCAGGCACAGGCAATTCTACTCTCTTCTAGGAAAATGGACCTCTTTCGATGAAATAAATTTGTTTCTAAAGGCTCATTTTGATGTTCTCCCCACCCTTCCCCCATCTGCTTTCTGTGATCTCTAAGCCAATGTAAGAAGGCTGCAATAAGGCAGCCCCCTGAACCCTGCAAATCTGGAAATAAGGGAAATATGGCTGCTTACAGAAAATTAATAGAAAATTTCATGCTAGACAAGATTATCGATCTGTGGAATAATTTTCTTGGTAAAGCACAAAACCTCTTGTAAACCAGTCCAATTTTCTTCCTCCAAAAATTTTTAGAAATAGAGCCTTTCTTGGGAAATTGATTAATTTTATCACAGAGACCAAAACTGCAGAGGAATCATTCAGAGGAACATTCTTCAAATAAAAAGAGACACAATATGCTATTGCTAAAGAGCTTATAAAACCATCCTGAGAGTCAATGACAAACATTATGCTCAGCAAGACAGAGCAAGAGCTACTGACAGAATGAGAGTATCATGACAGTGTTAGATGCCAAATAATATCAACTGTGTACAACTCAGAAGAACAATTGCCACTGCCTGAGAATTCTGGGAGAAGCCTGGCTTTACATTTGGATATAGCCATTGAAGTATATTAGTTTCCAGGGGCTGCTGCAAAAAATGACCACAGAGTGTTCTGGAGGCCAGAAGTCCAAACTAATTTTACTGGGCTGAAGTCAAGGTGTTGAAATGGCTACACTCCCTCTGGGGGAGATCCATTTCTTGTCTCTTTCAGCTTCCTGTGGCTGGTCCCTGGCATTAAACCATTCCTGTTCGTGTATTGTTTGCAAGCATCACTTGCTTTCTTCGGCTTGTAACTGCATCACTTCAATCTCTTTATCCATCTTCACATCGCTTTTTCCTCTGTGTGTGGTCAAATCTCTCTTTGTCTCCCTCTTATAAAAAAATGTGCGATGGCATTTAAGGCCTACTCTTGTTACCTAGAATAGCCTCCTCATGTCAAGATGCTTAATTTATGCACATCTGCAAAAACTTTACCAAGTGAGGTAATATTCACAGTTACTAGGGATTAGGGCTGGACATTTTGGGGGCCACCCATGAGCCCACTATAGAGGTATAGTGGGAATTACTGAGATATGTATATGAAGAAGTACACAATGGCTTTTTATTCTATTTGTCACTGAAATTGCATGTTGCAAGACAAAAGATTTTAAAAATTTAATCAATAATACTTTGTGGACCATGATGTAGACTTAAGTAGAGTTATTGGGAAAAATATTGATGGAGCACCAGCTAATTTACAGCAAGAAAGAGCTTTGTCACATGAATCAAAGAGGTGGCCTTTGAGTGTCAAACCACAAAATGCTTTCTTACAAAGAATAATTGGCACTTAACTGTAGGCCTCCTAATCTTTATTTTGCATTGGAGGAAAAACTGAAAATTGTGACTAAGAACAAATTGTGGCCTCTATGTACACATTTTTTCATACTAATGGGAGAAACATGCAGTTAGGGGAATACTGCTTTTGCCCAGTGAATGCACTGTCTTAGGTGGGAATGGTACATGTTTGTCTCAGAAATAAGGGATAAAATTTAAATATTTTTTTCATAATGCTGTTTATGACTTAATTCATAAATATTAGTATCTCAAAGAGTGCAAACTAGGGGTCAAGTTTCTCACGTTAGAGGCGAAATATCTTTATGCTGAACGTTTAGGACCAGACAGTAGGATTTCTTCAGTAGGCTGAACTACGGTGCAAAGAGTTTGCTTGGAGTTTGATTACCAATGGTTAATGATTTTCTTGACTTGGTAGAGAAAGAAATTAAGAAAAATAAGACATAGTGTTGGATATGAAAAAAAATCCATATTCGCGTCCAAGCATTGCAATAGAACATGAAACGATACTTTCTAGAACCACGGTCAATGAAAGCGCAAAAAAGGTTTGTATTCAAGGTCATCTCCGAAGCAGAAATGTTTACCCTTTGGCTTCAGATGTGATTGCTGGTCAATATAGGGTCCAAAAGGGCAGTGAAAGTAGTATTCAGTAAGAAACCACTTCATATTTGTTCAAAAATTTAATTAATTTTATTTTTAAACCACTTTATAAAAGTATGATTGATATGTAAAAAGTTCAGTGGGTTTATGGATAAGTATGCACCTATGAAATCATTACCACCATCAAGGCTATAAACATATCCACTAACTTCCAAAGAAGAAATCACTTCATTTTTTATTTTATTTCTCAAATATGTATGAGAGACTGCAAACAGTTACTATCAACTTGAACTCTGAGTTGGGATTTTCTAATTTAGTAAAAATATAGAGGATGAACGTCTTGATGCAGAACCTAACCTGTGGCTCAAACTATAGGACACTGAGCAGGATGCAGTGACAATGGTGAAAGATTGGAGAGGATATCATTTCTATAGCTGATAAAACGTCACTTTAAATGCTATATGTTAATTTTAAATATTTAATTTTATGCTTTTTAACATATTTATTATTTATAATGTAAAATTGCTAGTATTTTAAAATATTTTTACAGTTTATTTTTGTCTACCAATTCTATTCTCTATCAATTATTCTTGCCATTGATCAAATGTTATTACTCTTAATTTTAGTAAATTTTATCGTTAATAAACATATTTTAATATTTAATACTAATTACATCTGCTAAATTGGATTATCTAACACAGTAACCCACATTTGTGCTGGGCAAGTATTAAGCTCTCTGTACATGGAACAATTTGAGAAACTCTTCCCCATTGAATCCTACTCAAAGCTAGGCACTGGGGAAAAAAGATGAACAGAATATGCTCTCGCTGATATCAAGAATTTGAAGTCTAAGTGGGAGATAAACATACGAATAAATTACCAGAATCATAAGGCAGTGTATGATTTGTAATTACACCAAGAAATTTGTGTTTGCCTACGATCACTCAACAAGTAGCAGAATTAAACCCAGGAGAGGGTTCTCTGACTGTATCGTTGTCTCAGTAGTTTTAAATTTTAATGTTCAATTTGGAAAATTTTAAACATATACAAAACAGAAGAGAATAGTATGACAAGCCACCATTTACTCATTACACAAATTAAAAAATGATTAAATGTATGGTCATTCTTATTTCATCTATATTGCCAACTACTTCTTCCCACTCCATTCCCTGGATTATCTTGAAGCAAATCCCAGGCATATTATTTCATCCATAAACATTATCAGTCTATAACTTTAAAAGATATGTGCTTAAAAAATCCTGCAATATCATTAAATGACTCAGAAAATTATTTCTTTCTAATCTTGAATATTTGATCGGTGTTCTAAATTTCTCTTATTGTCTTATAAAAATTTGTGTGTGTGTGTGTGTTTAGACTTGGTTTCTTGGGATCAGGATGCAAATAGGACCCATACATTGTATTTAATTGATTTACCTTTTAAGTGTCTTTTTTATTGCTAGGTTTCTTTTCTTTTTTCTCTTTTTAACCATTAGGGAAAAAAATCAGTGTGGCTTAATTGATCCATTTTTGCTTTCCTGTTTCTGGAATCTGACATGTTTATGGAAGATTCCCTCACTCCCAGGTTAGATATGTTCATCCATGTTTTCTTCTGTATCGTTTCATATTTTATTCTTAAACCTCTGATCCATTTGGAATTTATTTTAGAGAATAGAGTGAAAAATAAATCTAATTTTGTATTTTTCCAAATGACTACCCAAATTTCTCAGCATTATTTATAAAACACCTATTCCCACATGCTTTTTAAATTTCCTCATCCTGTTCAAGGGAGAACATTAGTGTGAGAGGTGGACACATCTTATTCAAACATTCTAACAAATAAAGAAACCCATATGTACTTATGTAGAAAATGTCCCTCAATTATTATTAAAGTAAAAAAAAAAGATGTAGAAGAGTATGGATTATGAATCAACTTTTGCTTAACAATTATTTATTTATATACAGGAAAATATCTGGAGTATTCTTCAAACTGTCAATAATAGCCAACTGTGGTTACTTCTAGTGGTGGGATACAGGGGGTAGAGTTTTAATTTTTTTCTTTGTATAATTTAGCGGTTTTTTTTTTCCAATGAGAATATATTTGTGTAAGAAAATACAAGTTTGAAAAAAATAGGTTATTAGCATATCCTGAACTTCATTCAACAAATGCTTATCGAATTCCTCTGTGTGCTCTGTGTCTGTATGTTTCCCCACACCGTATTTTCAAATCATCCACATTCCTGTTTCTCAGTTTCTTCCTTTCAGAAAAAAGAAAGCTTCAGAATGCAACTCAGGACTGAGTTTCTGTCCCCACTTCTCCAGGCTAGCTTGTGAATTTGCATTGGTACACGACTTCTCTAACCCTCTGAGTCTGCACTTGTTCAATGGGTGCTTCAATCAGATCCTGTCTGCCTTGTGTTGTCCATCTCTGGAATTCTGAGATCTGATAATATCCATGTGCACTCTGCATGCATCATCTGACCAGTCCCATTCTAGCCAGGATGGCCAATTGCAATAAGTTCTTATCCTTCCAGCCTTATTGGGAAATAGTATGCATTGAACATTTATTCTTTCCATTCTGCAGACAAGGATAGTGATTTATTTAACTTATATTTAGTACCTATCATAGTTGGCAAATGACAGGGCAATTTTTTGGAGGGAAATTAAGAAGGCATTACATAAACCCCTTGAATAAGTTTTGTTGTTGTTGTTGGACATTGAGGTGATTCTATTTCCTTCAATAACTTTTTTTGAGTAATAAGTTTTTTAATATAGTCTTTTTTATGAGTACTGTGCAATTGCATTATAAATGTCTTCCACTTAAGCGACTTCAGCTATATGTAGGTGATGCTAGCGCTTATTTTTCATACAGCATGAACTTTAAATACAAGTGGACTCCCTCATCTGTTGCTTAGCTGAAGAAACAGCTATATGTTCCAATGCCACAGAAAATACTGGTTGGATTGATCAATGTATGCCTGAGTACTGAATTTATGACTTTTAACATTAAAGACTGCCACCAGAAGCAAATTCTGACATAGAACATATTTCTATTTTAGTATATGTTTAACAAAAAAATATAGCAGCAGAAGCTAAAACTCATCTCTAATCCCACTACACGGAGACGACAATTGCAATGATTGTTAAGGGTATATAGCTCTCTAGTATTTATTCTATGCACATGTTTGTGTGGCAGGATACACGTTTGAAATGTTATTCTAGGTAGTTTCTCCCATTGCATTCCCTTATGCTCTACCCTGGGTCATCACTCACCTCCTTCACGTCATCACTTCTTAATGTTTCAACATTGCCTTGTGAAACTTTTGTCGGAATTAAGAGCCTTGCACGTCAAATTCTGGGATGTGAATATTTTGAAAGTTCATGTTTCAATGAGTTTAGTGCATAAAATTGCATAGAAGGGAAGAGGAGCTAGGAGATGAGGAATCCCCAGCCTGGGGGAAGGCTCAGTGAGGACACAGAGCACTTGCTAAGAGAGAGATGGGTGGGTCTGAGAGTGACTATGTGGACTGGAGGGGACTCAGAGGCTGCTTCCCAGCCTCTGCCCAAATAAGCACCATCTGTTGCTGGCAATGGAAAGACTTGAGAAAGCTGCATCAGGCCCCACTGACTACTGTCTCATGCGAGTAAATATTGGCATTACCAGTCCTAAGGAACTAAGTCAGTGTTCCCTCCTTGCCATCACACTAGGAACACCCAGGATCAGCCAGTAAGTTTCTGGCACATCGGTCAATTGGCATGAGTGTTGTCCATCTGTTCCCTGAGACACTGCTAGCCTCCATCTGAATTACCTTGTGTGGCCTGGCCTGCTTCATTGGTCAATACTTGTGAGCCCAGCTGAAGCCTGGGCTCTAGGCACCTGGAGGAGCAGTGGTGAGGTCATATAGAAAGATCCAGTCATGCTTCTTTAGTGCAACTGTGCAATCAGCTCTCTGGGGCACCCACCTACCTATTAGACATCTAAAATTGGGATCACATGGTGTGGCCTGTTTGGAGACCCTGTCTTTCCACATCATTTTTTAATCATGCACTCTCCTCCTGTGGTTAAATGTTCTCTCAGAATGATTTCAATGGTTTCAGAGCATGTGCAGTTACAATGATTTACTTTAAAAATCCTTTCTTGTTGGATATTCAGGGGATTCCTTAGTGTTTTGCTGCTACAAATAATGTAATAATGACTCTCCTTGTGAAAACTTTGTGAACGTCTCTGAATTAAAAACAGATTCTTAAAAAACGGCGAGCAATCACAAGATAAGTACTGTGAACATTATTGTTGGGGTTTTGGCCTAACTTTCCAGAATTATTAGCGGCCCATAAAGCAGCTGAAGTCCCAGCTGCATTGCAGATGGGTTAAGTATGAACTTAACACAGTAGATGGAGGAAGAAAGGCAGACACAGGAATATAAGATTGCCATGGAAACATGCTCCCTGGCTAAACACACATCTTGTCATCTAACCCATGTCTCTGAGTCTGTTATGACCTGTGTATGTGAAATGAGGTATCACTTTGTGCACAGCAATTTCAGGAGAGACTCTGCAGTCTCCAGTAGCCTTTGCCATCTCCCTGTGACTCAGCAAGTCCAGTCTGAGTTGTCCTCACGCATGAACAGAAACGCCATGAAATATTAAGGCTTTGTTACTGACTCTACTGCAAACACCTGGTGAGCATCAATCCCTTCCAAATCAATAAGCTTTACATTATGCGTACAAGAGCCACAAAGTCACACTTATCATTCTCCTTTGGGTTACAGGGTGGGAGAACTAGAGGCACAGACCCAAGGAAGATGTCAATCCTGGAGGGGTGCAATTCCCTTTCTCAACCTTTATACTGTAGAACAAGTTCGATCAGTGTCAGAAAAGAGGTGTTACTCATCAAATAACTCAAGATTTGGAAGCCTAATGTTTGGAGAGGCCCAATGAGTCAGTTTGATTTTTCCCCTCTTTGATGGTAGAAAAAGAGGAAAGATAGAATTTTAACATATTTTATCTTTCTTTACATATGAGAAACATATACTCATTATAGTAAATTTGGATAATGCAGAGATATTAAAAAAAATTCCATTTAAATAGAATTTCAGCATAGTTTTAGGTTTGCAGCAAAATTGAGCACAGAAAGTTTGCAGAGTTCTCATATATCCCCTAAACCGCACACATGCATAGCCTCCCCCATTATCAATACCCCCAGTGGTACATTTCTTATAATCAATGAACCTTTACTGGGACATCATCATCACTCAAAGTCCATAGTTTACCTTAGGGTTCACTCTTGATGTACATTCTATGGGTTTGGACAAATGTATAATGACATGCATCTACCATACACTTGTCATACAGAGTAGTTTCACTGCCCTAAAAATCCTCTGTGTTTCAACTATTCATCCCTGTACTTTTACTCTATTTCTGTCTTAGTATTTAAAATGAGTTTCTTGTGGACAACATAGAGTCGAATCTTGTTTTTTTGATTCACTTTGTCAATGTCTATCTTTTAACTGGTATATTTACACTATTGACATTTAAAGTGATAACTGATATAGTTGGATTACTAGCTACCATATTTGTATTTTCTATTTATTGTCCTTGTTCTTTGTTCCTATTTTTGTCTTCCAATCTATTTTTTTTTTGTATTTGTGGTTTTAACTGAGCATTTTATGATTCCATTTTCTTTCCTTTCTTAGCATACCAACTATATATATTTACTTTCTATAGTGTTTTAGATAGAGTTCGCAATATATATTTACAGCCAATTCAAGCCCACTTTCAAATACCACACCTCACAATAACAAAATATTCCGACCTCTTTTCTCTTTTTTCTTTCCTATATCTTGTATCATTGCTGTCATTCATCTTATTTATAAGGTATGCTTATAAATGCTATTGCTTATGTATTAAAAATATTTATGCATTACATGGAACATAATAGTCAAATACACTGTTGCTATTGTTATTTTTTGCAAACTTTTATCTGTAAGATCAATTAAGAATAAGAAAAATAAAAGTTTTTATTTTACCTTCACATATTCATTCTCTAATGTGCTTCCCTTATGGAGTTGCTGACCTAGATCAATTTCCTTATGTTGATGGAGAGGACGTGACTGCCGGCTGACGCACGAGCTGGACCTAGAAAATTGCAGGCTCCTCACTCTGTCCTTGGATCGTACGCTCTGTCCACCATTCCCACAGTGGGAGTCAATTTCAAGGATGCAGCCTTGACAGAGCAGCGAGAGGTTGTGGAAACCATCCGGACCGTACACGTGACTCAGCAAGGCCTCTATAGGAACTTTTAAGATTCTGGCCGGCGGCGCGGACATCTCTTCTTGCGGTGCCCAAGACAAGCCTCGTATGCACGTTCCCTTGCTTGTTAAAAGCCACCTACCAGTCCGGAGTGGCCTCCCTCTGTCTTAGGTCTCTCCCTGTCCTCTGTGTACACGAGCCGCTTTCCGATTTCACTCAAGAGGCTCCCGAGGTTTCGGACCACCGCCTTCTCTCTCAAGAAATTCTTACAATGTTTCTTGCAAGGCAAAGTCTACTGGCAACACACTTCATTTTTCTTTGTCTGAGGAAGTAGTCGTTCTTCACTTTTGAAGGGTAATTTCAGTTCTCGGGATACAGACTTCTAGGCTGGTGTTTTGTTTTGTTTTCTCTCAACACTTCAAATATCTTTCTCTCTTCTTGTTTGCATGGTTTCCGAGATGTTCGATGGCATCTTAAACTTTGCTCCTGTACAGGTGCGGTATTTTCCCTCTCCGGCTTCTTTGAAGGTGTTTACTTTTTCTCTGCCGTTTTGAGTATGATATGCCTATAAACAAATCCAAAAGGCACTAAAGCGGCGAAAAGGAGAGACCTTTTTCAGGTCACGCTTTTCACACCAAGCAGAAAAGCAAAGCGTGCTTCTCTCACGTGCGTCTTCATTCCCGCCCAGGTTCCTTATTATGCATTTTAGAGGTACCAAAGCTCGTTCCGATTGGCCCGAATCCTGATCGGT
>NW_006430726.1:531469-560041 GCF_000325575.1 Pteropus alecto | reverse complement strand
AATCATTTTTGTTTTTAACAGATATAAATTGCATACCAATTATGTGCCAAGTGTTGTACTCATTATTTGATTTATTCCTGCCCATCCCCCACTCCCGCCTCCGATTCTCCAAAGCCTCTCTATATATCACTAATTTATAGAAGAGGACCCTCAAACTTAGCAAGTTTAAGAAATTTACCCAGGGTCACAAACTAAGCAGTGGGGTTGGGATTGAAATCCTGGTCAGCCATCCTCCAAAGCTCATGATTTTCACCATATTATGTTGTTTGTCTTGTTTTAGAGCAACAATAACAAAGATAATTAAGTGCTGTTCAGCTATTAGTTCTACAAATATTCAACTCTATGAAATATGAATTGTCATTGAAGTATAGAAAGCTATATGATTACTGTATTTCAAGTGTCTAACACTTAAATACTCAATATTTACTGACTGATTTTTATTGCTCCTTCCTTCTTTTTCTCTCTCTTTTTCTTTCTTCCTTTCTTTTCTTTCTTCCTTTCTTTTTCTTCCAGTCTTTTCTCCTCTTTGCTTTTCAGTTTCAGAAGTTACTACTGACATATCCTCATGCTCAGTCGTAACCAGTCTCCTAATCAGCCTATCAAAGGCATTCTCCATTCCTGTTATAGCGTTTTTGATTTCTAGCATTTCTTTTTGATTCTTTCTTAGAATTTCCATCTCTCTGCTTATATTAGGCATCTGTGCTTGCATGTTATTTCCTTTTCCCATTAGAGCCCTTTGAATATTAAATTCACAGTCTGATAATTTCAACATTCCTGCCATACAATGGTGTGGTTCTGGCTCTTCAAATTGATTTCTGCATTTTAACACGCCTTCTAATTTTTTGTTGAAAGCTGGACATGATGTATTGAGTGAAAGAAACTGCAGTCAGTAAAGAGGCCTTTAGTGATATGGTGGTAAGGTTTGGAGGGAGGGAAAGTGTTCAGTTGTCTTATGGTTAGGTCTCAGTCTTTTAGGGAACTTGTGCTCCTTGGTGTGAGCTTTAAGTGCCTCTCAGATCCCACTCCTTTCAGTGGGACAGAATGACTGGAGAGGACTGGAGTTGGGTTTTTTCCTTCCCCAAAGTTGGTCAGGCTTTGTTAGAGCAGAATGCTCTGGCCTGTTTCAAAATGGCCACATTTTCCCCTCCATTTTCTGGGAGCATGAGGATATTTTTCCTCTCATCTTCCCTATGAGAACCTGGTTGAGCCCCTAAAGGTAAAACTTGCAAAAGCGTGGTGGCCTTCTGATGACTGGGTCCTTCTGGAATTTTTATTTCACAGACTTGTCCACACTGAGGCTCCAACAGTTTGTCAATCACAATTCAGGTCTTCTTGCCCTGGCACTGATTCCTATGGAGGCTTCCACTCATGGGATTCTGCTCTGGTAAGTGCTGATTCTCTGTATCTGCTCGTCTGCCTTTCCAATTCTGGAAGCAATAGTTTGCCCTGTGACCTCACTTTTCATAAGGATCAAAGAAGAGTTGTTGATTTTTCAGTTTTTTTTTTCCTCAACTAGAATTTTGAGAAACTGCATAGGACTGTAAATTTTTGTAGTAGCCTCTAAAACAGAACATGCACTTACCTTACAACCTAGCAATTCTACTCCTAGTTACATAGTCAAAAAGAAAAGAGTGCATATGTCTATCAAATATTCACAGTGACTTTATTCATAACAGCTCAAAACTGGAAGCAACTAGAATGTCTACCTCCTAGAAATAAATAAATTCTGTTATATTCAGGCAATGGAGTGCTATACAGCAATAAAACAGTTACCTACTGATATGTATAACAATATGGTTGAATCTCATAGCTATCCCTTTGAGTAAAAGAAACCATACAGAAAAAGAATACGTATTGTATGATTTCATTCATATATGGTTCAAGAACAGACAGTACTACCTGATGCTGATGGATGTGAGCATAGTGGTTACTTCTGAGAGATCAGTGGTTATTGTTTGGGAAGAAACATAAAGAAACCTCTGGATGCCAGAACTGTTCTATATTTTAATCTAGATGATGGATGTACTAAGGAATACACACACACACACACACACACACACACACATATGTATGTATATCAAGCAGACACTATATGCTGTGTGCCCTGGGCATGTGTGGCAAATAAGAGAGACATCCTTTTCTGCAGCTTATGTTCTAGTGAGGAAGACAGACATTAGGCATCTAACTTCAGGGACATGTGTTGGGTGTGGTGGTAGAGAAAGAAGTGGTGGCTCTAGGCAATTGGAGCAGGGAGAACTCAGTGCAGAGATGAGGGGAGAATTTCAGGAGGACGTGAGAACCATTAGGCATTGGGCAGGGATAAGAAGATTGGGAGGAAGAGAATATTCCAGATATTGGGAACAGTACATGCAAAGGCTTGGGGGCGAGAGAATGAGGCATGTGCAAAGGATTAAAAGTTTGGTATGACTGAAGCACGTGGGAAAGATGGGGATGAAGAGGTGAGGTAGAGCGGTTAAGCAGCAGCCTGCTCATTGGTGACTAAATAAAAGGAATTTTGGCTTTTCTGAGGGCATTGGTTTTCCATAGGAAAGAGTCAAGATGACAGTCACATTTTAAGAAATGCGTCTAGGAGGCTGAGTAGTTGAAACCCTTGAAGTGGTCCAGGTGAGCAGGTGAGAGATGATGGGGCCTGAAGGAGAGAAGAGACAGGAGCTGGCTAACAGTGTGCTGGCTGTAGCGACAGGAGATGGAACTGAAGATCTTGTGACGGTGGGTTGTGCTGGGTGAGAGGAGGGAAGAGTCTTTCAGGACTTGGCTCCATTCCAGCACTGTTGGAAAGGAATGTAGTTCCAGACCCTAGAGGCCAGGCACCTGAGCATTGGATTGCTTGATTTTACGTCTGAATTTTCAGTGTCATTTCATTGCTTCTCACTGCCTCCTAGAAGGAGCCTTGCTCCTGAAAAGAGCCTTTCAGTTGAATTTGCAGGCCACTTCTGGGTGGAGGTGAGGGGGCGGGGTGTTTAATGCATCAAGCCCTCCACCTCTTCCTCCTTCTCCCCACTGGCAAAGTAGGTTATTTTCAGTTCCCTTATGGGTAACAAGGACAGAGCGATTTAATCACATCCATTATCTAAAATAGTTTCTGAATGGGGCTATCAGAGGATTCCCCTTCCAAGAATATGATTCCTGTCCTCTGACATGTCCTAATTTGGAGTTGGTGAAAGGGGATCCCCTCTCCCCAGGCTGGGTAGAGAGAGCCAAGCGAGATGACCGACCATAATCAGTTGGGCAAATTCAAAATTGAGAAATAAGAAGTTTAACATCTATTGATCTGCCAATCTATAGAGCATGGGGCTCCGCCGGGTCCCTTTCCCACCCAGCTACCTAAACACTCCGCCTGGAATCAGAAGGGGATTTAGAAGCGAAGAGCTCCTCGCAGCGAATACCTTTAATGCCCAGGCCAAGAAGAAAGCCGGTTAGGATCAGATCCCTCTGAATAAGGGACCCAGGAGCCTACCGCCCTCGGTGCTCGGTGTGGCGGGGGCGCGCCGCGCGCCGCGCCAGGGCGGGCAGCTGTGGCGGCGTGGGCGCGGCGATGCAGGTGTGACACTCGCGGGCTCCTGCCTCCGCCGGGATCACCAGGGCGGACGCTGCTTGGTTTTCACCCGCGGGCCGGCCGCCCGGGATTTCCCACCCAGGTAGGGGACGGCGCTGTTCGCTGGGGCGCGGACTGGGGGCTCCCAGGCTCGTCTGCTGGGGCTGAAACATACACCCTGGTACCTCTGAATGTTGGTAGTAAATGGAATAAAAGACAAGGGAGAGTCCTGGAAAGCGGATGCTGCAAAGCAAGGATTTGCCCGCCGCCCCAGGGTGCGCGCTTCTGCGAAGGTGGCGTACCCAAGGGCTGTTTTTAAAATCCTGTTCGAACTGTTAGCTCCGTACATAGTTTTGCAACTTATTCTGCTGACATTTGTAACTCCGTTTCCCTAAGGTTCCTAGCCACTGCTTTTAGTTTCAGTTTTATTCCTACGAGATGAATTTTGTTGTTGTTGGTTTATTCTTAAAGAACAGATGAAAAGCAGCTTACACCTGGTGGCTCTGGTTTGGGGTTTGTGAGTGTGCATTTCTGTATGTGGAGGGCGCTCTCCGCGGGCGTGGGAGCGGTTTCTTAGGGACACAGGATTTGTTTATAGATGGATTTTTGCGCAAGGAAAAGAGCACGATTTGTTCTGCAGGGATGGGTGAGCAAATGCATTTAGCTAGGGAGGAGCGAGGCACTGCTGTTTCTTCCGCAGAGGAGTGTTAGACATCTCTGCTGTCCAGGGTTCAGCCGGGCTGCTGAAACACGATCCTTTAACCAGAAATAACAGGCAAACTAGCTTCGTTTAAAGGTAACTGAATGTGTGTGTCTTGGGCTCTGATAGGAGCAGCCTGGTGGAGTGGAGTGGGGCACTGGAGGATTCCTGCTCAGTTTTTAAAAGCCTGTTCAGGAGGTAAATGTGGGTGGCTTTGAGGTTCAGGGAGTGGCAGGTGAGGGGATGAGAGGTGTGTGTGTCACCAGCTCAAGAGTCCTTCTAGTCTGCAACAGTCTCTTCTATATTTCCACTTCCTGCCCTTTCGAGGAGAGGTGACTTGTTCTGTTTGCTCCAGCCAATGCAGCAGATACAGTACAGGCTCATTCTGCATCTTTCTTGAGTCAGCAAATACTCACTGGGCACCTAGTATGTGTCAGAGGCCGGGTTAATCCTTGGGGATGCAGAGATGACAGAAACACAGACTAGACTCCCCAGCATCTCATACTTGGTATAGGAGAAACACCTGTAATAATGAAGTGTGGTAAGTTCAGTAAATGCAGGTGTGAAAAAAGATTGGCAGGAATAGAGAGGAAACAGGAATTAATTGTGGTGATTATTTTTAAAATGTAACCCTCATAAATGAAGGATGACATGGATTTCAGTAGGTACTGGGTCTTTCTCTCTCGGTCCCTTGGTCTGTGAGTGACCCATATCATTCTCTCACCCATCAACATCATTGCCACTGGATGGAAGAGCTTTACAGATCACAGCAGGGCTGAGGTTTGTAGTACGTGACCAGACCCCACTAGACAGACACAGGCTGGCACTGAAGGAGGAATGCATCTGATGCAGGTCAGGCTTTCTTTTCTTCTTCTTCTTCTTCTTCTTTTTTAATGGATTGTTTTCCCAAGTTCCAGGACCAGGAAGGTTTTGAAGCAGTTCTTCACAAGAACAGGGATTCTGGAAAATTCTGAGAGGTCTCAGAGCAGTTGAACTTCTGCTTTCTTCCCCCTTGGGTCCCTGTCTTCTTGTCCCAGCCCAGTTCAAAGGAAAGCTCTGACCTTGATTGTCTCTAAATGGGAGAAATAAAGAAAAGCTAAAGCTGTTACTGCCAGTCTTCTCTGGAAAATGGAAAAACAGTCTCATGGATAAAAGCTGTGGTGGGCGATG
Organism: Pteropus alecto; assembly: GCF_000325575.1. Classification (NCBI taxonomy): domain Eukaryota; kingdom Metazoa; phylum Chordata; class Mammalia; order Chiroptera; family Pteropodidae; genus Pteropus; species Pteropus alecto. The sequence goes on along the minus strand of NW_006430726.1, from coordinate 554,615 downwards.
AATAATGATAAAACAAAGAGCTCTTGTGTTATGCATGTTTTGCCAGAGATGTGTATCACATCCATTTTTGTCACTTAAACCATCATTAAGGTATTTGAAAAGCGGGTTGGCACACTGCAAGGAGCGTGAGCTTTGATGCTCAAACAGACCTAGGCGAGGGTCTTAGGCAAGTTACTTAAGCTCTCTGAGCTTCGGTTTCCTGATCTGTAAAATGGAAATAACATTAGAGTTGTTATAATAATGATGTAGTAGTCACTTGAAAAATTTGTTTATTGTGAAATGATTGTCATATATAAATTACTTGGCACAAGTAAGCATTCAAAAAATGGCAGTTTATTCATTGAATATCTACTATGTGTTAGGTACTGATCTTTGTGTGGGTAATATGAAATTGAACTAAATAAAGCTTCTCAAGGAGCTCAACTGTGTGTGTGTTTAAGATAATGGACAAATAAATAAGTAACTAGATAGGGTATCAGATAATGATGCATTATAATGAAGAGAAATAAGGTATGGTAAAAGGAATGGGGAGTGCTGCCAGGGGGTAGGGTAAAGCTTGTTATTTTTTTTATGCAGCTTGGCAAGAGAAGGCTTTGCTGATGTATGGCATTTGACCAAACCCCTGGGAAAGTGAGGGAGTGAGCCAGGCATATGTCTGAAGAAGAGCATTCTGGTCAGAGTAACAGCCCTGCAGAAACCCTGAAGCAGGAGGGAGGGGTGTTCATAGGAAACCAGAGAGGAGGCCAAGGAGGCTGTGGCTGAGTGAGTGAGGGGAACAGAAGTAGGACTTGAAGGGTAACATGACAATGCCACTGAGGTATTACTTCATAAGATTTATATTTGTCATTACGGTTCATGTCCTGAGCTCTTGTTTAAGGAATTGGCTGAAATCTTACAGTGTATGTTTAGAAGTTCGGATGGTAGACATAGGTTTCCGTGGTCACTCAGAGCATAAACAAATGCAGCAGGAAGAGGCTTAATCTTTGCGAGGCAGCAGGAAGTGCAGGAGTGAAAGAGACAGTGCAAAACAGTGTCCAGATATCTTTCATCCAGATTAAGAAATGTGTTTGCGTTTCTTTTGAACTTTTGTATTATATTTGTTTCATTTCCCCTATAATGAAAGAAAGGGTCACCTTTATTGAATAGTCCTACAGGCATTGTCCTTGCTACTTATTATTCTTTTTTCTTTGAGAGCAATACTAGTTTTTATGGTTATAGAAAGGTGTCGGAATCAACTGGAAATGTACAGATCTTTGGTGTACCATGGAATGCATTTATGTCATATCGTGATGAATTTATTCGAGGCCTCCATCTTGTAGGTTTAATATGAAGATCAGTTTGCTGCTCTGTCCTTTTGAGACTTTGTTCTTACAGAGAGCATGATTTGGGGATCTGAGAGCTCCATCTCACAGGAGAGATCCTGTGTCCTGGGTGCAGTAAGGCTACTGCAGTGTATTTCATGGACAGAAATAGGTCCGGGGGCCTGAGAACTTTGTCAAAGTTTCTGTGAAATAGGATGTGGTGAGACTGGGTCACAGTTACAGTGGCTGGCTGGATGTCCTCTAAGTCACCTCAAAAAGTACCATTTACCTCTGTGAATTTCCCCCATCCAAGGTCTAGCTTTTAGTTTTGCTGCCTCAGAAACCTGATCTGTTTCTCTGGCTATATCATAACCGTATCATAGTGACCTTGCTCATCTTCATGCCAGTCTATTGATTTGTAATGGCTGAGACATTGTGTAACATGGCTAATGTGTCTTCTTCCTACAGACCCTCCTTCATGAAAACTAAATCACAAAGAGAAGGTTTCCTTGGTGAGTACATACTCAGAGCGAAGCAACTTAGATGCCTACCCTAAGGACTAATCACACACATTAAGGCTGATGTTGCCAATGAGACTACAGAACAAACCACCCTAAAACTTAGTGGCTTAAGACAGCAACCACGTATTATTCTCTCATGTCTATGGGTTGGCTAGATAGGTCTACAGATCTGGGTTGTACTTCGTTGATTTGGGTCTGCTGATGGTGAGGCTGAGGGCTGGCTGCTGTAAGGTGGCCTCAGCTGGCTCTGTTTTCTGTGGTCTCTCATCCTCCAGGAGGTGACCTCAGCATGTTCACATAAAGGTCAGGAGTCCAAGAGAGAGAGTGGACACTTGCATGGCCTCTTGAGGCTTACTTACAATTGGTACACTGTTATTTCATCCTTGTCTATTGAGAAAAGTAAGTCACAGGCCAGCCCAGAGTGAAGTAGTAGGGAACAGACTCTTATGGCAGGAGCTACACAGTCACATTACAAAGAGCATGGATCTAGGGAGGGGAAGAATTGAGGATATTTTTGCAATCAATCCATCATAGAAACCTTAATATTTAAAGTCCCCTTGGCTAAGGCTCCTTTTCTCCTGGACTCTTCTCGAATGAGCAATGCCTGTGACTTGCTCTTTTTTATTTTTTATTTTCTTTTCTGTGTTTTTTTATGCTTCCATGGCTGACCTACTTTAGACATAAATATATTATGTCTAGATAGTCATTTATTTGCGAAATATGTATGAGTGTTCTCTGTGTGCCAGGCATGTTATAGGCAGGGGATACAGCAGTAAAAATAACATAATCCATCCTCATGAAGTAATCATTTCAGTTGGGGGAGACAAATAATATGCGTAATATCAGGTGATGAAAGGACATCAAGTAGGAAAAGGAGGATGGAGAATGCCTGGTTGGGTGGGGGTAGGGAAGTAGGGTGGAGTAGGAGGTAGGCATTTTATATAATGGATATCTGGGAGAAGACCCTTCTAGGCAGGGAAAACAAGTGCAAAGGTCCTGAGGCCACAGATGGCATGTTCTGGAGATTCATGTAGAAGCAACCAGGAGATGGGGGGCATGGTAGAAGATGAGATAAGAATAGCAGGGAGCTAGGTAATACAGGGTCTCATAGGGCCCTCTATGGACTTTGGCTTTTACTCTGAGTGGGAGAGGAAGCCATTGGAGAATTCCGAGCACAGGTAGTCAAGATCTGATTTATGTTTTACAATGATCGCTTAAGCTTTAGAACTTAAAATAGACTCTAGCGGTCAAGGGTGAATACAAGAAGATCAGTCAGGAGGCCATTTGCAATGATCCAGGTGAGTGATGATGGTGGTTTGGCCCAGAGTGGATAGTGGCTAAGAAGGTGAGAAGTGGCCACATGCTGGATAGATATATTTGACGAGAGAGCAGATAGGACTTATTGTTGAGTTAGATTTAGGTTATGAGAGAAAGAAAGGAGTAGAGGGTAATCCCACATACTTTGACATGGAGGACAAGAAAGAGTTTCCCTTTATTGAGATGGAGAAGAAACAGTTACGGGGTTCAATTGGCCACCCATGGAATATGTTAAGTATGTAGTTGTATATATGAGTCTAGAGTTGAAGCAAGAGGTCCAAGAAATAGATATATATTTGAGTAAAATTAACATGTTATTTATTTGCCCCTTCAATGGGCCAAGTTACTGCTGCATCACCAGTACTCGGAATATTGCCTGACACATAGTATGTGCTCAATGAATACTTATTGAACAAATTCATGGAACCATTTAATCACTGGAGGTGACTGCAAATCTTTGCTTTGGTGGATCTTGAAGTGTAACTCCCTGAAGTTATTTCTTTTCTTTCCAAGGTCCTCTGGGAGCCTTACTGTGGATCTCGTGATCTAAAAACAGACTTTAAATGGGAAGGCTCCAATTGCTTATATCTTACAGAAAGCAATGTGTGGTGATAAGTAAGAAAGAAAAACAAGTGGAAACTAAAAAATAGCTCATATTTTCAAAAAAGGAGACAAAATCCTCCAGAGAGAGGTGGCTGAAATTCAGGGGTGTGATGTTCTTGCGTTATTATTGTACTGCTCTTAATTTAAGATTGAGCAGGAACAGGGAAGAATCTTGAAAAAGGGAGAAACTTATTTAAATCGATTTTATGCCAAGTGAGAGAGTGTCACCAGCTTGCTTCAAAAAATCCTGTATCTACAGCATCTTGCATAATGTGCTCCTGTTTATAAAAGGAGAGAAGTAGGCAATAGCCCTGTAGGAAAAGGGGAGAGTGGGAATGACTTCAATCTCAGACTCAAGGTGCTGTTCGTTTATTCCTCATGGTATGGCTGAATGTGGCGTCAGTTTTGTTTGCAATGATACTGGGGGAGTGAAAAAAGAAAAAGTAGGTACCGCAATTACAAGTAGTTTCCTCTGTGTGTGTATGTGTGTGGGGGGGGGGGCAATAATGGAAATAAAAGAATTGAAGCCCAGAAGGAAGTAGGAGAAAGAGATAGCAAAGTGGCCTCCATTTTTATGTGTGGGTACTAAGCCTGACAATATGGGACATAGGATGGAGTAGTGGGTTTGTTACCAGGCAGAGTTTGAACTCAAGCTTCATTACTGTCTAGCTGTGTAAATGTAATGTGAGCAAGTTATTTCATTTTTCTGAGCCTTGGTTTCCTCAGTTGTAAAGTGATGATGGTGATAGTGATGATGATGATGATGATGGTGGTGGTGGTAGTGGTAGTAATGATACTCAAGTACTCTTTTGTTGCCTGCATGCTCCTGAACTTAGAAATATGTTGGTCTAACTGTTAATTAAGGGACCATCATACTTGCTGAAGGACTTAAGTAGATGATAATCAGCCTTATGGGCTAGAGATTTCCAAGGGGCCTCTGTGGGAAACAACCTTCTGTTCTGTGCAGTAATGTCACCCTACTAGCTCAGCTCTGCAATGTCCCATTGTTTGTTGGACTTCCATATGAAAATTTCTGAGTCGGTCTGCCCCAATGTGTCTTCTCCTGCAAAAGCCTGCTGTTCTCCCTGTGCCAGGCACATAGTAGGCATGCAATAGATTGAGTACGTGAATGAGTTAATGTTGTTGTGGTTGCTCTACTGCCTAAGCTTCTTCCTGGTTATTTCTCACTGGCCTGGGCAGGAAATAAGAGTGATGAGCTAAGTCTTCGGCACCTAGTAGGTACTCAGCAACGAATGGTTTCTGTACTCACCATCTCCTTTGCTGCCATTCTGGCCTCCTCTAGATCGAGGAACATATACTCCATGTTCCCTTGGAGCTCTCAGATGCATTGGCAGCAAAGGCCAAAGCTCTCTGCTGTCCTGACCTTTGATTACAGCTCACCCAACAATATCTCCTCTCCAGAAGTGAAGACCCACACCATGGATTCCCTCCTTCAGCTCACCACACAGAAGTCTGTGGCCCTAACAAGTCTGTCTGTTTTCTATAGATACGTCTGTTTGACCCACTTCTTGTTCCCTTCAGTTGTTAGAGCTTGCTTCTGTCTTGGGTGGCAATGGAGAGAGTGATATTAACTTTCTGTTTCCAAAAGGCAATGAAAACTTCTCCCCTAACTGGTGACTGAGAAATGGAGTTGATCTGAACTTCTTTGAGGAGCTAGATCATATAGGCCATATCCTTTCTCTCATTTCCATTTTATAGATGGAAAACCTGAGGCCCAGAGAAAAGAAATTATAGACTTTTAAATGTATCCTTGGAGAAGGGGATGCATAACCTCATTTCCTTTGCTTCCAGCTCTGCATAGATGGAAGAAAGGTAATTTGGCCAGACCTCTGGGCCTTCTTGAGTCACAGATGTCTGGGTCTGGAATTTGGCTGTTCAAGCCGAGAGCTGCTTCCTTTGTCAACCTTAGATGGTACATATGCTGGCAGGAGCTCTAGACTCCTACAACTCACCTAAACAGGGATAATGTGAGTTTTCAAGGTCTTCCCCCGATAGAAACCTGCAAATGAATATTGCTAAGGACAGGGAACAGAATGTGTCCCTGTATGAATGTACCATCCATCATTACTCATGAGTGTGCAGGTTTTGTTTTAATAAATATTTCATGGGCAGGTTCCTTTTCAGATCCAAGGCATTGGAGGGATTTATTCAAACTATAGGGTCTAGGCTAGAGGATGGGGATGGAGAGGTCGCAGCAATGCCAAGAGTTTTTGACCTTGAGTCTGGAGGTACATGGGATTCAGTACCACTCCTACCCCAGTGATAAATGATGAACACATTCCACTCATGGTCATTTAAAAATCTACAGATTAAATGCAAACACTTATTTTTTAAAATAATTAATGCATAAATATTAAACCTTAAGGAAATATTAAACCTAATAGAAACAGCCTGCTTCTATTCTATAGGAAAACAATGTAAAAGCAGAAATTTAATATGTAAAGTAATAGAAGATAAGCTCAAGGAGAATGATGAAGAGGTGGATTAGAATTGTTCAGAGGCAATATGGAAATGAGGTGGGGTGCCGGCTGGGTTCTCCTCTCAGTCCCTATCACGAGTGACTTTTTTTTTCTTCTTCTTTTGGTGATGCTGGCCGGTCTCTGGCAGAGAAGCTGTGTAGTGTTCACATCATAGGATTGGTGATCTCTTGGTTCCATGGTGGCCTCAGTTTCCTCATCTGTAAAATGGTCATAATGAGATCTAATTTCTGGGGTTATTGAGGGGCATTTATTGAAATCATAGTTCTTTAGTGCTTAGCAGGGTACATGACACCCTCTGGGTGCTTTCTCACTACAGTGAAACTTCCTGAGAGCGGAGACCATGACATCTTTCTACCACTGTAACTCTGATGTCTAACACAGACCTTGGCATATGTACGTTCTGCGTGGTTAGTTGTTTACCAAACCTGGAGTACCTTAAAGAAACCTGCATATATCAAAGGAGAAATGCTGTAGCTCTGGATTGCAGAACGGAGGAATGTGGTGGAGGAACATGGAGAGGGTCTAACACCTTGATCTTGGGGTGCCGGAGGGTTCATCGATCAGCTTACTGAAAGGGTTAGAGAGCAAGAATTTCCAGGAGAAGGTTGGGGGTGCTTCCCATTTCTGATGCTGTGCTTGGGATTGCTCTATATTTGGATGATGACTCTCATCTGAGGGTTAATCCTCTTTGTCCGAGTCATCCAGCCAGGGGATTAACTGCTTTAAACTCCAAGCCTCACTGGCCCTGACAATGTGAGCTTTGTGTCGCCAAGACCCAGGGCTTCCAGGGGTCAATTTCTATTGATCCAACGTACAAGGCTCCTTTGTGGTTATTTAATCCCAGCCCCTTAATACTATGGAGGGAGAGATTGAGGCCCCAAGAAGAGGTAATTCATTTCTTACGGCAGATTTGTTTCAAGCTTGGGGTTCTCCCCTCTGCTCTGTGCTAGTCTGCAGTGAAAGGTTCAGGGAAAGGACTTCGGCTGAAAGAATAAAAAACAATGGATCGGTGGGAGTGCTGGAGGACTGGTGTCAATTCTGCATTGTCTTCTGGGGCAGTCTCCAGTCTGCCTGTGAAAAGCCCGGCCTGCTTCCTTGCTCATAGATGGGCTATTTAGAAACACCCCTAAAGGGGCTGATCCATTTTCTGGATCCGTGTGCTCAAGATTCACATTCTGGAATGAAAGAAATCTGCCTGGCCCAGCTGGGGTCACATGCCCATATCTGAGGTCAACCACGGAGTTAGGGAAAGGGAGTTCATCAAAAGAAGATGGAGGACTTGTTAGCAAAAGAAGGGATGTGGTCGTCGGGTGGGCAAAGCTGGCTTCTCTTGCTGAAACAAAGATTACAAAGTATTAGTGTTGTTGGTGAATATCAAAGACTTAAAGTCTGGCTACATCTCCATCTTTCCTTTTCTAAGGGGTTCCAGTTTTCATTACTCTCCTAGTTTGCCCTAATCTTGCATTTTGAGAATTAACATATGCAGTACCCAAAGACGAAGTCCCTTTTACGTCTATTTATTCAACAAATATTTATCGACTGCCCACTGTGCTAGGCATTGGAGTTAGCAGTAAGTAAAGAGGACATGAACCTGACCCTCAGAATTGCTAGTTTGTGCATAATTTGAAGATCTGTAAGCCCCATTGCTGCCCATCATAACTTTGATTAAAGAAAAAAGTGTGTCATTGAATCACGTTGACAAATTATTCTGCCAAAGAACGTGACTTTGCATTCTCCCTGTGCACAGAGGAACATTTTGGAAGTCGAAAAGTGAAATCCATCTTAGGACCAAACAGCCTGCTTCTATTCTCCAAAAACTGGGAGAGAGTGGGTGGCCTTCATTTGTGCTGCTTCTGTTTGCAGGCTGTGAATGAGAACTGGCACCGTAGGCTGCTTTGTTTTTGTGGTGGTGTTTGAACACCGGACAGCATATTGCTTTGCTATTGCCAGGTTATTTGTATAATCCCAGAAGTTGGCAACTGTGTAATAATATAATATTCAAAAGAAAAATCCAGAGTTGCTTAGAAAGAATAAAAACAGTCAGAGAATGATGTGTGAGGTGCAGTGCTGTGCAGAACATTGGATGACTGCACTTCATAAAGACAGGCTTGTTCTTTGGGTAGAATTCCCGTGGTATTTCCCCTCCTTGAAGTTCAAGGGAGGGTCATGCATTCTGGAATGGGAGCCTGTCTCCTTCTCTTTGCACACACTGACGGAGCTAGGAAAATGGCCTCAGCCCTAGGGATATGGTCAGGCTTGTGCTGATAGGGAGCTCACAAGCAGCCATTGTGTCTTTGAGCCCAAGGTCAGCATTAGGATACAGACATAGAAGAACACAGAGCTATACCCTTCTCTCTTTCTGTTTTATGTTCCAGGGTGGTTAGAGTGTAAGCTCTGGAGTCAGATTACTGGGTTGGAAGCTTATCTCCTTCATTTGCTAATTGTGCTTAAATGCTCTGTGTCTCAGTTTCCCCATCTGTAAAACAAGGATAATATTAATAGTGTTCTATCTCATACAGTTGCTAGGAGAAATAAATAAGTGTTCAACAAAATGTTTTGGCATATAGTGAGTATATTAGTCAGCTGTTACTGTATAATAATTATGCTGCATAACAACCAGCCCCAAATATCTCAGTGGCTCCCACAACAGACATTATTTATCTTATTCATGAATTTGACAGTCAGCCAGAGAAATTCTTCTTGATGCTGCAGGTCAAGCTCAAGTTTGCTCCATATGTCTCTCATCTAGCTAACAGGATGCTACTAGCAGCTACTAAGGACATATTCTTCTCATGGCAATATTCCTTTCATGGTGGAAAATATTGCAACATTACATGGCTAAGGATATGAATTTGAATAGTATTACATGAAGGAGAAGAATTGAGAATAATAAATTGATCTACCAAAGCAAATTATGTACTAGGATGTTGAGGGGGACTTTTCTGTTGTTCCAGAATGGGCATTCAAAGTGCAAATCTGAAAGTAAGAAGGCTCAGACACTCTGATTTTTAAAGTGAGCCACAAGTCACAGGGGTCCCTCATGAGTTTCAAGAGGTAGCAAAACTGGCCTTGGAGTCCTCAACTGTAAGCCCCCAGGTCTGTATCAGCCTAGAGATGGAAAGGGAAATTAGATTCTTTGGCATCTTGGCTTATAGGAAGTACTTGCTTGAGGTGAAAGACTTTTTGCTCCCCACAAAATCAAGTGATGGGACTCTGAGAGATTCCCTTGTATAGACTGAGGGTGCTTGGAAGGAGGGCAGTTGGGGCATCTTGTACCCTGGCGGAGTGTTCGCTGACCCTCAAACCAGCAGGCAGTCTACTCCCCTGCGGTACTGATGGAGTGGATTGGACTACACAAGGGAGCTCTTGGAAGGCTTGACATGCTCCCCGGAGTTTGGGGCATATGAAGACGTAGAGCTTGCTGTCTACTTCTGGTCTGGCAATTTTGGCAGGCAGGAGGCTTAATGGAGCCACTCATACCATCAGGGAAAGTTAGATGGTGGTACGATGTCAAGGGAAGAAAAGAATGTTTTTCCGTTCCATTCATTGAGGGCTTTGGAAGGTGCAGAAGCCTCCACCTGAGGAAGCATAAAGCGTAGGGAAGAAGCAGAAGCCCCAGGGCTGCCCAAGCAGTAGCCGAATCACTACAGGGGAACAACTGTCTGAAGAAGTGGCCCGATGCACGGACAGCTGGTGGGTCTGAAGTGGGACCCAGGTATCCCTCTTTGAGAGGCTCCACAGCACTGAAGGGGACCAAGGTGAGGCTGACCATGGCCCCAAGAAAACCGCATTGCACAGAAGCCACCCACTTCAGAGGGACAAGTCCAAACTAGAGCAATTCCAGGGAGGGCCATCACCATCGTAATCATACTCGTTACGCTTTACTCGCATTCCATTTTGAATGAACAAAATTCGTCCACTTTCTTTCTCCACTTCTGGTTCCTCTCTAGCTCCTCTCCTCCTCCCTTCAGCTCTATTTGGCATCTCACAAATGCTATGCGCTGGCTAATGAGCTCTGTCTGCAGAGAGCTGGACCTCGGGGGTGTGGGCACACTGGCTGATCAGCTTGGGGGCTCCCGGCTTTTACTCCTAATCCCCAGCTTCTGTCTGGCCGGCAGCAGATGGAATCCTTTGCAGATGCTCAGCCAAGTTGCTCCACTTTTTAGACTAAGGCAGGGTCCAAAATTCATAAATAAAATGCTGGCACAGAGGATACCATTGCAAGGAGCAGTGTTGGCATTTTTGGAGGAACAAGCTTTTCCCAATGGTAAAAGCTGTCTTCTTAAAAATAAATCTTTCCTTAGTTTGACAATCCCTCAGCTTTCAGGGAGAGATTAAATAGCTAAAGTGAATGAGGAAAGGAGGTAAGCTGTGCCTCAGGTACTTTGTCATTTGGGATGGGAGTACAAAGGTATGGTGCACAATTAATTTGTTCTCATGCTTGAGTCTGGGCCACTTGGTGACCTGCCTGGTTTTAACAAGTGACAAATCCCACTTCTGGCTCTGGTTGTTGTAAACTAATGTAATACAGAAAATGCAACTTATGCCAAGCCTTGCATTTGCAAGGGAATTTGAAATTATCTAAATTTATTGGTGAAATTAGTGAATATTTAAACCAGAAACTCTAGGGATGGGGCTGGGAAATAGAATTTTTTTAAAAAAACTGCCCAGGGTTTCTGATATGTAGCCAAGGGTTGGGAACCCAGTGAAAACTCTAGGGATGGGGCTGGGAAATAGAATTTTTTAAAAAAACTGCCCAGGGTTTCTGATTTGCAGCCAAGGGTTGGGAACCCAGTGAAGGAGTAAACTTTCAACTATTATTTTTGTTTCTAATGTTTTTATTTGCCTTCTAAAGTCACCCACAATTCTTGAGTAGAAGCTCATTTCTTTGTTTTTCATGTGTATTATATTCTATTATAATTTCTACAATTTTTTATTTTATATTTTCTTTCTGAAAATGGACTCAGAAGCTTGGTAAACCAAACGGGGCACCCACTAGCTGGAAGGGAAGAGAGAGGAGTTGGTTTAAAAATGGAAGGAAGCAAATGAGATCAGGACATTAGTTCTCTTGAACCACGTGGGTCCTCATCCCAATTGGGGATCAGTTCCTCTCTGCCCTTCCCTTCCCTTCTACTCCTACTTCAAAAAAGCATCTATTCAAATTAATCATATTTTTTACAGTAATGCTTGTCCGTTAACTCCAGGTGTCTGAATACAAAGACTATACTCCTAATATGTGCTGTGCAGTCCCATGTGGCAAACTCCACCTGTGTCAGGTCCTAGAAACATATTTCACTGATATGTGTCCCATTAGGCCAGGGATTTTGTGGATGCAGGTGCGACAAGCACAGAGCCTGATTCAGAGTACGTATTTATCAAAGATGCCCTTCCTCCCTCTGTCAAGGCTTAAGTCATGATGCTCACAAATGAAGTCCTCAGACAGCCGCCTGGGGACTCAGTTGAGAAAGCAGGGGTGCTTGGGGTCGAGTTCTTTGCCTGAGTCATCTTTAACTGCTCAAATTTCTCCTGCTGGTTTGACTCTGCTCCATCCTTATTGCCTTGGGAGCCATTTGAACACTGGTCTCCTGCTCGCTGAAGAGCTGGCGCCTTCAGCTCTGGCTCCCTCTCCATCCTTTCTACTTGCTTGTTTTGTCTGAGTCATTTAACAAAACTGGACGGCCCACTTAAGATATTTTGTATCTGGGGCTCATCTCCAACCTTCGTTCTTAGTCCTGCATTTTCCAAAACATCTATTTAAATAAGAGCTTGAGGAAGAGACAGTGTAGGTGGCCCATAAAGCCAGAGAGCCTGGATAACCTAGAAAGTCAAGATCCACTCAGCATACACTCGCGGGCCCCTGTGCACTGTGCTGTTTGAAGGGCACAAGTGGGGGAGATTTGCATTTGTTGAATTCCAGTTATTTGCCTACTGTTTTCTAAAGAGTAGACCTTGTTTTCTCTTTACAACAAATTCCTGCGAGGTGGGAAGTGTTAATCTCACTTCAGATGAAAAGCCAAGTCACTCATCCAGTTTCAGAGTCGGGGTGTGGTTGTGATCCAGGCCTTCAGACTCCTCGTCTAGTGCTCATTTCCATCTACCAGGCATGTCTTCACTGAGATCTCCAGAGATGAGGAAGGAGAAGTGATTGTGAGCAGGCCGAGTTTGCTAGATAAGCGATCTCCTGGACAGACAATCCTGAGCTCTGGGCGTACTTGCTCTGTGTCCCCCGCATGTGACCCCATCGCCTCAAAATCACCTGGGCCCATGTAGAGGACTGTCATGCAGAGAGGCGCCATGAGAAGGTGCATAGGGAAAATGGGGTGCATTGTGTTGCTCTGGATGTAACTCTATTGCAAAGTGTCTGGCTTTTTCAGCTAAGAGAATATGCTTTAAATCTCTTGGGAAATAATTTGTCCATGCAACCTTGTCCCCCTCCTCACAGGAAAATTATACTGCGTTAAGACTAGGGTGGCCAAATTGTGTTTTGGCTTGCTGGTACTGGTTTGCTATTCTTTTCTTACTGCATTCATTAAATTATCAATCTGTTATTTATTAAGATTTAAATGAAACCACCCAGCCTCGAGACCCATCTGTTCTTGCTATTTTTCCCCTCAGGGAAGTCACGAATCTGTCATTTGCGATTTTACAGCTTTTTGTGTCCACAGTGCTAGTGGTGTTTCCTCTGTGGGGCTACACCGCACCTCTCCCCACGTGGGCCCTCGGGAGAACTGTGAAGCTAATGCATCACCTTCGTCTGGAAGTGAGACACCCTCTCCTGAGTGCCGGGCACAGCAGCCAAGTCCTGGTGGGAATTGTGCATCCTTTGTCACAAAACAGAGATTTTCAGGCCCACAGAGGGATCAGGGCTTTCTTTTAAGCCGTGAGATGGCTTTCTGTTGTCCAGAGATACAAAAAAAAAATCTCTTCTTGAAAGAAGAGTTTGCTAGGCTGCCATAACAAAATACCACAGCGTGGGTGGCTTAAACACAGACATCTATGTTCTCACAGTTCGAGAGGCTGGAAGTCCAGGATCAAGGTGCCAGCAGGTTGGTTTCCTCCAAGGCCTCTCTCCTTGGCTTGCAGACGGCCACCCTGTTGACCCCTCTTCACATGACCATTCCTCCATGTGTGCACTTCCTTTGTATCTCTTTGTCTTCTTTTTATAAGGACACCAGTCAGTTTGGGTCAGGGACCACACTAAGGACCTCATTGTAACTTAATCACCTCTTTAAAGACTCTATCTCAAAAGAGTCATATCCTGAGGCACTGAGGGTTAGGACTTCAGCATATGAATTCTGAGGGGACACTTCAGCCTTGACAGAGAGCGAATGAGTGAGGATATAAATACTCGATGAGTCTATTCTATGCCAGGCACTGAACTCACGGCGTCACGTACATTTTCTGATTTATTGAAAAGGGTCTTACTGATCATCCAGCAGTGATGCCAGCTGACTGTTGTGCAGTCAGTGAAGGGGCAAGACTTCCTGGAGAACTTGGAAATTTATCATGAGGGCATAAAAAGCAGAGTGAGAAAATGAAGTCACCTCAAAGAGAAAAAGACCCCTCTCCCTCTATACTTGAACATAACTAGATCAAATATATGAATAATGATAATGATAATAACTGACATTTATTGAGTGCTCAATTTTGGCTGAGCTTTTGTTCTAAGTGCTTTACAAGTATCACTTATTTTAATAGTCACAATTTTAAAGAAAGAACACGACTAACCCTCCTAAAAGGTGTTGGTCAGCCAAGTATGATAGGGAAAGGAGCTTCTCAGAAGGCGATGTTGGCAGTACTGAATACCACCCAAGAAAGAGAGCATTCTAGCCAAGAGACTCAGGTACAAGGGTTCCCTTGGCAAGACTGTGCCTTCTGTGGGCTCTGAGCTGGAGTCCGGGAGCAGGGTGACTCATCTGCCTCTCCTTGTACCAATTCCATGTTTCTCAGCATCCTTCCATATGTGGGGGGACTACTCATGCTGGTCTGCCTGCTGGGAGAGAAGGTGCTGGCCATGCCGAGATGAGGATTCTGTCTTATAGGTAGATTCTCCTTGCACATGAGTAAAGTGGCCTTCTGGTTGATAGCTCAGTCTGCACTGCTTGGGTGATGGAGAGAGACTTGTGTTGTAGAGCCGATGAAATCTGATTTAGAGTGAGAGCCAGAGGTTGGGCTGGGATATTGTGTTTGTTTCCTGTTGCTGCTATAACAAATGACCACAAATGTAGGGACCTAAAACAACACACATTTATTATCTTACAGTTCTGGCTGTCAGAAGCTGAAATGGGTTTCACTGAGCTAAAATCAAGGTGTGAGCAGGGCTATGTTCCTTCTGGAAGCTCTAGGGGAGAATCTGGTCCCTTGCCTCTTCCAGTTACTCCAGGCTACCTGCTCGTGGCCCCTAACCAGCAGCTTAGCATTTTCCAATTCCTCTGATCCCCCTGCCTTTTTTTTGGTTTTGCGGATCCTTGTGATAACAATGGGTCCACTCAGATAACTCAAGGTAGCCTTCTCACTTCAAGATCCGTAACTCAGTCACATCTGCAAGTCCCTTTTGCTGCATCAAAGGACAGAGTCAGGGTTTCAGGGATTAGGATGTGGACATCGTTGGGAAGCCATTATTCATCATACCGCAATTATCCTTCCTGAGAGAAGGCATACCCGTTCAGGAAAACTTTGGGTGATGGTCAGCCAGCCACCTTTGTCATACCCAAGCTTAACATTGGTGCATTTTGGAAGTTGCTACTCCCTACCTGCTGAGGTGAGGGGGAGGGTATCATTACCCGCTGCGAAACTCAAGAGAACTAAGGGTCACAAAGGCTGAGTGGTTTTCTGGGGTTGGAACCTACTCTGTCCAGCAACCCTGACATTTTCATTAAACCATGCTTCCTTTCCAATCCACTGAGTGGATAGGGATACTGAGACTTCTTTATGTTAAGATAAATAAGTCGAGAACTATAAGAAGGAATATAGTTTCCCAACCAGGTGGTGGAAATGTAAAAAGAAGGCGTACAGGTATAGATTTTCACGTGGTGTGCCAGAGTCACACCGTCTGCTGCAGAAGCTAACATTCCTTGGTCACTGGTGTCACTCTGCATTTGGCTTTATCATAAAACATAATCAACAAATCAGGTTACAAACCACCTTAAGAAAGAAGTACGAAAATATCTTATTTCAATAAGTTGTTTATTCGTGCATTTATTCATTCGATCTTTTATTGCCCATTGAAGGCGGACCTTTTCTTTGGTAAGCGTTGCGGATAATATAGAGATGTTTAAGGCTTGTCTCTTGTTCGCACAGAGTTTACAGTTGAGCAGTTGAGTCTGGTCCTTTGTCCTATCAGACATATAGCATGGACTATGGAATAGAAAGAGTTGGAATCTAATGCTAGATCCATCAGTCACTAGCTGTGTGATGTTGGGCAAGTGGCTTAACCTCTCTGAGTTTGCCTTGGTTCCTCCTTCTATACAACAGGATAAAAACTGTATGTACCCCAGAGGGTCCTTGTGAGCACTGAATGAATGTCAAGCTTCCAGCTCTGGCTGGTCATGTGTGTGACAGATGCTCATAAGATGTTCTCTACCCTTTCTTTCCCTGGGTGCTTAGCTTTAGCTTTAAAGAAAAGTGTGGATGAGATGGGCTGAGGAGCGTGGGAGGTAAATTCAAGCATTTCTGGGATGTTCTAACTAACAGGCAGGCTGGAAACAGATCCACTTCGCCCTTTGTGCGGCCTATCGGAACAAGCTCGTTAGGCCGTGCCTTCCATTCGAGGCTGCCAGGAACACATTCTGTTCTCCAAGCCCACACGCCAGCAGCGCTGTCCAGCCGATCCTGTTACATCCTCTGGCAGAAAGACTCAGTAGGTGTTTAGAAAACAGATTGTCCGCACTGCCCTGATTTCAGGGAAAAAATCCTCTTGGATAAGAAAGAAAAGAAAGATTCCAGTATAACAGATATTCCAGTATATTCCTGTATAACAGACGTGGAACGGGCCCACGGACATCCCGGCGGCTGTTTGGGTGGGTGGGGAGCTGAGCTGCCAGTAGCGGGGTGAGAGGGAAAGAAGAGCGAGGCGTTTGGGCTAAGAGTTCTGGGCTCTGGCGCCATGCTTTCAGAGCTGGAGTGCAGGTTTTAACCCCTGCATATTGGGGTGCAGAAATAGTCCCGGGCATTCACCAGGATTTTTATGTGAACGCTTCCAAACTTAGCAGATTCAGGAGTAGTTCTTTGAGCTTTTCTTTTTCTCATCATAAGCCTTAAAATGGCATGTATTTTATGGACTGCGAGGAAACTTGGGAGGAGATAGTGAATGATGACATCTGCTCCTTTGCAGAGAAAAGCATCCCGCAGGTATTCAAGCATATTTCATGAGGGGAAAAAGGAGCATATACCTGTGAACACTCATCTTTCTCAGGTTCATCCCAAGGGCTCAAATCAAACCCGAGATTGGGCAGAAACTACATTCCCACCCTCTGGGGACAAATCCCATCACCAGCTCTGCTCTGTGTCTAGCAGAGATTGTCGGCCTCCTCCCAGGAGCTGTTTTCATCCTGTCCTACCAGTGAGTCATCCTCAGAGGCCGTTCTCCAAGAAGGTGGGATGGGAGAGCAGGAGGAGGTGTCAGAACGCAAAAGCTGTTCTGTTTTTTTCTTGAAAATTAACTTTGCAGCTTGTAAACGATGACTTTTCTGCATGATTCAGAACCAGTGAGTGGACCAGGTAGTGACCCAGGGTCTGGCAGCCCCACCCACCCACCAGCTGGTTGAATATAAGATCCCCGAGATCCCATGTGCAAGTCTCTTATCCTGTTGCTTTTTAACAGGGGTAAAATACAAAGCACAGTGACAGTGAATATGTGAGATCCTTGGGTCAAGTCATTTCACAGCTATTTAACATGCCTTAGGCTAGATACATGACATATGCAGAAATGAGTATGTTGAGGGTATTCGCCTTCAAGATAGAGCAAAATAAAGACAATCGTACCCCCTTGTCCGCGTGGGACATGTTCCAGGACCCCCAGTAGATGCCTAAAACTGCAAATGGTACCAAACCCTATGTTTTTTCCTATACATATATCCCTGCAATAAAGTTTAATTCACAAATTAGGCAGAGTAAGAGATTAATAACAATAACAAATAAGGAAATAGAATGATTATAACAGTATACTGTAATAAAGGCTTTGGGACCATTATTAAATGAAACAGGGTCACTTGAACACAAGCACTGTGATGCTGTGACAGTTGATCCAATAACCGAGACGGCTACTGAGTAGTGGGCAGGGAGCGTCTACAGCTTGGAGATGCTGGACAGAGGGATGAGTCACATCCCCGGGGCACGCGAGATTTCATCATGCTACTCAGAATGGTGCACGAATCAAAACTTACAAATTGTTTATTTTGAGATTTGCCTTAAAACGTTTTCAGACTAAGGTTGACTGCAGGTAACTGAAACTTCGGAGAGGGAACTTGCAGATGGTGGGGGACTGCTGCATACAGATGACCACTGCACATGGTAGAATGAAATGCAGGCTGTGGCAGAGGTGTGGATAGAATGCTGGCTGTGCCAAAGAAGGAGGACTGGATTGTCCAGAGTTTGAATTAGGGGAGGAAAGAGCATGGTGGCTGAGCCAAGTGAATGGCAAAGCCCGCAAAGTGCCGTAGGTTTAGGGAAAGCCTGGAACCAAGAGCCTGGAACCTGGCACGTGGTCTGAGTGCACAGATGCAGCTGCAGAGGTGGACAGAACCCACATGGATGTAACATGTGGAGTGGTGTCCACTGTGATGAGCCTGGCATAGGCGATGACTGCCAGGGCGGTTTGGGGACCATTCTAGGGAGATTGGTAGGCAGCAGGGAGCCACCAAGTCTTCTTTGAAGGGGATTTTTGGGGGGTTTGACTTGGTCTGTGGTTGGAGGCAGTGTGACTCTGTGGTTTTAGTCCTGTTCCCTGGTTGGAAGCTTAGCCCTGCTGCTTTCTAATTGTGTGCCATGAGAACGATTTTCCTCAGCCTCTGCTTTGTCATCTGTAAAATGGGGGCAGGAACGGAATCCACGTTGGGGTCCTGGGAGAGTCCAGTGGGATGAGCCATGTGGAATTCTTAGCTCAGTGGCTGGTAGTTGGCAGGCTCAGCAAAAGGAGTGCATATTAACAGCCATTCCAAGGAGATGGCTGTCCCCAGTGTTGAGTGATGGATAGAAGGGGAGGGACTGCAGGCCCGAGGCCACATGAGCAGCCGTCATGCCTTTACATTGGGGATGCCAGTGCCCGAACGTAGGCAGTCAGTGGTCGGGGGAGCGAAAGGAGGGGCCAACAGTGACTCAATGGTGAGGACGAATGGCACGGACTTGGCCAGTATAGGGTCTGGGGCTGAGGAAGAAGGGAGCAGTCGGGCCGCCGAGGTTCTGAAATTCGGGCGCCTGGGAGGGAGAACAAGAGGAGTGCTGGAGGAATGCTGACTTCCACGCTGGGCATTTCGAGGGCCAGTGGACGTTTGAGTGGGTGGGCTCCTGAGCTTATTACACATTCAGGGGCAAGGTCACGATCTAGTTACGTGGTGATGGAGGAGTGGCCTTTGTCATCCAGGGAGAAACAAGTAGAGGCAGAACCATATGGTTCTTGTGCATAGAACCATAGAGAACTTACCCATTTAAAATGCAGGTGTGGGATAGAAAAACGGAATGAGAGAGAGAGAAGCAGCATCCAGGGAGAAGGAGGAGGGACAGCCAGGAGAGGGAGGGTGTCATGGACCCTAAGGCAGGAGAGATCTGGAGGCGTCCAGGAAGACGGGGACCCACAAGAAGCATCCAAATGGTAATTAGGACATGAGTCTCGAGGATGTACTGCCAGCACAGCAGTGAGAACAAGAACCTCAGTGCTAGGCACAAAGAAATGAGTATGGGGCGTGTGTGGAGGACGAGGGCTCGTGAATCCAGACATTCTTTAAGATGTTTGATGGGGAGCAGAAGGAGAACATACAGATGGAGTAGAAAAGAGAGTCAACAGAGATGTTTTCAGATTGTGTGATATTTGAGCATTTTTACAGGGTAAAAAGGGACAGTGTGAGGAGAAAGAGCTCGAAGACGCAAAGGGAGGTGGTGGATGGAGCCAAGTTCAGCAGCAAATGGGAGAGGCGGGGCTGAGCACAGGGGATTAGCCTGAGAAATGGGCAGTGATGCTGCTGAGGCAGAGAGAGGAGGGGAATGGAGTGGGCGAAGATGGGAGACGGTTGGAGAGAAGGCTCCAGTATTCGCTGAACTGGGGGTGAGATCAGGAAGAGGAAAGGTTTTGGAAATGGGCTGGGATTCATGGAAAAGGTTTGGAGCAGCCCTCATGGGAAATAAAACTGGGCGGGAACTAGAGGCTTTGCAAACACTGACGAGGGGGAGTGGGGCTCAGTTAGTTAGAACATCCATACTGGAAGTTGAGCTGATGAGTGTGTGTGTGTGTGTATGATATATATATATTTTTTTTTACCATGCATGAGTGTGTGTGTGTATGATATATATATATTTTTTTTACCATGCATGTTTGGCAGCCTCAGCGATGGGAAAAAACGAAAATGGGTTTATGCAGGACTGAAAATTGTGCTATCTGTGGTGCCTCATGGGCACTAGCCTCATTCTACTTAAGTCGGTGCATAGTAAGGAGTAGGTGACTACAGAGAATTCAGCATCTTTGTGTGCCAGACCTTGGGTGGGTGCATCACCCCCCATCAGCTCATTTAGTACTGTAAGAACCCTGTGAGAGGGGCCACGCTATTATTCACATTTTGCAGGTGGAGAAACAGAGGGTCATAAAAATTAAGTGATTTACATATGATGACACACAGAATAAAAGGGGAAGGTGGACACAGACACCTGTGACTATGTAAGGACTAGGCTTTTTCTCCTGCACCCTGTGCATGCACCTTACAGTTGGTTTTAGGGCTGTATAACATGAAAGGGCAGCATTTTTTGTTGGGTCAGATGCACCAGTGAGCAAGGGGCTTTGACTCGCATAAAAACAGTGACATTGAACTACCGCCCTCCTGTTCCATTACACTCAAGAAATATGTGTGGGAATTTTTTCTTCCTTTTTTATTTTGAGGCTGTCTGCTCAAATGCAAAGGAATTGACAAATTCTAATGATAGTCTATTTTGGAGAGAGTGTTAAATTATTCAGAGGCAGGCATAGAATGTCTCCAGCAGCCTGGACTTCCTGCTTGAACCTGCAGATGACAATTTGTGGAGACTTGTGAGGGTCTGCCTGGCCAGGAGGGCCAGAAAATGTGGCTTTCATCTGCTACCCAGGAGGCCAATGCTTGCTGGCTGGTGTCCAGAGCTTGCAACTTCAAACCCTCCTGTTTCCAGCCCCAGGGTGCAGGGTCCCTTGGCGCCATGGCAACCAGACCCAGGCTGGGGCTTCTTCAGGTTTCTCTCATTTGCCTCCATGTGGATGTTGTTGGGCCTCTCAGGTGTGCAACCCACCAGACACTGGAACTGCGGCAGCACACCTCTATGGTGATCACTCCTGCAGTTCTGCCTTCCTCTGAGCTCCAGGAGCTCCCATGTGCATGGGGGCTTTTTGCAGGATGGTCTTAGAAATGAGGCGTGCTGCAGTTTTTTTCACATGGCGCTCCCCACATACCTCTCTGCCACTTTCTTTTCATCATTCGTCCTCTTCTCCTCCAGGAACTTCTCTGCCTTCTCTGATGCGGATGTTCCCACAAGAGGCCATTCAGGCTTGCTCTGGTTCTAGACCCTTCCTGTGGAAATACCCGGAGGGATGAACAGAGCAACAATGTAGCTGTCACGTAGGATGATTATTTAATTTATTATGCAAACCAGGACACTTATGAGAGTGAAAATGGGGTGCTCTTTAATGGTGACGTCGGGACATCAAGCATAACTGGGCACATCTAGAGCAGTCTGGGAGGATGGCCACTCCAGAAAGAGCATGGGCTTCTGAATGAAGTGTTTTGCTTAACTTCAGTGACCCTCAGTTTTCTCATCTGTTAAACTGAAACCCACTTTTCATATTGGAGTAATCTGTACAATATGCCAGGCACAATTCCTAGCACTAAGTATTAAATACATTTTAGCTCTTTTTTCTTCTTTCTTTAAAAAACAAGCAAATCTAATAAAAACGACAGTGGCAACAAAAACCGTTCCACACCGAGAATCATTTGTAGATGTCCAGCAGGTGGTCTGAACACCACCAATGTGCACCACGTCCCCGACACTGGCCTTCCTGCTAGTCCAAAGGCGGAGCATTGCTTTTTCAACCGTCTCCAGTGTTTCTGGTCTATGGAGTGTGGTTTTTCTCAACTTTTTTTTTTCATTGCTACCTCCCAAGGAGACATTTTAGATATTTTCCCCTTAATTGCTGACCCCTTCCCTCTCACCATATTTTAATACCATATATGTTTACGTTCTCTGGCTCTTTGAGGAGCCACAAACCACTGTGATATCTAAGAATTCTCCCCCTCTTGCAGAGCCAATTTTGGGGCCCTCCAAGAAGTGATTTTCTCCTTTCGAGGTGACATCACTGCCTGAGAATGCATGGCACATAGCATGGTCATCTTTTATTCTTCCCACTCCATCTCGGATTCTCCCACGCATGGGGTGTGGCGCTTCTCACATGGCAGGAGAGGGTGGAAAACCATGATAATCAGTAAGAGCTGCCTTCTGTTCAGCATATGCTCCAAGCCACACTATCTCTAATCCTCACAGCAACCCGACAAGGAAAATTTTCTTTCATGGATGAGAAAATTCAGGCTCAGAGAGGCTAAGTCACCCACAGCCATGTGGCTGTTGAGTCCCAGAAGTAGAGAATTTAAGACTACGGCTGTCGGATATGAACATTGAAACCACTGTGCCACACTCCCTCTTCTCTCATGAAGGCCAGGGAGGAGGTAATGGCGGAAGGAACACAGCATTAACTGAGCTCCTACTATGTGCTTAGAGCTCCCTCAGGAGCTTTATCTACTTGACCTCATTTAATTCTCACCTCTGCTCTGTGAAAGGGATGGGATGTCTCTAGTTTCAGAGACAAAAATGGATTTGCAGTGATTGTTTTGTTAAAGTTCACAGCCTGCAGTTCACGAAGGCTGGGTTATAACTGCTCGCTCCTAAACCGCCATCTGTACCCTTAAGAAACAGACTCCCAGGAGAAAGTGCTCTGAGCCTCTCTACCTTGCAAAAAGGTGAGAGCACCACAGTTGTAGCTCCCTCTCATGGCCAGTTTTTATGCACTCTCCCCCCTCCCCCAACGTACACACTGTGTTTTTTATTTGAGCGGGGGCGAGGGGGGGGCACACAGATATGAAGAGAAATACAAACCACAACATTTTGACAACTTTGTAAATATCACTACCTTCACAGATGCCTAGGGTTCTGGGAATCCCAGATAAAATTGCTGGTCCTGGATAGACCACACAGTAAGGTGTGTTCTCTGGAGGGAATTTAGGATGACATTCAGGCATTCAGGCAGTCATATGTGTATGGTGTGGCTTAGGTGTGAACCCCAGATCAGGAGGAAGAGAGTGGCCCAGACTCAGCAGGCGGTTGAGTGGTTTGATGCAGGGTTAATGCATCTGACAGCTTCAGAACATAAGGAGTCAGTTTGTGGGGTTAACTCTCTAGGGGCCTTTGGTATATTTTGGGGGAGAGAATCTTTATCTACGTGTGCTGATCCCGGCCAGCAGAGCAGCAGATAGAGAACTGTGCAGTGGAATAAGGGATCTTGGGGGCAGCTGTCGGCAAGCCCCATATAGCTTTCATTTCCACCTTAGCCTGATTTGCTGAGCACAGACCTGACGGCCAGGTAGAACCAACCCTGGCTTCCACACCCTGGAGGAAGAAAAGCTCAGGCTTCAGTAGGCAGACCGCCTTTTTAGTTGTCATCATGTCTATCTCTAGGAGACGG
>NW_006430726.1:479372-531442 GCF_000325575.1 Pteropus alecto | reverse complement strand
CCCGGGGGGAGGCGGGGGCGGTGACAGCCAGGGTTGGCTGGCTTTCCTGCGCCACTGAGAGGCATCTGGAGGCTGGCTCATGGGGATGCAGAGCTGGCAGTGATGAACCTGTGTGTGTGTGTGTGTGTGTGTGTGTAGCTTTGCCCGGAGAAGCGAGATGGCTCTGGGGAAAGGGGTGCTCATCCCTTTCTCCTGGTCACAGGCTACGGACTAGGGGTGTGGCAGATTGAGAAAGTCAAATCTGCTTCTAAATGAAAAATCAGATCTTGTGCAGAAGACAATCTGCAGGCAAATCAAAAGTGCCTGTGTCTGGTTTGCGGGGAATGGAAGTCCCAACTCTTAAACCAATTATTGTAATGACTTGGGGAAGTCAGGAGTGCTTCTGCCAAGCTTCAGCTTCCCCAGCTATAAAATGAGAGGCTGGGCCAGGCAACCCCTACATCTAACGGTCCTATCGATTTTAAGAATGGTTATATTGAAAACTTGCATTTGCTGGTGGGACACCCCTCCAAACTCCAGTTACTAATCACCCAAAATACTAATGAGTGTTTAAACCTATCTTTTATCAGAATCTAGCCTGCTCACTTTGAAAGTTGTGTAATTCTAAATGTGAGATCGAAGATCAGAGTAGCATTAAAGTGTTCACCACAAAGCTATTACTTATTTTTAATTATAATTAGTTTTTAACTTATTTTAAAACTTATTTGATTATTTATAAATAATATAAACACATTTGTCATATATAAATATATATCATATGAAATAGAACATAAATATTACTTGTACATTTTCCCTTAGATTCAGAAATCTTACTCTAAATTTTAATTCCAAAAATATAGTGCTAAAATATGAAAAATATGAAACCCATAGATTCACAGTGGTACTCAGAATGAAACACCTCATTGATCACTTTTGGAAGATGCTAGGGAACCAACTTCTTCTTCTGAAAACTGGTAAACAAGGGGAAAGGATCAGGTGTCGACCTTCTCTTTCCTATATAAACTGCATCTCAGGACAACCAAATAGTAGATATGGGCAAGTTTCTTTTCATAGAAGTCTAGCTACTAAATGAAGGCAGAGTGATAGAACTGGAATTTTGTAATCCTGAGTCATTGGGTCCAGGCAGTACTCACCAATGGCTGTTAACATCGTGAAAAGGAAGGCAAGATTTATGTGCCTCTTGGTAGGAATGCTGTAACAGTGCCTATGAAGTCATCGTGGGGAGAGAAGCAACAGAAAAAACAGCCCAACCTGAATGTGATCAAGAGCAGCAGCTCCCAGTAGAACTTTCTGTGGGGATAGAAATGTTCCCTATCTGCACAGTCACACATGGTAACCAGGAGGGGGTCTTGAGAACTTGAAATAAGGCTAGTGTGACTGAATAACTGAATTTTTAAACTGAAATTTAAAAATTAAACAGCCACGTGCGGCTAAGGAGTACTGGACAGCTATGAACTTACGGGAGACATGGGACAGAAGAACAGGTTAAATGACACCATGAGAATGCAAAACACACTCTGTAGGAAACCATGTAGGACAAACTGTCTGCTTTCATCAATAAAAAAGATGTAATGAATGAAAAGATAATGTGAGGAATGTATAAATTATCAAAGACAAATGTTATCAACCAGTTATAAAGCGTGGAGCTTATCTGAATCATGATTGAGCAAATAAACTGAAAAAATTATGAGACAATGACATTACAAAATTGTTCAATTTTTAGGTGTGATAACAGTATATTTATTCTTTCATTTTATTTTTTTGGATTTCTAACTTCTTTTGAAAAATGGAAAGATCTGACAACACTGGGCCATATTCCCATAGGCTACAGTTGACTTAAGGAAGGACTCCCCCTTTAGTTGTGACAGACACCCCGGTTTACACCTGAGTTTTCTGACACTCGGACAGCCTGATGGAGCCATCCCCCAGGTCACACCCAGCTCAGTTCATGAGTCCTGGCCCCTGAAAGGCCCTGGAGTTGGTGACCCCAGCTCCAGGTCAGCGGGTACATTTGGAAGGAGACTGCCAGAGACTACACAGGTGCAGGGGCTGCCTCTCCATGAAGAAAGAGGTCGGGAGTCCTGCCTGATGGCCAGAGCCCTTGTTCGTGGACAGCCCTTATGTGCCCCTCCTGGGCCACCAGAGATACCTGGCTGTAAGGTGCAGCAGAGGCAGGTGAGAAGGCAGACCTGGCTAACGGAAAGGCAGGACGCTGGCAGTGAAGTTGTCTCCATTTGTTGTTGGTGAGGAAAATCCTCTCGCATTAGTACAGTGTGATGTCGCTCCAGAGGTGCGCTGAGACAAGGGAGCCCTAATAATGCCCCAGGAATAGCGTATAGCAACGGCGCTTCAACCAAAAGTTGCTGGGCACAGTCCCTGGAGAAAAGGTGTTGTCCTTATTGGCTACTCTTCTCCCATAGCCATCCCAGTGGGGCGAGTGGACATCAGCCCTTTGGTGGGAAAGAAAGGACAACAAAGTGTGAGGAGACTGACTGGAAAACCGTGGCAAAACTGACTGCACACAAGAATGGGACCACCGTTCCCTCGCCCTGGGGACACGGGGGAAACTCAGCGAGGGATCAGGCTACAGTGTGTTAAAGAAGCAGGATTAGCAAGTATACTTATTATTTTAAAAAGAGTCCTATTCTTTTAGAGACACTGCTGATATATTTATGGATAAAATCATATGACGTCTGAGATTTAATTCAAAATAATCCAGTGTTTATATGTGTTAGGAGGGAAGGAGCGGAGAATTGGGTGGGGGAATAGATAAATAATATTAGAATGAGTTGATAATTGTTGCAGCCGGTTTGTGGGTACATGAGAGTTTATTATATTATTTTCTCTACTCTTGAGTGTGTTCGAAATGTTCACAATGAAATGTGGAAAACAGAAAGAATTAAGGGAAACTTGCAAGGAACCGCTCCCTAACCCCAAATAACAACAGCCATAACAGTGGAAGCAACAAAAACATCATCTTTGAGCTGAAATCAGATCACTGGGGCAGTGGAGGATGTACAATTGGTACCCAAAAGGAAAGATGGGGTCCTCTGAGGGCTAGCACCATTGGCAACATTGGAATAGGGAGAGCAAGTCTGGGGCGAAAGGCAAGGCTGGGAACCTGGGATTCGGACTTCTTCGGTAAGCTGCAACCCCAGCTGAAGTGATCCCAGGTCTGTAGTGTCCCCTGGCTCTCAGGGGGAAGCAAAAGCATATTCTTTTTAGAGGAGAGCATCCTCTGTTTAGGTACATGGGATTCCTACAGATTGCAATCAAGCAAATACGAACAAATATTAGGGTGAATGTAAAATTCGTCACCAAAACCAGAACACTTTTGAAGATGAAAAGGGATGCTAAAATAACTAACAGGTGTAAAACATTGCAAAAGGCATAACGCAGGATGTGCAGCCATGTGGTCCCCTGGCAGATGAGAGGGAGGAAGTCGCTCCTGGAGTTTGAGCCTGCATCTCATACCAGATCATCTGGAAGTGGGTCTCATGCTCTGTTTTAGTAGTTCTCAAAGTGTGGTCCGCAGACCACCGTTACATCAGTATCACCTGGAAATTTGTTAGAAATGCAAATTCTTGAGCCCTATTCTGGACCTAATTAATCAGAAACTCAGGGGTCAGGCCCAGCAAGCTGTTTTGAACAACAGTGATTCTGATGTACCAAGTTGGAGAACTAGTAGTGTACATTAACATTTTTAAACTGATACCCATCTGCTCTTAGCAGACATTCCACAAGTACTGCAATGCCAGTGATGTCTTCCTTAAAAGAAGAAAGTTAAGATAAGAAGAAAGTTACATTTCCAAATAATGAACATTTTAGTGGGACCAGGTAATTCAGTAAATAAAATCTAATAAAAGGCATTCAACAAATATCCATTAAGAAGGCTTTTAAAATAATATAAAAAAGCCTTATAGTCTTTCATGTAAACATTTTCTCTCCCAAAGATCTGGTGGTTCTCCCACAGAAGCAGGACAAAAATATTACCTTCTCGAAAGAGGCTATAATTAGATATATGCCTCTCCTGTGAACCAGTTTGTGGAACTGTCCACTGAGTTAAGTTCTCAAACACTTTCGGCTGGAACTGGCCCTCAGTTAGCACTTGCTCATTTATGCCATTCCAGTCTGTTCTCCTTGATCTCTTCCAAAAACTGGAGAACATGGCCGATGTTCAGTTTCTCTTTTCCCACTGGGCTTCCTGCACTAACCAGACTAGGTTTGGGGCATGGACCAGATATTTCTGTGTCTTAAAACACCCCTTGCTGCCAAAGATGTGTGTGTGCTTTTCCTGAACAAGTTTCTGGTGTGACTCAGTGGCTGTTTATCACCTCTGTATTAAGCATCATAAGATGACCCCTTGTTAATTACAGCCTTGCTGGGAGTTGATAGACGTGGAGAGAGATGCCTCTCAGCTTCCTTATGGCCGCAGGCATCAAACAGAAACCCATGCTACCTTAGACGAATATATGTTAACTGCTAAGATTCTCTACACTTCCGCTAACTTCTCTTAAAAATAGAGCTATCATTGTGATGGGAGCTGTAAGTGCTATGGGCATCAGGCATCAGGGTGGTACTCTAGTACCCAAGGGTAGTGTAGAATCAGTATTTCTTAAACCCCACTTCTGGAACTGGCTACACTATTTGGGGACATTTTAAAAAATAGCCTTTTTTTTTTTGCACTCTGTTCCCCAAAGAATTTACGTCAGCAGGTCTGCATTGAGATCTGAGAAACTCTGATTTTGGAAGGTTTCTTAGGAGATTCTGATAGACAGCCAGAGTTTGAAACTACTGATGTGGAGTTAGACCCGTTCTAGCGAACGCCCCAAGTTTTTCCAGATGTTTTGCTGCTGCCGTCTAAGGTCTTCTGCAGGCTAGGGACGTGCTCTTCTTCAGGAAGACTCAACACTTTCCGAAGCATCTTTGCAGTTTGCCGTTCCACCCGAGACCCCATCCAGGTGAGGGGCGCGTGCATCTAGGTACCCAGTCAGGAGCACAGACAGATCCCACACAGACAACGTGAGGCAAGGTGCTTCTACCAGAGGGACTGTAACATTCATTCTAAAACTACTTAGTTCAGCTCTTACTGTAACCTAATTCACTACAAAACCATTTCTGACAAAAATAAAGTTTTTATTATATCCTTATTTTTTTCATAGCCTGCAGTTTGGACCTTTATACGGTTTTTTAGGTGAAAGCAACAAAAATATGCTGCCTCATAAGTGTGAATGAGGCTTCTCTTTCTCACATGTCAAATCAGGGCCAGTGGTTGGGAGTTCCCAGCAGTTAGTGCCATCTGAGGGCAGACTGGGTTGGCTTGCTTATCTGGGAAGCATTCAGGCAAAGACCACAGGACCACTTGGCTGGGGTGTCGTGGACTTTCTGATTTGGAGGAGAGGTTCCCAAATAGGACTGTCTACCAGAATCACTTGGGGAAGGCATGATGAAAATCCAGATGTCTGGGTCTTGTTAGAGATCATTCAGTATGTCTGGGATGCCTCACAGGCCTTTCAGATATACCCCCAGATGATTTCAGAGCACACTTAGGTTTGATGACTATTTGAATAGGTTGCCATTAAAATCCCCTCTGTCACAAAGGTCCATGAATTGCAGGTTCTTTTATGGGAGGGTGAGTCATGATCTTCCCTGCCTTGTGTCTTTCAAAGCCCACTATTCTATTCATGTGGGCAGTGACAACTGGTCAAACATTATTTATATTTCATTCTTAGAGAAGATAGAGTACTGAGCTGCTTTTAGAATATCTGGTTGCAGATTCTCTTAGTAATGGAAAATGTTATTTACCCTAGTAGTACTTGTTGATGAAGCTACCAGACCACACACATTGCACTTGAAAGAAGCTGGATAATGTTTATACACCTGCACGAACTAGCTAGAGGGATCAAGATGAGATTCTTAGTTGATATCATATATAAACACAGGACTGAGGTGGTTTGGGGAATGTAGCGTGCTTTACAGAGAAAATGAAAACTCCTTAGGAAATTTGGTGGTAAATGTACATTTTCTGGGTCATGGAGAATACACTGCTCAGTATCTTTCTAGTTCTTAGGTTGAAGTTTTCATGCATTTTTTAAAAAAGCATCAGCTCATTCTTTCCCAAATAGATGCTTGTGATAAATAATGAAAAAAATGTCGAATGCTGGGAATACGACAGACAGGTTTTCCTTCCTCCTTGATAGAAGCCCTTCTTAACAATTGATGTACATGTCCTCTCTAGTGGCAAAGGGCCTTTCCTTAAGGGACGTGTAACATGGACAAGGTTGAGAGAGACTTTCTGAGGCCAGCTCCAAGATATTGACCACTAAACCTTTTGCTTCTCAACAGAAGGGATATCTTTCAGGCAAAGACACAGCGTACAGAGGTGGTGCTTTTCTCCACTTTTCTCACTTTATTCTGTGAGGCTGAGCTTTCTTTGGCAGCTGGCCTGTTCCTCATTTTTTTCACTAGGAAGGCTCTATAATTAACTCAAGCCTATTTCTGCTGTGTTAATTAATGTGTGCATACTGGAGGTGCTGTTTTCCCTTAAGGTGTGATGAAGAGAACTGGTGTTCATTGAAGTCACCTAGAGCTTCAGCAGATGTAGCCGTTAGCTTTGGGAAACATTTGCACTGAATAGCATGACACAACCAATTCTACTTAATAAGTCCAGGGTCTAGAGTATAAAGAGTGGTCCCCAGACTCCTCTAGGCTCTCTGTGGGCCTTTAAGGATGATGAGTAAAGCCGAAGAGATAGGTCCACTGAAATCACTCACCTCATAGAGACTGTATGATCTTCGGCAAGTCACTTAATCAATCTGAGTCTTGTTCGCTCATTCATAAATAGCGCCCAGAATACCTCCTTTTGTCAGAATTAATTGAGGCAATATTTGAAAAACTTCTGACACGTATAACTCAATCATGAGCCTGCAAGTTGTCTGTGAGTGTTTATCCCATCAGACTGTAAGTTCCTTGGGAGCAGACTATGTCTTATTTGATTTGTGTCTCCAGTGCCTGGTAACTGTAGGAACTCATATTTATTCAAAGAATGAAAGCTGAATTGGTCTTTTTTGATTGTCACAACAGTGCAGTGACTAATGCTGGAGTGTGAACAAACTTTTCAGCCCCAAACTCTTAATATGTTTTTGTACCTAAAGGAGTTTGGATCCTTCTTTCAGACCTTCTCAACCTCCTTGGCAGAGTATTGGGCTTGCCAGTCCACAAGAGCTACAGTGAGGACTGCACTGTCCCTTCTCGCATGGTTCTTCTGGTCTGAGAGTCTTCTGTAGCTCCCTGAGATGTGAGGTGGATGCAGAAGTTCTCAGAGATGTCAGTGGTCCAGCCTGCGCACTTAGTAGCCATCTTGCTTCCCAGAATGGTTATCGTAGAGGGAGAGATGACATTCACATAACTTTACAGTATATTATTATAATTTTTCCTATTTTATTATTAGTTATGGTTGTTAATTTCTCATTGCCCCTAATTTATAAGTTAAATTTTATCATAGGGATATATGTATAGAAAAAAAACAGTATATATGGAGTTATTATCATGGTTTCAGGCATCCCTGGGGATCTTAGAATGTGTACCCCGCAGATAAGAGGGGACTATTCTATACACTTTTACACTTCTTTTTGTGCGGACTTACATGCAGGCCAGTGGCAGAAAGTTTTTTTTCTGATGCGGGAATAGTTTGCACTGACCTTCCCTCTCTCTGGCTCTGTTTCTGTCTCTCTGTCTCTGATCAGGTACATGCAGCAGGTGGTTGGTCCTCACAACAAGTCTGCTGACTTTGCAGATGAGAAAACTGGCTGAGAGAGGTTAAGTTCAAGGTTGTACAGCTGGCTAGCAGCAGAACCAGAATTTGGATCTCAGTCAGTCTGACTCTGACACTTGTGCTCTTAACTGTTGTGCTGTGAAAAGGCAGGGACCCATGGGGATCATGGTCTCTGGGTCTCTGGAGCTGGGCTTCCTGGGGTTTGAATCATGCTGTGTGACCTGGGGCAAGTGTCTAGACCTTTCTGTGCCTCAATTTCATCCCCTCTAAAATGGAGCTAAGACTAGGACTTACCTAACGGAGTTTTAAGATAATTAAGTTTTTATGTAAAGCATATAGTAAATAGAATAACTTTCATTGCTTCTGAGCACTGAGAGTTTGGGCGTTCGGAGTTGGTAAGGGTCCCCAGCTGGCAGCATATATGGTCTTGAATGTCTGGGCCAGGCTGCCTTTCTGCCACTGCAGTAGCTCTGACAACAGCCTAGCTCTGTGCAATAGAGTACAATTGATGTCAGGCACTTTACACTCACCTGGTCTGATGGTTTGGGTCGTGTGTCAACTTGGCAGCTAATTTTCTCAGAGCATTTGCTTGGAATGGGACTCAGAGGCTGTGTCTATAGTCATAAAACACACAGATCCAGTGAAGATGGCCATCATCTCTCCTTGTGATGCATATGGATTGCTGTGGCTTTCCTGAGAGCAATCTCTTGCTCTCATGAAAATTCTATGCTTAACCCCTACAGGCCAGTTTGGCTGTTTTGTGCTCTTTCCTTATGGCATTTTGACAAAAATCTATGAATTAACAATGTTCCAGGGAGTGTTTTGAAGTTCTTGGCTGTTTAAGAATCTATCTTGCTCCTTGGATCAAAAACTGAGTTGACTGAAGATATCATTACCTCCTTGATCCACCCCCTCTCTGCGCCAGCTGCAGAATCATCTTTCCAAAAAAAAAAAAAAATCCGATTATGTCACTCTTTTGCTTAAAAATCTTCAGTGATGAGGAAACTTTTGTGGGTGAAAGAAGTTTTGATGATTGCTATTGTGATGCTGGTTAAATATCAAATTCATCAAACTGTATGTTAACACCGATCATTAAAATTGGTATGTACCTTACACCCCAGTAAAATAAATCAGGAGCAGGGAAAAGACTGAATTCTCTCATTGGTCATTCGGAGCTGGGCACAAATGCCACAAATGTATGGAAGACACAGCTCAGCCTCTCCGGGTCGCACCGAGAAAACCAGTTCCCTCCCCTCACAGCATTTCTGTTCCCAGTGTCTTTTCTTTTTCTTCGTGTGGCACATGGGCTCTTCAGAACAGAGGGAAAGGAAGAGAGGCATAAGCAGGTAGGCGGGTCTGGAAATAAGATCCCCGAAGCTTCTATTCTGTGCCTCCTTCCTAGAGGTCTCCTGTCCCCTCTCCAACAGATAGGAGCAGGAGAGCAGGACAGTTAAGAGTGTGGACTCTGGAGACAGTCTGTCCCAGTTCTAGTCCGTATTAGCTAGTATTGCTATCATTATTATTATTCTTTATTATTATGATTGCCCACCAGATATCCTGAGAAGATTAAGGGCCCTCCTTGAAAGGGTTTTTTTTTGTAGTGCAGAAGTGCAGGCAACCAACAAGGGAGCAAATCAATACCAAGATGATACTACATTACGACAACTGCTGTGAAAGGAACAAAGCGAGTACTATGCACCATCCCATCCTACCTTCCTGATCTGCTCGTTAAATAATATTTACTAGATGAGATCCAGCATGCCGAAAGCTGCTGGCTCTCTCAGGCACTTTATACCTTGGCGGGGGAGCCCATGGAGGTGGTTTTAATTCAGGGGGAAATGGACTGTTACTGTAGCGATAATGGAAGAAAAGCTTTTTCTAAAATAGCTCTCCAAATGTGTGACATTGCTATGTAGCTCATTAAAAGATGGTTCAGGCCACTCCTGAAGAGTCAGTCTCTCAGCACAGAGCTACGCCAACTGGTGTCCCCCATGTAGGATTCAGCTTGAGTTGTAGACGCCGAGCAGAGTGAAGGTGAGCTCAGACCCGGCTTCTCTGTTTGAAGGTGGTGGAAACCTCCCCCATCCTGTAGTTCACAGAAGAGATGACGAGGGACACTGGATTGCCTTGAAGTTCTTTGTGTTCATTGCATCAGAGAAGGGGAGAATAATGGTGAGATAGCATCTCTAAGAGCATGGATGTGCAGAGTCCTCTCTATTGGCATGTAGCTGTCAGGGAGGACATTTCAGACACGTGCATATATAGTGTGCTGTTCTGGCATGAATGAAGCAAGTCTGGAAAAATAGTAACTTTCCAACAAAGTACTTGTGTCATCTAATGTAACATGGTCTGCGCCCCCTGTGACTTTGCTCCTACTAATAAATAAAATCAAACTTCTATATCACTGACACGTCACAAGCTGATCTATTGGGTGTTTTAAGCAAAGAGAACAAACATTTTTCATTTCTTAGTAAGTGGCAACATTTTATATGAACAGTCTAATATGCTTTCTACCTTATCTCTGTGAGGTAGGCGATAATTATTTCCACTTGATAGATGAGGAAGCTAAATTTTAGAAAATTTAAGTCATTTGCCCAGGGTCATGTGGCTAGGAAATAGAGGTCGGGATTCAAAATCTCATCTAACTCCAGAGACCACCAATTTTCACTCATTGAATTACCTTCCCTGCTGATGACAAGCACCTGGGCAAGTTGCCTTCATGATCAAGTGTCTTTATTAAATGGGACTTTATGACAGGTATGTGCTAGGTTCTGGGGCTTCCGAGATAAACGAAACATACATTCAAGTATCTCTCATGCATTATGAGTTTGCAATGTTGTGAGCACTAAGTACACTAGACACTTCAGGTGGACACAGTATCTTTTTAAGAAGACCAGCAATTAAATAAGTCCTAATGATATTGCAGTTATTTATTTTTTTTGGCCCCAGGCAATTATTTAGCATGTTAATAAGCAAGTTGTGAAAATGACTTGTAGAAATGATGAGCAGATGAAAATGTCATCATTTTCAAAGGCCAGGAGGAAAATTCAATTTGCGTTCCATCCTGTCCTTGGCAGTCAGTTTCCTCCTCCTCTGTTTTCCTGTTAATCACAAGTGAGTGTGGATCGGGCTTCTTCACTTCTTTGATCTGTTTGCTCATTGATGATCATGCAGCTCTGGGCTTGGGGCTTTCATCTCCTTTGTCATCTTGACGAATGTCTGGATAATTACATAGCAAAATGACTATGAAGTTTAATAAAAGTGATTCACCAGTAGAATTTAGTCTATGAGGAAGGCTAGATGACAGCTTTCAAGCAAGGAAACAACTCACTATGGAGTCTACCAGGTTGTGTGGAAAGTTTTGGAGAAATATGCCTCAAAGTTTGACTCATAAGAAGTAAAAAATCTTAGTCTGGACATTAAAACTATGTAAATGTCTGTATAAATAAGGCAAAAAAAAATTTCTGGTCAGTTGCTTTGATTCTCTACTGGGTATTTCAGTCGTTCACAATAGAAAATCAAATTTCAGTTTCTGGGTAATTCAAGTGGAGTCCAACTGTATTCCCCTGTATTTATCCAGGTAAAGTAATCCCATTTTTTATGTAATCAGGATTATTTGGTGATCATAGTTATTTGTTAGCTAATTTTCAGCCTTCAGCTCTTATCTCATAGGCCACCCCTTGAAGAAATCTTTCTTGAAGACTGGGTAAAGCCCTCGTTAAGTTTCTCCAAATGATGACTTCTTCTTTGCTTTTATAGGATTACATATTTGTAAGAGCTTTCTTGCCTAGAATATGTATGCTATGAGGGCAGGGTACAGCAAGTCTCTCTAGCCTTGTCACAGTGCCTGGCACACAGTAGGTACTCAAGAGCGGTCGTTCAACAAGTAAACATGAAGCAGTAGCACAACGACAATTTTCTGTGACAGTTTCTGAACCTGACAGTTCTATGTTCTTTGAACCCGATTTGTGGTCAGCTAATGTCTAGCAGAATTGTGGATTCCCGCCCCTCACAAATGGCATTTTTAAAGGTGGTAGGAACAAGAAAATTGAGAGGAAGTACTTAAAATGAAGGACCCAAAGATGTACACCTGTCTTCCACCATAAGAACAGGCAGTTTGGACTTGTTTACCCAGCTGTGACTCAGTGCTGACCCATCTTTAGATGCCCTCGTGGTCAGAGGCACATGTTTGAGACAGACTGGTTAGGTCTACAGCAGCCCAATGACTGGCCTCCAGGGGAATCAAGTTCATGAAAGTGGCCTGAATAGTATCATCAGTGCTATCATCATCAATGGAACTGTATTCAGGTTTATAATCTTATTTCATACTCTCGAAATGGAAACTTTTAGATTTTGAGTTTTTTGAGATAATCTATTCAGTTATTCATATATGCATGCACTCAACCAATATTAATTGAGCACTTGCTATGTGCCTCCCACAATGCAAGGCACTAAGTATAGCACCTAAAACAAAGCAGGTGCTCTATCCCAGTGGTGGTTGGGTGGATGGTTGCATGTCTTGAGAGGTTTCTAAAAGGTAAGCACTTAAACCAATCCTTCCTTTAAATTAATAATAGGAAAAACATCCTTTTTTTTTTGTACAAGCCTGTTTCCCCTACATCAATTTGTTTTGAAGTGTTAGTATGTTTTTAATTTGAATGCATTTTTTAAATCAGAAGGCCAGTGATAATGTGTTTCTAGAAAATCTTACATTTGAGATGTGTATTTCAAAATGAAAGTAGAAAGTACAGGATTCCAAGTGTTCATTTTTCTCTCCTTGTCTTTTAGACTTAAGGTTTTAAAAAGTGCCTATAATATAAATATACATATATGTGTCTGTCTATCTATCTATCTATCTATCTATCTATCTATCTATCTATCTATCTCTAGATACAGATCGTAGAGACATATAACCCATCTTAAACTAAAAATTGTTCTTGTTCTAAGAGACCAGATGCCATGAAGTTTCTCACATTACTTTACAAATAACCCAATACAGGTCCAACCATGACTCACATGGAAGAAGTGACAGGTGACAACCCCTTTACTCAGCAAAGTGACAGCCTCATGATGGTTGTCAGACTGATTATGCCATTTGTCCATTGTTTATCTAATCAGTTAATTGGGTTGAGTCATTATTTAAAGATAAGTAGCTGAAATAAAACTTAAAAAATGTCTTAGGGTAGTAAGAAGCTATGTTCTTTTTTATGTAAAAAAAATGAAAGGAAGAAAACACTACCTAGCTTAGGAAAGTCCCTGATTCTATGGGATTCTTACTCTCAACATAGTGGGACTCTCTTGCGATGTCAGTTCTAACCAAGGTATGGCTTGGTGAGAATTTGAATGGATCATCACATAATGAGATTTTATTATTGAAGGAAGAGGGGCTGCACATGGAATTCTTTTTTGTTCATTTTATTAGGTTGAGCTATATGAAAATTTTTTTTTATGAAACTTTCAAGCAATTTATTCCATTGTGTATACAGAAGTATAATTTTGTAGTTAAGAACATGGGCTCTGAGTCACGTTTCCTGGTTCGTACCTGGCACCACCATTGATTTGAGACATGTCCTTAGGCAAGTCATTTAATTTCTTAGAGCTTTCGTCTTCTCGTGTGAAAAATGGCTATGGTAGTGGTTCCCGCCTCCAAGGATTAGAGAATGCTTGTAAAATGCTCAGCACAATGCTTGGCACCTAGTAACTTTTCAGTAAACGCTACCTGTTAGTACCTGGGCATCACAAGCGATGCCAGATACTCTGAGATTTTATGAATAGGTGCCACTAATTTCTTGGGGAAGATTTTGGCTTTGGTAATGCTCTCTAAAATGTCCCTTTTTCTTAGAGTATTCCCCAAGGTCTTTCTACTGGGGCCTATACTGACTTCTGATTCATCACTCCAGGACTTCCTGTTCCCCAAATTCTTTCTTCTTTAGCTTGTTTTTTTCCATTGCTTGTCAGCTGCTTCTTTCTTTGTGAGCTTGAAAAGTGCCAACTCATGACTTATCTGTTATTTCAAAGCCATATGGTTCATTTTATCATTGGCATCCAACTTATCTCTCTGACCTTCACCACTTTATTCAGAATTCAGGCAGTCAGAAGCAATTGCCTTTCATCTCCTCAGATGTTTGCTGAAAAACTCAAGTCAAAATGTCACCATAGTGTCTTAAGATTTCTCAGACTATTTTGCACAAGTGTATACAAGAGAACAGACATATATATTTGGCCTATTAATGTTAATATAATAAAGTTATTATGAATCTTCTACAATTAAGATAAATATTTATAAAAGTTTCTTTCATTTTAAAAAAGATATAATATTGGAATTTACTCTGTCCTGTCACTAGAGCTTTCTTCTGAAACGGATGTTCTGTACTAGTTGAATATCAACTAAAAGATATTTAAGAAGAAAAATTGACCTCTTTAAAATCAAATTTTTTTCGATTTCTAATTTACAAAGATGTGCAGCACATTTCTTTTTTTTCTTTTATTTTTTAGTCTGTTTGCATCTGTTTGGAATTTTGCACATAGTTCTTTCAACATAATATGGATGGTGCTTTCCTTCCTTCTAATTAAATAGTCAGTGGGCACTACTTAACCTCTAAGGTATGCATGCGGCTCTCTCCTTCACACTGATGAGAAGTGTCTTGATCTTATCATATGGAAATAAATGGAACGGAACTGAGACGTTTCCTCATACTCCTAGGTCAGTGTCCTTTGAGGTTTCCTGGAGAAAATAGTACTGAACATTTTCAAAGATCAAATCACTGAACCAGAAAAGTGATACAAAGGTGATTAGAATGATGATAATGGTTAGCATCTGTTGGCCCCTTACTCTGTGCTGAGTAACTCACTCAACACTCACAATACTCTACAAGACAGATCTGAGGGGAAAGCTCAGGAAGATTAAGGAACTTGCCCAAGGTCATGTTGCCATGGCCTGACTTCAAATCCCACACTCGTTGCCACTATGCCACTCTATGAGGCTGACAAGTGTTTTATGGTCAATTTGTCCTGACACCCTAAGGCAGGGTGACCAGACCCTTCCTCAGATAGACTCCTGCCTGCCAAGGCTGTCCCTGATCCCAGCTTCTTCTCTCCTCTATCATATATTATAAACAGGAGGTTATTAAGGAAGGATTATTACACTATAGGATTTTTTTTTTTTCTGAACAAGAATGCGAGTTTTGGCATAGAATTATCTGCTTATTTTCTTCTAACAAAATATGCCCTGGCCAATTTGGATATCTATTAGTGAGATGCGGAATGGAAGAAGGCTGAGACCAATTTTTTTTTACACCCAAAGCTAGTAACCACCAGGCCCAGGTGACCTATTTGGCAGCTCACTGTCATAAACGTGTTTTCTTTTGCGTAAATAGAACTAATGATACACCACCGAGCAAAAAGCATTTGTAAAGTATGTCATCGTGGAGCAGCATGATGAATAGAAAAAGCATTATACATGGAGTTGGTCAAGGCTAGTTTCAAAGTCTGGCTCCACAATTCATTTGACTTTTCTAAGACTTGGTTTTATAATTTTTAAGAGGAAGTAATCCCACCTACCAGCAGAGTTATTGAACAAGTTGTAGAAATGTGAAAAGATCCTAGATGCTCAAAGAACTTTAAAAAATAAGAGAAGACAAGTCTTTCTTAGGCAATTAATTTGGAAGCATGACATAACAACCAAATACACAAAACAGATTTATATTGGGAGCTTGTTTATCTTTTAAAAGGACACTTGTTTTTTTGCACTAGAAAGAAATGATTGTTTGAGCATGCTCCTGTCTTATAATGAGTGCAGGAGAAGGCCTGAGTCATGCGCAAGGCATATTTTTAAGAAAAACTGGCAGGCGTTAACATTTCCCAGCCATCCATCCCTGGATTCATGAACACTGCATTAAAGAAAAACACAGGCATTACATTTTGTGGCATATTGTTGGAGGTGAAAAATTTATCTGGTGTGACTGCTTGAAGAAACATTTCTCCATACTTGCAAGTGAATTCTTATTTCTTGATAGATTTATCACATGGGTGCAATGAACTCTTTAATGCTCTTAAATGTTCCTCAGTAAGAGGAAGAGATAGATTTCAGAGTCTTATGTTTGATCAATAACTTTTTACTTGACACCAGTCTAGGAGAGCATTGCCGGCTCCCCAGCTTGCCCACCAGCTTGCCCACCAGCATCAAAAAACAGCAGATAAAAGGGTCACTGTCCAATGTTCTGAAAGCCACCACTGCTTATAAAATAAGTGACCTCGAGTTTATTTTCCGGAAGGCATTTAAAAATACTTCACAGTATTTAAAGTAGACTTTGTGTGGCTTGTAGGATAGCATCTGTCAAATGCTGCTTTGATACCTAGAAAAATTGTGATAATCTTGAAATAATTTGATTTTTTTTTTACTGTGGCAATATATAAAAATATCTCTTTGTTGCAAAGATAAGTGGATTTGAACAATTTTTATTGCATGTAACTTATATGTAATTTAATATTTTTCTGTGTTCATTTACTAGGAAGCAGCACTTGGGATTTGTGGTTTTTCTTCCTTACAAAACATTGGCTATTTGTTTTAAGTGTGGTGTTTTGATGCTTAGAGCTTTTGAAGAAGAGCTGACCCACATAATCGAAAGTTAAGCTAACTTTGATTCATTATATTTGGATTTAGTTTAAAACTACAATGCAATAAAAATAAAAATAAAATAATGAAGTTATCTTGTTCTTTGCTATATGTTTTTGGTAACATGTTTATCTATAAACATAAATACGGGAGTGCTTTGTTTTCCATGAGTTCCAAGTATCTTCAACTTTCTATTTTTGTCTTTCTCTCAGAGACAGAATATTTCTTATTTTTCAGACACATGATGCTGATTTCTAATTTTACTGCTTTATGATCAGAAACTAATACGTATGAGGCTTCTATTGTAGACTGGTACATTGTAAAGTTTTGCAAATATTTTATATGTATCAACACATTTATTAACATAACCTTTTTTAGTTCTTTTACAATATGGCTATTTTTACCTGCTTTATTTATTTTTCTGAGAAGAAAGCATTAAAATCTCTGTTACAATAGTTGACTTACCTACTTCTCTATAGCTCTATCAATGGTGTTTCTTATATTTGATACTATATTATTTAGAGCATTATGTTCATGACTATTATGGTTTTTTGACCTAGTGTTTTTTTCTATGATTATATATCATACATCTTTATTTTCATGATAATTTTTACCTTAAATGCTATTTAGTCTGATATTAAGATTGTTACTCTGAATTTCTTTTGGTTCATATGATTTTATTCCTTTATTTTCAACTGACAAAGACTACTTCCTTGACCAAACTTTTGTCAGGCTTCTCTTAACATTCTTCTTGACTAGACCTTGACCTCGGCCTGCTAGTCTTTATAATGACTTCTTGAGTGTAGTGTTTTTATTATATGGTCTGAGGTCAGTCTTAGAAGTGACATCTGACCTCTCTGAACTTCAAGAACCTCATCTGTAAAATGACAAAATATCAAGACATAGTTCACAATGGACGTGAGAAGAACTTTATAGTAAAGTCGTGTATGAGAACATGTTGACATTCTTGATATATTCATGGAGAAGAGGACAGTCACTGAGGTACTTTTATAATGGCTCTAAAATTTTTGAGAAAATTCCTTCTTTTACAAAAGGATGGGAAGAAAAGGGGAGAGCAGGTGATATTTTCTTCTCTTTCACAAGGTCAGGGAATTCGCTGCAATTCTTTCCATTTTTAAACGTCACAGACAGCTTTTTCTTGCTGTGGACAGATTAATGACGTTTGGCAGCTTCTTTTTAAGAGACGGGCCTTAGGGACCAGAATGTGATTCCTAGCTTGAAACCAAGCTGTGTTGTTTTTCCAGAGACATGTTGTGCAGGCTTCTCAGGCTGGGTGGGGTGGATACTGAGATGAAAGCCCATCAGACAGGCCTGTACGCCCAGCCCCTGAAAGATACAGGAGTGAGGCTGGCCTTATCCAGAAAGTCAGTATCAGTTAACATAGAAAACTACTATGATCATTGTTTCGAATAGCAAAAATCCAAATCACCATAAAAAGGAGAATGGATCATGAAAGGAGTGTGTGAGGGAATATTATATAGCAGTTAAAATAATTAGAATAATATGTTTTGACTAAATAATATGTTAGGACCAGATCTCAAAAATATGATGTTGGACTAAAAAGTAAGGATTCTTACAATATAAAGTTTAAAAGTTTATATAAAGTTTAAAAACCAGGCAAAATATATTGGACATTATTATACATTACATGTAATTATAATATCTCCATACATTAATATTTAAGAAGATATATATTTGTGAATCTCTGGGAGGAAAAAGGAGCTTCGAATTTGTTTGTTGTGCTTCCTCTGTTTTTAAAGCAAAAAGTCCAGAAGGTCAATTTTAAGATTAGATAAGCTGTTCAATGAGTTCATGGTTGTCCGGTAGGTTATATTATTTCCTCTTCCTGTTCCTGTATTTGAAGAGAAGTTGTATCATACCATGAAATGGTAAAATAAAATGCTTTAATCAAGGCACCCGGGCTTGTTCGAACAAAGACATAACTTTTGTCATTGAATGAGTTTCCTAATTGCTTCTTCATCCCCATGACAGCTTTTGGTTTTCCTCCATGATGCACGCATGTGCGTTAGGTGTGTGTTTGGAGGTCTGTTAGAGGACGTGAACACATTTGTCCAAGTGGGGCATTATGTTGGTACCAGAAAGCTGAAAACATGTTTTCCTGAAGTGCAGAATATGTTACCTTGATGAGAAGAAGCTATGAGTAACTGGGCCTAGGCCACAAAAGATGAGGGGACTGGGGGGCGAGGTAAGCGTGGGCTCTGTGGGGGGAGGCAATCACCTGGCCCTGTTGATCTTGCCCAAGGAAGGTGGCTGGAGATCTTGATTATGATTTTTAAAGTTTTGTGGCCAGCTTGGACCTAACCCAGACTGGCGTTGCTGCGTGCATATGGCCTGATCTAGAACAGGGAACAGAAACGGCAGTGATTCTTCTATGTGAGGAGGCCTCTATCAGACCGGCAGACTCTCTTGTGGTCTTGTATGTGTCTTTGAAGTTAGAACCAGCATAACTACATTTTCTATTTTGAATTATAAAAAAACTTTTTTTTTTTTTTTTTTTGCTGTGTATACAATAGAGAATTAAACTCAACAAACTTTGTGGAGAGAATTTTCAGACAGTAATTTAACTCTCAACTGCAGCCATCACTCCCTGGAGATAAGAATGAGGATTAAGGAATAAACGGTGGGAAGATTTGTTGAAGGAGCAGGAAGCTGTCCGTGAAAAAGGCAGATAAACACTGCTGCAGGCCAGTCTGTACAGGGGACCAGCATCTCGGTGTGACGTTAGGTGGCGAGGGGAGGGGCTGCACAAACAGTGCATGATCTTCTTCCTCTCTGAGAGTCCCCCCAACCTGGAGTCGGGGTGAGTGGGTCTTGGTTCTATTTGTTGACTGCTGTTGTCATAAACTCTGGTATCTCACATGTCTGGGGCAGAACAAATGCTTCGAGCATCCCAGTCGCAGGCTTTGCTATTCCTTGTTTGTTTCCAAGCCTGTCACTGTTGACTCGGGAACACAGGGAGTAAAGCTGAGGGGAACCATCGAGGAACCTGGCCTCGGTGCCCATGTCGGGTGATGGGTAAGCTAGATAATGGAGCAGGGGCCCCATGAAAGTTTCTAGGCATGCACAGTAGGGGATAGGCTTGGCAGGTTATTCTGAGCTGAAGGCTATTAATTCAGACCCACTTGCTGACGAGGAAGCAGCTTTGAACTAGAGAGGAGAAAAACTTTTCCTCTTCTTAGGTTCATTGGCTGGATCACTGTCAACTAGACTGATAAGAGGCAGGTTAACAAGAGATGCAAAATAAAGTTTATTAACATGCGCAGCACTCAGAGATGAGTACCTCAAAGAGGCGATTAGAGCTTGGGCTTATATAGCATCTCAAGAGAACAATGCATGTTTAGAGAATTGACAAGACAAAGGGAACGGACTTTGAGTTTCTAGGGTGGCGAATTGTTGGAAGATAAATATTTGGGGGAAACTAATGGAAGATAAGAGCTAGTTAGTAAGATTTGGTGTGCAGATTCCTCTGGAGCTGCTTCTGGGCTGTTAAAGGTCTAGAATTGTCGCTGGTGATTGACTTCTTCCTGGGAGAGAGGGGAGGGAGGGCCACCTTTGCAAGTTTACGTCCTGCTTTTCTTATATCCGCTTCCTCTCAAACTGTCTTCAGCTCAAAGTAATTAATATGCTCAAATGGCATATTTGGGGGTGGCATATTCTGCTTCCCTTTGGGACATTTTGTGGTCAGGGTGATATGGCAGCTGTATGTCCAAGTTTGCTTCTTACTGACTGGGAACTAGATGGGGCTGGGCCTGTGGTCCAAAGGGCTTCAGATGGGTGGTCTGGCCAGACAGGTAAGTTTGACTCTTCAGAGTCTGGCTTTCTTAACTATCTGTGACCATCAGTTATGACTGTATGTATGTATGGTTCATTAAAAATTGAAGAAGTACCTTCATTTCACACAAGTTCAAACCTCTCTTACTGCTTATGGTCTGATATTTGATAATTTACCAAGAAGTAAGGTTTCTGTTGAGGGAATCAGATGCCTTACTTCTGTGTCTAGTCTCTGTGGCCCATTTCACTGAGATCTGGGCAGAATTGCTCTGCCAGGATCAAGCTTTTGACCTTTGAAATGCTATTTCTCCAGAAGAATTGCTAGGAACAGTAAGGTAGAGAGTTTAGGGATATTTATTGAGCCATATGGCCTTGAAGCCTGTTCAAATATAATTAGGAGAAAGGCCAATGCCAGTTCCCGTTGATTACTTTTTGAACATACTTGCCTGGGGGATAAGGAAGGAAATTTCAGGGGTGTCAGTTGGGAGGTACTGCTAGGAAGCTGATGGAAACTCCAATATGTCAACATGGTTTATGTGTGGTCAGTGATGGCAGGCTACCACTAATTGAAGATAGATGCATGACATCAGATAGACTGTACTAAGGTTTATTTATTTTGTAGAAATAAACCGAAAGCCATTCTAGATATATCATGGATTCCATAGTATCAGGTAAAAGGATTAGTACAAGTGGCCCAAGAAAACCATTTTATGTTTGGCTTTTGCCACCAGTTGGCTATATTTTCAGGGAAATGGTCGTGCTGGCCCCTCTGTCTTGAAGGATCCCCCGCCCCCTGCACTCTGTCCATCTGGCTACCTCCTGTGCAGCTTCCAAAGTCGAGCTCAGGTTTCACCTCCTCTGGGAAGCAAGTCTTCATACGCAGTGACCGCCCTTCCCAGACACCAACTTGTACCAGATGGGCTTCAGCACA
This sequence comes from Pteropus alecto, assembly GCF_000325575.1. Classification (NCBI taxonomy): domain Eukaryota; kingdom Metazoa; phylum Chordata; class Mammalia; order Chiroptera; family Pteropodidae; genus Pteropus; species Pteropus alecto. Next base: position 510,310 of record NW_006430726.1, on the reverse strand, counting down.
TGCTACCCCAAAATATTGCACCTTGGCATGTTGCATATTTTAAGTCAAAGGAGTCTGAGAAAATGGCAGAAGCCATTCTGACCTCTTCCTCCTCACTCCTTGTTTTATCCCCTTGAAACAGGCCACAAAACCCTCATGTGAGAGGGGCCTCCCCAAACCTGGAGGACGGAGCATCCTTATCTCCGAAGACAAAGGGATGCTGAGAAGAGTCCCAACCAACAGGCCTTGCTCAGTTTCCCGCCCCCCCCCACCCCCGTTTGCTTTCCTCAGTTCCTTAACCTCTCATTTCCTCCAAAACTTTTCATTTTCATCAAACCTAGCGTCAGTACTCTCAGGTCTGTTTCTTTGCATCTTCATTTCCTTATGAAGCCTCCTGTATCATGTAAAACTTATATTAACTAAATTTGTATGCTTTTTTCCCTGTTAATCTGTCTTTGTCATAATTTTCAGACCTGGCCAGGGACCTGACGAGGGTCGAGAAAAAATTTTACCTCCCTACATACCATGTATGAGTTCTCAAGTTTGACATTAATAGAGGATCCGGTTTTTATTTTTAAATACTAATATGGTGCTTACTGCATGAGAACCACTGTTCTAAGCACTTTTACATATATTTACTCATTTAAGTCTATAGCAACCATATGTGGTAAGTACTAATATTCTTCCCATTTGACAGATGAGAATAGTGAAGCCCAGAGAGGTGCAGTGTCTTGCCCAAGGCCACACAGCTAATGGTAGTAGAACTGAGAATGAGCTCTGGGTGGTCCGGCTGTGGAATCTGTGTTCATAACCAGCATGCCCTGCTGTCTCTCCCTAAATGCCACTGCCGAATAATAGCTAACTTGCACCAATTTATGTCTCCTGATCTTGCCTTCTGTTCAGCCAGAGCTACTCCACTCACAGGTTTTGTTTTTGTTTTTGTTTTTGTTTTTGGTTCCAGCACATGGATACTCTAACCTTCCAGCTGCTCAGGCCCAAATCTTGGAGTCACCTTTGCCTCTTGACTTGCTGTTACACCCCACATCAGATCCATCTGCAAATCTGGATGGCTCTGCCTCCAGCATGGAACCAGATCTGACATTCCTACCTCTTCCATCATAACCATCTTGGTCTAAGCCAGTGCTGTTGCTGGCCTGAATTATGGCAAGAAACTCCTTCTTCTGTGGTGTCTCTGCTTCCTTCCTTGTACCCCCCACCCCCGCCCCGTCTATTCTTAACACAGCAGCAGCCAGAGTGATTCATTTAAAATCTGTCAAATAACATGCCTCTGTTCAACATCATCATGCCTGACTTTGCTCTTGCCCCCTTTACTTGAACTACTCTTTTTAAATATCAACAGGACTCACTCCCTTACTTCCTTCTGTTCTTTACTCAAACGTCACCATATCAATGGGGTCTCCCATCACTTCCCTACATAGAATATCTCTATCCTCACTGCATGGCCTCCTGTCCCATTTAACCTGCTTTATTTTTCTGCATGGCACTCATTGGACAGACTTGTATGTCGTATGTGTGTATATTTCTTGCCCCCCACACTAGAATCTTAGCTTTATGAGGACAGAGATTTTGACTCTTTTGCTCAATGCTGTATCTGCAGTGTTGAGAATAGTGCGTAGCATATAGTAGATGCTCAATAAATATTTGTAGAATTAATTAAGTGAATAGTTACTCTGTGTTAGTCACTATTATAAGCATGTTTATTTGCATCATATCTTTTAATCTTCATAAGATTTCCCAAGGCCACCTGGGTGTCTTTGGAAAATGTATTAATCTCTGTTTAGCTTCGGTTTCTTTATATATAAAACAAGGATAATAATGTCCTCTCAGAGTAAGTATACGTAAACCCTACGAACAGTTCTTGGCACATGCTACCTGTCACAGATGAGTTCCCTGAGAAGCAAAGGGGGAGCAACACCTGAGTCATTAAAGAAGCAGGATTGACCAGAGAGAGAAGGTGAGCAGAGTCTCATCACTGGGGTGGTGGGTGGGATTGCGGGATGCTGGAGCAGGAAAGGCCCAGTAGAGTTGGCTGCATTGGGGCTTGTGGTCCTGGCCTTTATATTCCTCCGTCTCACAGTCAGTCGTTGGCTTTAGGCTTTTCTGGAAAGGACATGGCCTTGAGCATGGGCATAGCCTTTTGGTCCCAGGCAGCCTCTAGGGAGGACTGACACCCACACTCCCAGCAGCTGGGGAATGAGAGCTTCATTCCCTGGTGTGTGTGGAGGCCTGGATGCAGTGCGCCAGCACCCACTGCAGTAAATGGCAGTAAAAGCTCAGGATCACACTTTCTTACTGTATTGCTTTAACCCCGTTCCCTGCTAAGTTCCCTCCCTATTCTAGTGCCCATAGAGCACAGAACAATGCATCCTTTAAGAGTTTCAGCTTGTTCCGTAAGGATTTAGGATTGCATTTGATCTGCAAGCCTTTGTCCCCGTGCACTTCCTCAACTGAGGACCTTGCTTAGCTGCCCGATTGCTTAGGTCACGGATGAGGGATCAGGAGGTTATACCTGATCACTTGTGATCAGGATGATTCAGAACAAAACAGGGAGCCTTTTGAGTAGTCGAGGTCAGCAGGCAAGTGCGTGGAGCCATTTAAAGGAAACCACGTAACATTACAATTCCATTATGTATGGAAGTATTTTTAAAAGCAGAGAGTTCCATTGAAATGCAAATAACTTTGTAAAAGTTAACAGCTTAAACCTTTGTGATGAAACCCTCTTATATCGTTATTTAAAAACACTATGAAGTTTTCTATTTTAAAGTAGTCTAAATGTGGTGATCATGTTATGGTTCAGCTTGATTTCACCTACTGTTAGTGAAAATAGTCCAGAGGTCTTCATCTGGGCATTTTCTTTGGGAAGAGTCGGGATGCAATAGAACAGGACCTGAGTCTGGAGAACTGGAGTCTAGTGTGAGATCTAGTCTAACAAACCAGAACTTTTGCCAAGTTACTAATGTCTCTGAAGGTCATTGCCCCTGTAAAGGCAGCTAGGTCTAGATTTGAGCTGCCCAAAGCTAGCCATGCATGCCTTAAAAGTAAAATTAATATTCGGTTCAGCTCCTCAGTTAATCGTATTTCAAGCTCTCAGTAGCCATTGTGGCTAGTGGCTCCTATAATGGGCAGTGTGGAAAGTTGTACCGGACAGCGTCTGCAGATTACACCTTCATTTCTTTTAATTTCTAACATTTTTAAGTTCTGAGTAAGGATATTTGTTTAGAAGAAAACAACCACATCTGTGATGTGCTGAGAGTCAATGATAACTAGGTCATATTTATTGAGATTTATAGACATCTGCTGGTGCTTATCTATCGCCTTACCCTCGTCTATTCCTTGCCACCACCCTAGAAGCTAATTTTTACAGAGAGGAAAACAGAGGTTGGGAGGAGTTAAATAACTTGCAGATCTTCACATGGATTCAAACCCAGGTTGGGCTGACGCTGAATTATGGGCCTCAGTTTTGTTATTTGAATAAGCAAATGCTAAAAGACCACCAATTTACTGTGTGTGCTTCAGAAAGAAGCATGGACTTCTTATTGTCGCTGAGTCTCCTCTTCTCCCTCCTTTGCCTTCTCTTCTAGAAAGTATTATCTTGGCACGATATACATGATGTCCTTTTCCCAGAGAATAACTACTCTTAATACTTTGTTAAGGAATTCACCCTTCCACAAGATTCTCCATGCACATAGCCATAGGTATGCCACTTTCAAATGTGGATGGCTCACTGATCCACGTGCGGCTGCTAGCCAAAGACCAGGCTTTGGTTACTCCTTCGAATATCATCAGTTTAGTAAAAGTCAGAAACTGTTTCAGGAATTTCTCTGGATTAGAAACAGATTGAAAACTCTCAGTTTGCTTGGGACTTGAGAAGGGCTGTCCATCTGGGGATGTTGTGGGCAACACTTACTCAGAAGGTAATAGTCACAGACTTGTTTTGAGTGGGTGGGAGTGGGAGTGAAGGGGTCCAGTCTTCTTTAAGAGGATATTGAAGTATCCTCTGGTTTTCCAACTGATATGTTCATAAGGATATAAATGTTAGTGAGACGTAGTACCTATTATCTTTCCTCTTGGCTTGATGATATTATAAACAGAGCAAGTTTAAAGTCACGGGTGTCTGGAGAACAGAAAATGGGTCTTCTGATCAATTTGGAAGTTTTAAAGTGTGATATTCTGGCACTGGGATCCTTTATTTAGCTATATCACCCCAAATAATGAGTAGATGGTGATCCATTCCTGGGGGTGTCTTCCAGAGAGGCCTGGGAGAGTGAGAAGGGAACATTTTGGTTGAGGGAAAGACGATAACTCTATAAGAGACATGGAATTGAAGTATAAGCAGTTAAAAAAAAAAAAAGCACTTAAAAAGGTAGGATTGAAGAATCTCTTTGTGGAAAGCATCCTGTGTCAAGAGCCGAAAAGGGGCTCAGTAGGGTTTTGTACTGGCCCCTGTAACTGAAAGTGGCCCTTGTGGTCCCACCAAGGCAGTCAACTCATTCAGTTTATGCAAACAAAGGACCCCTTTACCAGGACATGTCCACCAAGGTGACTTGGTCAGCTTGACATCAACCAGCCAGCCAGGGTCTCTGAGCCCAGTGGAAGCAGCTGCAGCTTTTCAGATGTGGTGGAGACTTACTGGTGTCTGAGCAACTGGTTTCAAATTCCCCAACAGAGACCACTGTTGTCTTGCAAAAAGTTGTGTATCCACACTTCTATTTATATGCATGACAGCTTGCAAATTACCTCTTTTTTCCTTGATCTCTAGAGGGAATCGTTATTGTTTGGTTCATGATAAAGATAGTCCTCTCTTTATCATGAACCCAACCCCTGCGGAAAGAAAACAACGTTGGAGTAGTTGATTTCAGAGGTGAAAGTTTCTCAAGATCACTTCCCTAATGACAGTCATGTATTCACAGAACACAGAAAGACATCCTGTATTTGGTTTCAAGGCTGCCGATGACAGCAGCAGGCAGCTCTGGGGGTGGACCCCAATGACGCCTGAGCAGGAATTGTCCTTCATGCAGCATGTTGCAGTGAGGTGCCATCTGTTTCCAGAATGATTCTAGCGCCCATGAAAATATCCCTGCCAGGTCTTTTCAAAATTAATCTTTCCCCCTCCTTGTGTATGACAACCCTCTAAATAATAAGGCAATTTAGGAATAGGAGGGCAATGAAAATGCATCTTTTAAAAAAATAAAATAATCTTCTTGTCATCCAGTTTGGCACTCTCCCAACTCCCTTCCTCCCATCTATTCTGCTCAGACTCTAGCACATGGGCTCTTTCAAGAGTTCATTTTCACGTCCAAGGACAGACTAAAGAATACTGTGATGGATTATTCGGATCTCCATTGCTCTGAGCTTCAGCTGGCAGGAGTCCAATCTTCTCTTTATTTTCTTTTGTCATAATGTATTTACTCAGTGCCTATCAATACAAAGTCTTGCTTCCTGCTACATTGGTGACCAAGACGCATGAGAGATGGACCCTGTCCTCAAGCTGCTTACACCCTAGGCAGCCAGCTGCAGGAGTCAGTGATTGTGGCAATACTACTTTTGGTGGCTAAAGCAGAGTTCTTTAAATGTTGACATCATTTGAAATCTTTCCTTGCCAAATATGTAGGAGTAATTTCAACAGGAAAGCCAAACCGTAAAAAGAGGCCTGTCGAGGAATTCCATCACCCAATTAGCCAAGGCTGTCAGGTGCCAGACTGAGGTAACAGAACACATGGGGAATCCCAGAGACCCCGCAGAAGCAGTGAGGTACAGACCTGGATTTGAATCCAACTCTGCCTCTCCCCAGGCTTGTGAACTTGGGCAATTCTCATGGCCTCTCTGAGCTCCCATCACCTAAATCCACATGTCAGGTCTTTGGGAGGTTTAAATGAGATCATGTGAGAAAGCTCCCAACATAATCAAGCTCACTAAAGGGTTCCTTCCTTTCCTCTTTTGCTGTTAGTCTAGGATTTGGAGTGGAGCCCAGAACTGTGCAAAACTCCAGGCTCTAGCACTAAATAAGTTTGCATTTCTGGCAGCATTTTAGCCCTTTTGAATGATCAAGTTTATACTTTGCCAAAGCTCAATTAGGGGAGAGAAAGAGGGAACTAATTATAGAGACATAATGCGCTGGAGTTGGGGGCAGTGGACGACAACAAGGCCAGTCACACCCAGAGGCTGAGTAATTCCAGGATAATTAGGAGATGGAGACAGGAATTGGAATGTATTGGGGTGAGTTAAAAAATTTTTATTTCAGGGACATACATGGGACCGATAAGAGCAAGATAAACTATGAAGCTTGTGTCAAGCTGGAGCTGGTGTATTGATTAAAGAATATACAGATTATGACCTGCTGAAGGAAGGGACACAAGCCACCCACATAGAGTTGACAGGTAGCACCCTCACCACTCAAGCTCCCAGGTTTCACTTGGGAAAGTGAAACTCGTAAGATCATTGTGACTGAAGGAGCAGTTTCAGTATACCCACGCAAAGGAAGTAGAGTCAAAAGATTTATTACTTACAGGTCCCAGAAGCAGGTGGGGGAGCGAAGGTCCCCCACAACGAGCTCGGGGAACAGCAGTCCTCTGTCCCAGGTCACAAGTGAGCAAGAGATAGAGAGCAGGGTAGAAGCACCTGTTACCTAAAAAGTGCTTGAGGCAGAGGAAACTAACTTTTTATGGGCTTAAGTCTAAGCGATTCTTTTAGAAGGTACCCCCAGAAAAGTACCCCCAGAATCCTAAGTTCAAGTCCCTCTCTACAGTCCAGACTCTGCCTGTGAGCAGGGTTATCACAATGTTAAATGCCGATGCAGCAACTCAGAAAAACAAAAGTTGTTTTTCAAAATCTTCAAAAACTGGGAAAACCAAAAGGTTTTTTTCCTCATCACAAGGCCTCTATTATAGTTTCCCCAAAGTGAGACATGCAGGAGAGGTTTCCAGGGGCCAGGGGTGCAGCAGGCTGATAGGGTTTGGGGTGGAGCCATCAATGGGCAGTGGAGATAAGGGTACCCTAAGTCCATAGGCTTCAGCCACAGAGGGCACTAACTGCAGGCAATTCTAGAGGAGGGGGCATTTCATGGCGGGGCACTGCAAAGCTAGACTATAGCAAAGAGCAGGTTTATGAGAGTTTGTCCACCAAGTGCATGAGGTTTAAGGTGAGAACAGAGGCAAATAAAGACAGGAAGTGCTCCCTCTAGCCTGTCCATGGCTCTCAGACTTGCTTTTGGGGTGAATAAGGGGAATGGTCTTGGCCCCTCCTTGGCATCATCTGTATTTGTCCATCAACCAGTTGTCATTTTCCTCAATAACCTGTAGATCTGTATCTACAACGTTTTTCAAGTCTTTTAGAAAGAGATCCAAATTTTCAGTCCGCACCCTGTTGGAGCAATGCATCATGTAAGTTTGATACCAGTTCTGTATTTTTACTTTCTGGGATATACTTTCAAAGGTTCTAATGAACCAGGAGATGTAGAATATCTCATGTGTGAAGGGAGGACCCTCTCCTTAGACAAAGTCTGTTGTTCTTAGCTTTAGGAAAATTTCTATTAACTAGGCAATAAGAGACAAGGAGTAGGAGCTTGTCTTATTCTTCTCAGTGTCCCTAGAATCTGACACAGGATCTACCAGGTAGTAGAGTTCCCCAGGGTATTTTTGAGATAGATGAGTCACTGCAATGATGACAATTTAGTAAGGCTAGTCCCCTCTGGAAGGGCCACCAGAAAGGGAAAAAATGAAGCGGGGAAGGTGCAATGGGTGTTGTTTAATGAGGGTCCTTCAAAGCCAAATTAAGACAGCAGTTTGAAGGTCTTGAGAAGCCACTAGGAGATTTCAGGCTGTGTGGAGGCTGGCTGATGGTATCGGGATAATTCAGGAGAGAGACGCGCTAGCTGGTGTCAGAGGGTTGGCGTGGAGGCCTTGTCTTCCAACCTGATTTCTTTGGCATGGGGCATTCAGGTCAGGGCTCCAGCAGAGAGGGTGCTAAAAATCCAGACGGTCTCAGCTAAGAAGGTTGTAGATTCGCTTCGTATGGGGTGAGATTAAGGCTCTAATTGGCTTTGGTAAGCATCACTGCAGAGGTTAGTGAACACATAGAAATGTATATCTTTTGTTTTGTTATTTATATAATAGCTGTTTTTATTGAGCTCCTTTCTGGTATGAAGCTTTTTGAATCTATTAACTCATTTAATGAGTATAACAACCCAATGAGTAGGAACTGATATTTTCTTCATTTCACACATAGAAACTGAAGCTTAAAGGTCAAACAACTTGCTCTGATTCTCAGAGCCTGTAAGTGGCAGAGCTGGCATCTGCACATATAGCAGGGGCAAGAATTCGCCTTATAACAGCACTCTAAGGCAAGAAATAGCATTAAGAATGTTCTTACAAATTACAACAGGGTTAGTAAGATGGCCATTATTAGTCTTTCCTCCCTCCATCAGACCACTTAAGTGTTCCCCCAAACAGTGGGGGTGCCTGCTTAGTCCATCCCTGTAGCTACTGTGATTCTCCTCGATCTTTCTGTTCCTCAGTGCCACCTGCAGGAGCGAGCTTTCATCATCTGCTGGGCACGTCTGTTTTGGATAGATACATATCGTGATACCACTGACCAATAGATGGGACCCTATTACTGATCCCAGGGCCGTAGGATTAATATCCTCCATCGGGACTTTTCTGTTGTCCTTCATTCAGAGTGCTGCCTATGAGAGGGACAGGGTTCCATTTCCTTTCAGGAAACACACAGCCTCCTCCTTGCAGTCCCCGTCCCCCAGGGCTTGGGCACCTCCCGACAGGTCAAAGCAGCAGCCCCTCTTCCCCTTCCCTTCTAGCTGAGCTCCTGGAAGGGTCTAGCTGTCTGAAGCCTGGGCTGAGGGCTTCATGGGCCTTGTCCTTGAAGCACAAAGGATTTGTTAACTGCTTCCTGGGGTAAGAGCATAGGCCAGAGGTTCTTGACTTGGAGTGAGCACAAGAATTATCAGAAGAGCTTGCTAATAAAACAGATTTCTGTCTCTCTTCTGTTACAAAATGGAATGGGGTCCAGAAATCTGTATTTATCTGGCAGCAATTCTCCTGCCAGTGGTTTGAAGACTACACTGAATAATGCTGACCTGGCTTTAGAGCACAGAGGAGCAGAAAGGGAGAAAATCAGCATTTCAGGGAAGACTAGGCAGACATTAACATCTTAACACATCATCCTGTCAGATACGTTTGCACAATATAAATACATATTTTTAATATGCAATATTATGGAAACTGTATGTATAATGATTTTAATAAATGATTTATCTAGCATTTTCACCTACTATTATAGTGTGATCATTTTCTTTTTTCAAAAACAAGTCCTTTGAAAACCATAGTTTTTATATCATCATAATATTTTAATTATATGATTAGGCTAACATTTAGTTACCTAGGCCCTGTTGTTTAATATAAAGGGTTTTTTTTGTTTTTTTGTGGTTTTTTTTTTTTTTTTTTTTTAGGTTAAATGTTCTAAATAATGCTTTGGTTATTAACATACTTCTCCATAAATTCTCATCTTGCTTTTGTATTTTAAAATGAAGAACCATTCACTTTAAGGCTGGCATTACTTTAAAGGATTTGGTATGACTTTAAAGTATTTCTTTTTTTCTCTCTAACAAAAACATCACGTGGTTTGGTTTTCATGTAATAATCAATTGTTTCTCACACCTGGGAAACTAGCTTTCTGTTTTAACACAATAGAAATAGCTGGATGATTCAGCTAAGAAGAGAGAAGTACTTCTTTAACCCCCTGCCCCCTTTTAAAGTATATTTGGCATACGATGTTATGTTAGTTTCAGGTGTACAACATAGTTATTTAACATCTATATACCTTACAAAGAGAGAAGTATTTCTGATGCCACACTAACGAGCAGGCACTTTTGTAAGTGGGACACAGACACTGATTGCTGGAAGCCTCGGAGAACACTGTCTCCCAGCACCACCCGGAGGCGTTCCGGTGTTTTCAGCAAATGGGTTGAGGTGACCTACCCCAGAAGCACCAAGCACTGTATTTTAGGAAGCATCTCAGGTGGTTAAGACATATTTTATAGTCAGGAAGCTGATAACAGATAACTCAAGTAGTTCTTAAACCTCGCCCCGCCCCTGCACCCCAACAATCTCAGCTGGGAACTGGGTGTGAATAGAAAGCCAGTAAATAGGAAGGTGGCATCTTCAGGATGTCAGCTGATCTAGCTTTTTTTTGTTTTTTGTTTTTTTAAACAAAAACAAAAATAAAGGTAAACCAGTTGGTCTACTGACAGCAAGGACAGGGCATTCTGGTCACTTTGCGCATACTTTCAGACAGACACTGTATAACTATCATTGAGCAAACTTTTCAAGGACCTTCTGTGATTAAAGACTCTGTGTTTGGTACTGGAGATTCAAAAATAAGTGAAATTCAGTGCTTTATCTATCCTGAAATTGCTCACAATCCCCTAGCAGAGAGACACATAAATAATTACAATATAATTTGATAATAGAGATATGTATATAGTGCCACAGGACCTCTTGGAGTAATTCTAAACGTTTAAAAATAAAGATCCATCAAATTGCCAAAAGTGGTTAATCAGTCTGTAAGTGTTGCTCTTAATTTGGAATATGTTTAACATTTTAAGAAACTGCCAAACTGTTTTCCAAAGTGGCTGAACCATTTTTCATTCCTACCAGCAGCGCACTGGAGTTTCTGTTCATCACATCCTAGCCATCACTTGCTATTGTCTATCGATTGCAGCTATTCTGATGGGTGTGTAGTGGTAGCTCATTGCGGTGTGAAATAGGTTTTGTTCAGGTCTTCTCTCGGCCTTTAATAGAGGAATGTGCATTATAAATCTCCAAAAGAGAATGGTGAGTAGAGTATGCAATGTTTCCTAAACTTATTTGCTCTTGGAATTCTTTTCATCCCCTTAAATGAGCATATTAAAGGCCTAACATTCTGCAGAGGCATTACATCATTTGATTATAAAATTATTTTGAGCTTTGTTCTCTGTGATATTTAATTATGAACAAGTGTTTACCACACGATGATATTGAATCAAATAGCATAGACCCAGAGGTTAACAGAATGTAAGACTGAAAGGAGGGTGCTTAAGAGATTACTGCTAGGACATTTTTGAGAGGCATAGTTTTCATGAGTAGCTAAATGTCAGTTTGTTTTTCTCTGTACTTTGTTCTGCAGTCCAGCCCAGATGGGCCCCAGATCTGAAGCAGAGCTAGGCTGGGCTCAAGCTGAGAGCCTGGCTACTTTTTAATGATCAACACTTGGTCTGATAATAATCATAATGACAACAACAATGAAAATAAAATCAAATTTACATTGATCGCATCTGTGCCAGGCACTGTGCTAAGCACCGTTTATGGATTATCTCACTAAATCTTCACAATGACTTTATGGCGTAGGTACTATTATTGTAATCATTTTATGGATGAGGAAACTGAGGCACGGAGTAGTCAGTAGCTTGCACGCACATAGTAGGAAGTGGCAGAGTCAGCGTTTGAACCTGGGGCCTCAGACACTAGAGTCTGTGCTCTTAAACCACCGTGCCACATAATCCCACCACCACACCAAAAAGGGTATCAGCCTGAAAAAGATTTGTCTTTGTCTTAGTCACACAGCAATTGTAAGGTGCCAGAAGGACTTCCAGTCCAGAATCTGCCTCCCTAGAGTCACCCTTCTCCCAGTCTTCTCCGTCTCACCTGACAGGAAATCCACTACTTCTTTTCTTGTGGGAGCCTCCTTGTGTCTACTTTTCATTCCAGTCCCACAGCCACTACCTTTGTCCAAGCCTAACCCCATCTCTGGACTTTTACCAGACACACACACGCACACGCACACACACACACACACACGCACACACACATGCACACACGGAAGCTTCTACTACACACACGCACGCACACGCGCACACACACGCACACACTCATGCACGCAAATGCACACACGGAAGCTTCTACCAGGATTCACATCCCCACCAGAAGGATCTTTCCAGGCCCCTGCTCTGCACGCCATATTGCACTGTTAGGTTTAGCAACAATCTTCATGGCTCCCCTTGCTCAAATGGAAATTTTCAATTCCTGAGCAGGACATTCAGACTGAATGCTATTTATTTCCGCATCGTATCTTCCAAAATTCACCCTCTTAGGTCATCTATTATAGGCCAACTGACCTTTTCATTGTTGCCCAAACCAGCATAGCCATTCCTGCCTCCAGGCCTTCGCTTGTCCTTGCTCTCCAGCCTGCAGTGCCCTCCTCTGTATTGTTTGATGCTCTGAGCCCTTCTTCCCTGCCCTTGGAAGTCCTCCAACCTCTAGGAAGCTTGTGACAGCAGATCCCAGCCCTTAGTGACCCCACTGTCCTCTGAAACCCCTGGAAGAACCTACTGTCTGTGATCCTTGGTCATCTAACCTCTTCAGCCTCAGTCTCGTTTTCAGTAAAATGGGTGTAATAATAGTCCGCATCTCACAGGGTTGTTGTTCAGGTTAAAAGATGTGAAGCACATGATATTCTTAGTGTAATACCTGGCACCAAGCCGTGAGCCAGGTATCCAATGAATGGAAAATAATATTATTAATAATTAAGATGGTCATTTTTATTTCTGCAAGATGCTCTCTGTCATTTTACTCTCTCATGATGGGTGTGGGCCTCTAGAGAAGGGAGATCAAGTCATATCATATCTGCTATAATGCCTTAAGCACCAAAGATTCTGAGGGATGTTTGTTAAGGATGGGTGAACAAACTCTAACTTTGGAGTCACAAGGCCAATGCCAATCTTGGTTCTTCAGGAACTCAGCTTGTAACCTTGACTTGTCTCCAGGACACGGGAGAGTGGGAGAGAGTCCCACTCTCTTTCCTGTACGTCATCACTAATGTTATTTTTGAACTTGTCTTCAAACTAAGCCCTGAAATTGAGTCTCTGTGTTAATTTGGGTACATCCTTTAATCTTCTTAGCTCTCAGTTTCTTCATCTGTGAAATAAATAAGGTGCTGCTTGTAAAATGCTCACCTTCGTCTTCAGTTAATAGCTGCTCTTCCGGTTGTGTCATTGTTGTTGTTTAGTTGATAAGCTCTAGGCTTATTAATGTTGTCAAATGATTACTTTCCTGGGGCTGCCTTAAGAAAGTGCTGCAAATCCGGTGGCTTGAACAACAGAAATCTGTCTCACAGTTGTGAAGATTAGAAATCTATAATCAAAGTGTCAGCAAGGTTGGTTCATTTTGAGGTCTGTGAAGGAGAATCATTTCTGTGCATCCCTTGTAGCTTCTGGTGGCTTCAGGTGTTCCTTGGCTTGTAGACGGGGCTCTCTCTGTGTCTTCACATCATCTTCCCTCTGTATGAGTGTCCTTCTCTGAGTCCCAACGTCCTCTTTATATAAGGGCACCAGTCAGATCGGATTAGAGACACCCTAAGGACCTCATCTGAACTCGATTACCTCTATAAAGACCACGTTTCTAAATCAGGTCACATTCTGAGGTACTGGGGCTCAGGGCTTCAACATACTTTCTTGGAAGGGTCCCAGTCCAATTTATAACATTGAAAATGATTAGTAATTATATCCCCTAGAAGATGCTGAAAGTGTGACTTGTCATTTCTCAGTGAAAGAGAAAAACAACACCGAATGATGATTCTTCCTTCCTCCACTGTACTTGACATTCACAGCCCTTCCGTTAACTGGATCAGGTGAGCGAAGTCAGTTTTGACGAAAGTCAGCTTCTTCCCACAAAGCAAGTCCCAGGACTTTTGCCTCGAGTGGTATTTCCCATGTTTTGGGTTCATGACATTTTTGCAGAGTCCCCAGGATGGAAATAACACACCAGTTCTCTGGCCATTGGCATTCTTTCTCCATTTTTTTAGGGTACTCTGCAAAACTCTCGTGCTGTGTACTATGATTTATCTTCCTCCTGTGGTCCCTAAATAGATACAATAAAAACAGATTTAGAATATTAATCTGACATAGTTTGGGCCACCATGGTCAAATACAAATTATTGACTAGGGGTGGTGAAAAATTGGAAAGGATAAAGTTAGACTCAGTTCTTAGTAACCATTCTTATGGCACTGTTTCTCAAAGCGCAGTCCACTGGATCCCTCATGGCATTTTTGGAGGGAAAACACAGATTTCCAGGCCCACCCTCACTCTGCAGGTTCAGAGTCTTTGGGGGCAGGGTAATGGAGTTTGCATTTCTGATGAGTTTCCTCCTGAGTTGGAGAAGCATGATCTTGGGCACCCCCGCCCCCCCAACACACACACACACACACACACACACACACACGCACGCACACACACACACACTAAAGAAATGCGTTGTGTTGTGAGTTCAGAGCTGGAATCTCTCCAGGGCTGAGGGGGAGGAGAACCAGGCAGGTGCAGGTGTGAGGGCAGGTGTGGGGCAGAGGGCCCAGGGATGTGCTATGGGCTGGGAGGAGTCCAGCTGCCATGGTGAGGACATGCACATCCAGTCTGTCGTGAGGCGACATATGCCGAGCTTGGTAAAAGGACAGTTAGGATTTGAGGTGTGACGGAAAGACGTGTAAAGGTTGTTGGCATATGTATGTGTCAGGAGGTGAATTTTGCAAAGGAGTAGGTTTATGGTGGTCCCACTGAAGAGGTCTGAGCATCCATCTGTGTCTGAGGGTCTGGCAGCAGAGGAGAGCGGGAGGAGGATAAGGAGTGGGGGAGGGGCCCGGCCTCCACCCCCCGGGGACTGTTTAGAGAGAAGCCAGGCCTCAGAGCCACTTGGGGAGCTGCATGAAAACTCAGATTTTTGAATGTGCACCAGCCCTTCTGCACGCTCTGGGAATCTGTATTTTTGAAGCTCCCCAGGTGATCTAAAGTGATGGGCCCTCCGAACAGCATTTGGAAGCACAGGGGCCATGCAAAAACTGACTTTGGGATCAGTGGACCTAGCTATGTGGCCTCGATCTAACCCCATGTGAGCCACACTTTCTTTATTTGTATGATGAAGACACAAATATTGTTTTCTTCCTCTTTTGATTTTTGTGAGAGTTAGGATTAAGAGCTGTGACACACTAGCAGAGTAGGCATTATTAGAGGTTGGCTCCAAACCCTGTGAGAACTGGGGTTCTAGGAGGGTAATTAGGGCAGGCTGTGCCAGTCCCTCAAGTATAGGAGTCAATAGAGGGATACAGTGCTTAGAACTGGGATATAGGGTAGGGTCTGATTTCCAGAACTGGAACTAGGAAAAGAAAAAAAAAGAGCAACAGTAACGTTAAGGTTTAAATAGCATTTACCAAGCAGCTCAGGTGCTTTTCTAAGCACTATACGTACAACCTTATGAGTTAAGTACTATTGTTATCTCCACTTTATAGATGAGAAAAGTGAGGCTCAGAAAGATATGTGTGTGGTCACACAGCCATTGTGTGGCAGAATCAAGTTTCAGACCCAAGCTCTCTGTCTCTGGGTCTTCAGCGACTGTTGTTGCCCATTTAAGCCAAGTACAAGATCAGAGTGACCCTCAAACCACAATGCTGAGTTTCAAAAGTAAGCTAGGCCTTGGGAAAAACATGGTCCTGGGTATTTGTCACACAATTCTAGTTGGAAAATTGTCCAGCCCTTTTATAATAAACTTAGAAAAGCTGGCGTTTTCATAACAGAAGCTGAGTTGTAGTAAAT
Organism: Pteropus alecto; assembly: GCF_000325575.1. Lineage (NCBI taxonomy): Eukaryota > Metazoa > Chordata > Mammalia > Chiroptera > Pteropodidae > Pteropus > Pteropus alecto. The sequence continues at coordinate 494,684 of NW_006430726.1, read as the reverse complement.
CTGCATTGTTGCCAAAGGCTTGATGAATTCTAACAAAAAAAAAATCCATTACATAAAATTGTCTTGTATTGAAAATCTCTTGCCCCTTTCTGTCTCATTATTGTGTTAAGATCGGACGCTACTCATGGGCGAATCAACACTTCAAATGGCCTCTCTGACCCTGTTCTTTCTCCCCTTATCTTTTGTCTCACGGATTCAATATTTATTCATTTGACATGAATCCAAATGTTTCATCAGAATTCCTTCCACCTTACACACAAAGCACTGGCATTAGTAAATACATTTGTTTAATTCTGAGAGTGTTTGTTAGAATTTCAGCAGTTTGTAATACTAAAACTCCTCTTTACCTTCTCCATACTCCCAGGGCATAACCTTCAGTAACAGAACAAATCAGGCCAGCCAGCAAGCTGCCAAGTCCTGCCGGCGCCTTGTCAAGGAACCCAGCTGGACCCATGTCTAATCAACATCTCCCAACACAACATCTCGGGGTCACTGAAGGAGATGACTAGAATTTGAAATTTTCCAAAGACTTCCAGTAGACATCGAATGCAAAAGGATACTTAGATTGCCTTTGCACCAAGCCGCTCTATCTGAGAGACAAAGTGGGAAGAATACAGGTGCCATTTTCACCTGAGAAGTCACACGAGCACATTCTACATTTAAACCTCTGCACATAGAATGAATGATGGTTATCGAAACAGCCCAAACCTCTACCGCGGTGCGAGAGATATAGCTCGAGAGGCAACCAGGCAGTCCCGGAATCAAGGAATGGATGACTACAAATATCAGGACAACTATGAGGGCTATGCCCCCAGTGACGGCTATTATCGTGGCAACGAGTCCAACCCAGAAGAAGACGCCCAGAGCGATGTTACAGAAGGCCACGATGAGGAGGATGAGATCTACGAGGGCGAGTACCAGGGCATTCCTCACCCGGATGACGTCAAGGCTAAGCAGGCCAAGAAGGCACCCTCCAGGGCGGATGGCCTTCGGGGCCAGGCAGACTTGCTGGCTGAGCGAATGGAAGATGAGGAGCAGCTGGCTCATCAGTATGAGACCATCATTGACGAGTGTGGCCACGGGCGCTTCCAGTGGATCCTGTTTTTCGTCTTGGGTTTGGCCCTGATGGCCGATGGGGTAGAAGTGTTCGTGGTGAGTTTTGCCCTGCCTAGTGCAGAGAAGGACATGTGTCTGTCCAGTTCCAAGAAAGGAATGCTTGGTAAGTGGAAATTTTCAAAGATCATCCTTCTCTTGACATTAAAATATAAAGGAGAAAGAGGAGTAAAATGTATATAGTACCTCTCACTGTTAGGGACCTTAAATCTATCACAATGTCCTTGCAACATTATCATTTTATACCCATTTTGCTGTTAAGGTATTTTTATCTCAGAGAAATTAATTGATTGTCTCAAATGTACACTACTAGTAAGTATTAGAGCTTAGATTCATACCTAGGTCTGACTCTCAAGCTCTTAGTTCTTTTTCCAAATCTTGTTGCCTCCTTGAGAGTCTGATTTGTCTCTTCTTCATATCAAACCATCTTCTTTATATCTAAATGACAAACACTCTTTGTGAGTAGCAGGCCAGAGGTCTCTTCCACTTAGTGCTTTTCTCTGTGTCCTTCCAGAATCCAGTCTGCTCCTGGTTTCTCTTGTATGTAAGTGCTAGCAGGCAGAATGCCCATGTGTCTTGGGCTGAGTATACCCACAGAGCCCCTGCAGGCTGCTGGGAACCACACTGTGGAGCACAGATGGATTCTGCAGGAGGGAGGACCAGCTCTGCAAATCAATGATCAGACTAACACCATGAGAGTCAAATGTTAGATACAAGGGCTTGAAGCAGAGAGGATTTTGTGAAGTTAGAGAATGGATGGGCACCAATGGTGTGGCATAGAAGAGATTCATCATAGTATAGACAAGGATTTGTCCTGGCTATTAAATGCCCTACAAAACACATCCATTCTCCAAACGTAAAGTCTATGCAATTGATGGTTTAGCAAACATTCCAGACTGAAACATGCTTATGGCCCTCCAGAACTCTATTAAATGCCCTACAAAACACATCCATTCTCCAAACGTAAAGTCTATGCAATTGATGGTTTAGCAAACATGCAGTTATTGAGAACTTACTATGAATCAGCTTCTGATTCCAGACGGAAACATGCTTATGGCCCTCCAGAACTCAAAATCTACCTAGCAACTTAGTTTATTCATTCAACAAATATTCATTACTTGCATTCTGTGTGCTAGTCTCTGCTCAGCCCCTGGAGAGAAGATATTGAACTAGACAGACATAGTCCTTGGCTCTCAAAGAACTTACATATAGCAGGACAAACAGGCATTAACAAATGCAGAAACGTATCTAATTACTGTAGGGCTACATGCTATGAAATGATTCTGGTTCCTAATACTTGTTTTACAGCAAGGGTTGGCAAACATTTTCTTTGAAGGCCCAGATAATAAACATTTTAGGCTTAGCAGGGCCAGATGGTCTCTGTCACCACTAATCAACTCTGTCTCTGTCACACAAAAGCAGCCATAGATGATATGTAAACAAATGGGCATGACTGTGTTCTAATAAAACTTTATTTACGAAAAAAGGTGGTGAGCTGGATTTAGCCTAAGGATTACAGTTTGCTGACCACTGATTTAGAGTCATCATAAATAAGACTAGATATAAAATAAAACATCTGCATGAAGAATTGTCCCTGAGGGGTTTAAAAAAATTGTTTTATCTATTCCCACTTAATTATAAGGACCATTTACAATGATTAGAACTGTGTCAGATATGACCATTAGGAAACCAAGAGACTGAGCATATACAAACAGAAGAAATGACCTGAGAAGCAAGGAAGTCACCTAGAGTTTTTAAACACCAACAGAATTTTAATACTGTTATTATTATATTATTATTATTATAATTATTAAAAGAATTCTGCTAAATACCTTCAAGTTTGAATAGATATTTTTAAAAGGGAAAAAAATAAAACAAACCCCAAACCAAACCAAACCGTCCCCAACTGATCTAAACATTTCCAAGACGTTCATTTGCTTTGTGATGTTCTCTGCTGAAGTCCTGGGTCCCTGTTAGTCCCAGTTGGCAATGTCAGAAATGATTTCATGCCTTTTTGGTCTCTCCACCACCCTGGTATCTGGCAGCCTCATTAACAGAGCTACAGCCTGGTCCACGCTTCTGCTGACTCCCAGGGCAAATGCTGGGAGTCAAGGGAACATGGTCCACATCTGTGCACTTTTGCCTTCAGCATCTGCTGAAGATACTGTGACTCAGCCCAAGAAGTCTCTGAGCAGAGACTTCTGTGCACTTGTGGGGTCTACTTTGTAGTCAAGGAAATGAATGTCTAAGTGGATCTGGGGAAGTGGATGATTGAAGGATCTTATGAGGCCATTTCCATATAGTGTTTCATATAACCTCATAATCACCGTGGTAGTTAGAGGATTTTTTAATCCTATTTTATCCCTTGCCTGTATCAAATAAATTAACACCAAAGTTTTCCCATAATGGTAAAAATACTCCTTAATCCGGAACTGGGGGCTAATCCTACTTTCATGCTGACCAAAGGAAAAAGAAAACAGTTTCAGGCAACAGTTCCATTTCTGTCTTCAGAATTTTATCTCCTGGAAGGATCTAGTCGCTTGGGGGTGTATTTTATTGCCTGTTAGTTTTTCTTGCCATCTGCAGTGGGAAAGGAGTCCTTTGCTTCAGACAATGACTTACGACCTCACAGGGGACCTGTGGGACCTGTTGTCGGTATGAACTATAGGGAGGAGGGGAGCAGTGTCAGATGGGCAGATTCATTAGAGTACATTGTGAGTTGAATTTCCCCAGCTGCTCAGAGATGGACGTATTACTCTGCCGTCATAAAATATTATCCTTTAATTGTTTAATACGCAAATTCAAGGTGAGCATCGGAGCAGACCATTCAACTTATGAGCCACTTTTTCTTTAGCCCTGAATTCAGAGTGTCAGTTCTTGAGAGGAGGGGCTACTCTGTGCCCCAGGGCCTGGCACAAACTACATGCTCAGTAAATACATCAAGCACCGTTATTTCGTTTGTATTCTATTTGTTGAGGTAATCATAAAGACCTTCTTAATTTCAAGGACAAGGAAATAGTCTCTATGTCTTAATGGGGGAGTGACAAGGTTCTGGAGAGCAGGTGGGACCAGAAACATTGCAGAGCCATTTTGTACAGTTCAAGCAGCTGTTGACCTTCTTTCGAACCAGTCCTTAGTGTGGCCTCTCTCAACAGCATGCGCTATTGACCTTCGGACTGGATAAGTCTGCTCTAGAAGGCTGTCCTGTGATTGTAGGATATTTAGCAGCATCCCTGGCCTCTACCAGCTCCCCATTATGACAAACGAAAGCGTCTCCAGATATTGGCAAACATCCTCGGGGGGACAGCATCACCTCCAGTTGAGAACCACAACTCTAGATGAGTGTTCTCCACCCTGTCTGTCCATTAGAGCAGCTGAGGCCCTGTTAAAACAGCGGGCCTTGCTCTGGAAGAGTTAAATCAGAATCTCTATGGGTGAGGTGTGGGCTTAGGCGTTTCTTTAACAACTCCCTGGCGGTTTTGTTGTGCAGCCCCAGAGAACTAGGTAGTTACATAGAGACTCAGGGTCACTTGGAGCTGCTGCGGTATCAGGGTTTTTGCTTATCTTGCTATGAAAGAACATTCCCCAAACGGTTTCCTTCTTATGTTCATGGTGGTGGTTGGGATATTTGCACGCACTTTGACCAGCATGAAAAAAATGGGGTCGTACCCCTAATTCCTGTTTACATTTTCACAGTGCATAGCAGGTTTTTAGTGGTTTTTATAGGTATTCTTATTTGAGCTTTACATGACCCTGGAGATCCCCAGTTTATGTGACAAGGGAAGTGTTGCTCAGGGACCTTAAGTAATGCGTGCTGGATTGCAGTCCGTAATGCAGTTTTCTTGTCCTGCATAGCCACTCATCGCCACTTGTGTTCACCAAGGGCTGTCTGGTAGTAAAGTAGGTGCTGGGCCTCCCCCGTCCAAGTGCTGGAGTCGGTTACAGCCTGTCTCTGTAGGTGAAAGGGTAACAAAAGGCTTAAGCAGCCGAACCTGAGAGGCCAGGTGCCAATTTTATGAGGCTCTGCAGGCTTCTTGGGGCATAGACTGTTAGCCCAGTGTCAGGCTGTGAAAAGGGTTCCAAAGAATGACCCATCACCCTATGTAGACGAGAATAGCAGATGCTCAAAGGTCTCCTCATGGCCCCTCCGCCAGGAACCATGTCGGACAGAGAACACTCAGGTCCAATGTAAAGTTCATGAATACACAGCTAATGGCCCCTTGTAGGCCAGTGGATGTAAAAATCCCTCTTTATTTATAGATCTCATGTAGCGCAAGCCCAGATGAGCTGGTTTCACTTTGCAAACGATCAATTTAGTTTCTGAGAAGGAAGCTTCAAAGTCTCAGACATTAGCAAGGTAGGGAAGAAGGAAGTGGGAGACAGATAGATGGTCTTAGGAATGTAATAGGCTATGACCTGCCCTGTGGGGCCCCCCCAAACAGACCGAATGTGAACCCCTCCTCTCTGAGGCTGGCCAGGGCTGCTCACTTGTGCAGAGTGTTTTCTGTTTCACATCACCGCAGAAGCCAGTGCATTCTGATCGTGTATCTTCTCACCCTGCTGCCTCTGGTGCTCAGAGGATATATTCTGGGTGAAAAGCATCTCTAGAGATGGAGAGAGGTTTGCGATATGGATCAGCTCTCCAGAGCAAATCTGGCATTGTGTCTTAAGAACCACAAACTCATTAAGCCCTTTTGACCTCGTGATTCCATTTCTTGAAATCAATTCCGAGAAAATAACCAGCATTGCAGACAAAAGCATATGCACAAAGATGTTCTTCGTTGAGCTATTTGTCAGGTGGAAAAAAATAAGTTGTGAAACTTCCTGCTCAGAATGGTCCCGACCGCGTAAATACAGGACATAGTCATATGTGTACAAATACGAGGAATAAAACGTGCTGACAGCAGCCGTGCGTTTCTCGAACAAGTATTGGCGAAGCGCTTGCTATGTGCCAGGGTCCGCTAGATGCCAGAGACACACTGAGGACGGAATCAATACAGTCCCTGCCTCTAGGAGTTCACTGTGAAAGGAGTTTGACAAATCTCGTATAAGAGCAAATAGATATATGTGATACAAAGAAAGGAACGGTATGTAATAGAAAGAGTAGGAGGGATGACAGGATGGAAGTCAGCAAACTGTGGCCCACAGGGCTGGGGCTTGTTTTTGTTTTTACATTTGTAAAGGATTGTAAAGAAAAAAATAGGAAAAAGAAGAATATGTCACAGAAACCATAGAACATTTGCAAAATAAATTATTTACAGGAAAATATTTATTCTGTTTTTTGTTGTTGTTGTTGTTGTTGTTTTTAATGGAAAAAGTTAGTTGAGCCCTAGTTTGGAACATCACAGATGCCTCTCTAAGGAGATGACATTGAATCCGGGAATTTAAGAAATCTAAATAAGAGTTAGCAAAAAAATATATACATAAAAAAAGTTTCCCCACTGGAAGTCTTGTTAGAGAAAACTTGAAAAATATTTCAGTCTAAAAAGAGCTTTTTATTGTAATCCGGGTGCTTCTGCAGGTAAGGAAAGAAGGAAAGATATTTAAAGGGTATGCTGCTATAAATAAGCTGCTTCTGCTAGTCACTGTCCTCTTTCCTGAAATTCCTTTAATATGTGGTTGGTTTGATTTTAAAATACCACCAACTTATTTTCACTTTTCTAATCCCGGTTCTTTCTTAGGTCACAGCCTATTCTCTGCTGCGCTGCTCATAACAACAATAGCAACTTTCATTAGTTGTGCATTTGCTTTCATGCTAGGCATCCTGCTAGATACTTTCAATCTGCTGTCCTACATAATGCTAACAACTCTGCAAGATGAGCACTGTTATCTGAATTTCACAAATAGGGAGCCATGATCAGAGGGGCTGAAGGTGTTGCCCACGGCCATGCTGCTGGTAATCAGGGGAGCCAGGACTGTGGCCCAGATCATCTTGCCGTCCAGACTGGGCTCTTCCTTTCATGGCACCTGTCAGTGCAGGCTTCTCCCTTGTCCCAGGAGGGGTACTCCTTTTCCTCTGTGGTGTTATCACCGATGAAAAGCCCTTCTCACCCCACTCCCCCAATTCAGCAAGCAGTAACCATGGTTCTTAACTTTCTTAAAAAGCTCAGTGCATCAGGGGACATTGCTCTAATATGCGACTGAGCTTGTTGAGTGGACTTGAAGGGTGGTAGACTTTCGAACTAGTCCGTTATCTGCTTCCTGCTAAAGTAATTTTTGATAACTCCATTGCACTCTAATTTTCCAAATTTATTGTCTTAATTTCTTCCGCTAAAGACAGATTTTAAATTAGTTTAATAGCACAGCCATTCCAGAAGAGTCATTCATTTCATATTTCTCTTCTCTGTGCCTGAGCCCACCTTTCCTCCATTGTTTATTTCTGTAGACTCCTAAGACAGTGCAGGGGAGGAAAAACTTCTTCTCTCTACATCCTAGGTTCAAATTAAACTGGCAAAAGACAGATTAACAAGAGAAAAACAGAGTTTATTAACACATACAGTGTGTATGCATATGAGTAACTCAGAGGAATGGTTAGAACTTGGGCTCAGATAGCATCTTCACAAAGAACTATAAATTCGTAGAAGAGCGACAAGACAAGGGAAAAAGGTTTTGGGCTTTCCTGCATGGTAAACTGTGGAAAGGTAAATATATGGGGAAACCTAATGGAAGATAAGATTGTTTTAGTAAGGTGTTTCCCCCCCCTTTTTTATTATATTTATCATTAGATCTATTTCTGTCAGTGGATGTGGACTCTCCTGAAAAAAAAAAATTACAGTTTGTATTGTTAGCAGAGCCTTTTCCTGAATCCTTCTCCACTCTCAATGCACCATAGATAATCAACAATATATCTTTTGAGATGGTTTGATACAAAGATGTTCAAATGTGCAACAGAGAATATGTTAAAAAATGGTACTTTGTGCTTACTATGTGCCAGGCACATTGCATACATAAGGTCATTTAACTTACCCAGAGATCTCCATTGATAGGTATTAATCTCCTCATTTTGTAGATGAAGAAAATGAGGATCGGAGAAGTTACTGACTCTGACAGTAGGTCCCACAACCAGAAAGTGCCAACCCAAGCTCTGCCCCAGGTGTGCCTGCCTCCAAAGCCTATGCTCTTTGCCGCAGGCCAAGCCGCTTGCTTTCGCATGCGTCCCCGCGCTTAGATGCACTGTCATTTCTGAAGGAAGTCGTTCCATTTCCAAAGTTATGAGATCTCACAAGGAGCCTGCAGTGTTTCCTTAAGAACCGCACTAAATCAGTGGCTGTTTTTAAAGCAACGAATATATCAAAGTCAGTAAGGTAACTCATGAGTACTCCTCTTAGTCCTGTGTCTGGGCTGATAAGAGTCTCTGCTGATTGAATTTAAGCCTGCTTTTAGGCAAATGTGGGGCAGGGCAGACTCTCCTGTTTCTTTCTTTTTTTTTCTTTTTTTTTTTCTTTTTTGGTCTGCTGTTTCTCAGCTGTCTTGAGCTCAAAATAATCCTTATACCAAAATGGCGTATTTTGGGTGGCATATTCTGAACTTCTACAACAGTATTTTTAGAGGCATTTCGTGTTCCCTCTAGTTTCTCTTTTGCCTTGGACAGTGAGGTTTGGTAGCAAAAACACCAGGCTTGGAGCTAGGAGACTAGAAGGGCAGGTGTGCAGATCCTGGGCCAGCAACAAGGCTCCTGGAGAGTCACTGACTTTCTCGGCCTCCGCATGTGGTTAAGCTAAGGGGTCGGATTCAGTATCTAACCTCTAAGATTCATTTATTCCTTTGTGTGACTGGTTCAGTCAATACATAACCAGGAGACAGAAATTACACCATATTTGAACAGAGAGATTTAATATACAAATTATTAATTGGACAGGTGAAATATTTTTAAAAAGCATACTGAAGTTTATGAATGCAGGGAGCAGTTGCCACTCCTAGGGATAGGGGAATAAAGGGAAGAAATGGGAATTATTATAACTTAGAAACTCAGAGAAAGGGCCTCATGGAGCTATAGTTCAGATCTCTGGAGAGTGGCCCTGGCTGGATGCTGTTGGTGTGGGCGAGGAGGGAAGGGCAGGATGTGGCTGGTTCTGCTAACAAGATTCAGATGCTACCATGGAAAGACATTGCTGCTGCTAGTGGAGAAGTTATTTCTCCGGTAAAATTTACAGGAGCAGAAAGCACAGGTCTCTCTCTTCCTTGCTTCTCTAACCTTCAAGCCTCTTTCTAGCGTCCCCTACTGGCAAGGCCTAGCCGGGAGTGGCCAGCAAGGCACAGTGTGGTTAGTGGACAGAGTAAGGGCTAGAAGGATGGCTTCCTAGAAGGGTGGCTTCCGAGCTGAGAGACTGGCTCAGTGTTTATAGCTTAATAACTGGCACAGTGTTCATCGCTGGGATTGCAAATCGGTGTCCTGGAAGGGTCACTCAGGCTTGCTTGGTGGAGATGAGTCATGGCAGTGGCAGATGGTTTTAAGATACCCTCAATGGTGAGCAAGGCAGTCCTGCTAGCCACAACAATGGCTCAGAACTGAGAAGATTAAGTCTGCAGGGAACCAGATGTTGAAAACCCTTGGCTGGTCAGAGCTGGATCAGGCAGATCAACTCATAGTCTAGCCGAGAACACTGGCCCACACATTATTGCAATACAGCATGACACATACTATGCGTCGGGTTTGTACATTGTGATTCATTATCTCTAATGTCAGTGACCTGATATAGTGGGAAATCAGTAAATCTTCTGAGCTGGGGGCTGGGAAATTGATGAAATAGGGGGAATAGAAAATCCTCACTCTGTCATTTCTCTGTGACTCTTCCACGTATGCAGAGAAACCGCCCCAGGAGAGAACCCAGGAGCACACGCTTGGCAGTTTCCCCTGGAGTTCCTCGTCTGGCTTCATTCAGGTCTTTGCCCAAATGTCCCATCTCCATGAAAAGTTCCTGAATCACCGTATTTAAAATTGCCACCTTCCACACCGGCTCTCCCTATTCCTCCCTCTACCCCACCACCACTTTGCTGCATTATGTTTTCTCTGTAACCTTTACCAGTAGCCCACTTGTTATATATTTTACTCACTTTTTTGTTTACTCTCTTTCCTACTTCCAGAGTGTAAGCAGGGATTTTCATGTGTTTGCACCCTGTTGCTTCCCTGATAGCAGGCATTTAATAAATACTTGTAGACTCACAGGCATATTTCATGAAGCGACGTCATATACTGAAAAGAAAAAGGAGCTAACATATTTCATGGCTTTGAGCAATATAGAAGTGAAGAGTTATAATGCAGGCGAGTGCAGAAAATTTTAGTGTAAATCATTAACACCAAAGTTATCATCTCATTTCATAGAATAAAATAATAAAAGTTATTATAATGGCATCCCCATGTTAACTGCAGCATTGTCTACAGAAACAACCTAAGTGTTCAGAGGAGAACAAATGGATAAAGAAAATGTGATTTATGGATTTGTTATACACATGCACACACAGTGGAATATTATTCAGCCATAAAAAAGAACAAAATCTTGTCATTTGGAACAACATGGATGGACTTGGAGAGCATTATGCTAAGTGAAATGCTAAGTCAGACAAAGGCAGATACCGTAAGATCTCACTTATGTGTGGAATCGTAAAATGAAACAAAACACCAAACTAATAGATACGGAGAACAGGTTGGTGGTTGCTGCAGGGAGTGGCGGTTGGTGGTTGCGTGAAAAAAAGTCAAAAGGTACAAACTTCGATTTTAGAATAATTAAGTCTTCGGCCGGTAACGTACAACATGGAGATAATGTACAGCATGGCAACTATACGTAATCACACTATATTGCCTATTTGAAAGTTGCTAAGAGAATAAATCTGAAAAGTTCTCGTCACAAAAAAAAAAAAAAATTCTGCAACTGTGTATGGTGACAGATGTTCGCTAGATGTATTGCAGTGACCATTTCACAATGTATATGAATATTGAATCAGCATGTTGTACACCTGAAACTAATATAATGTATGTCAGTTAACCTTCAATAAAAATTAATTAATTAATTAATTAATTAAAGAAATCTGCCACTGGGAAGATAAAGCAGAGCGTGGTTAGAGTTCTGCTTTTGGGGACCTACCTTCAAGCCCATGTACCAGCTAATTGCAGCTCTTATACTGGTCCTTCCTAGACACATCTGCATAAATAAAGCACCTGCAGGTCTAGGAGAGGCTTCCTTTCTGTGAAAGACAATTTATATTCATTGTTTGATTTGCAGTCAAGGCTGGGCAAAAGGGTACTTCTGAAATTTGTCTTTAGCATTTTGTCTGCATGAAAGCCATTCTGCAAAGTTTCCTCCCTGGGTTTAGTCAATACTGTATATACTTATCACAATCTTTGATAATGAGCGAGCATGCAATATTTAATAGGCAAGGATTATCCGTCTGCTTCTGGAGGTTTGCCACCTCTGTGAGGATGCTGGCTTTCATTAAAATACCATATACATGTCTACAGCAATATATTTATATGATAGCTTAAATTAACTGATTTTATTATAAGGCAAGTTGTAGTTCCATGTGCTTAAGAAAAGACAGCTCATTGGTGCTCTCTTCCACATTCCCCTAAGAAATTTGAACATTGGAAAAGGCCCTTTTGGGATGTATAATAAAATTTGGATGTTTAAAAAATAGCTCATCTTATTGGCAATTGCTGTTTTTCACATGCACTGTCTTCTTCCTTCCCAATGGTCCCTGTTCCTGCTTTGCTTAAAAATAAAATGACAGCCTTTCCTTCTCCTGTGGATTATGTACCTAAAAGAGTAGACTTTACGAAAGGCACAGCAAACCCAGTTACGGTTCATCTACTTTAATATGTGTACAATGTGTAAACCCATGAGACTGGTTTTTTTTTTTTTTTTTAATAGCATTCCTATGAAGTCGAATTTGTACAGAACTTCTAATTTGCCATGAACATCTGTCACATTCCAGCTTTTATGTCAGTGACGTGGCATTTCTAGGATGCATAAAAATGGGCGTCTGATTTTCTAAAACATCACATGGTCTCTAACAATTGTATTCTTTCTCTCTCTCCCCCCTCCTCCCCGCCCCCAGGGCTGATAGTCTACCTAGGAATGATGGCAGGGGCCTTCATCCTGGGGGGTCTGGCCGATAAGTTGGGGAGGAAGAAAGTCCTCAGCATGTCTCTGGCCGTCAACGCATCCTTCGCCTCTCTCTCCTCCTTCGTGCAGGGATACGGAGCCTTCCTCTTCTGCCGACTCATCTCGGGCATAGGGTGTGTAATCTCAGAGCTTCCTGCACCACTGGATCTTCCTACACCACTGCTCCACCCATCCTGGTACTCGGCTCTGACTGGTACCTCCGGAAAATCCTGAACTGAGTTTTTTGTTCAGCTTCCAAGATACTATATTAAAGTTGAACCTTAGAAAGGGGCCAGGTTGTAAAGTCAGTGTATAATATCAAAATAACTTGATGTTGCCTTGGCCAGTCTTTCAGATTCACTGGGTTGATTCACCACAGCCTAAGGGTGGGATCTAAGCAACTTGGTTTCTGCTATGACCATTTTTGGTATATGACTTGATTCTTTCTTTCTGACATTTTCTCTCTGCAGTATTGGGGGTGCTCTGCCCATTGTTTTTGCCTATTTTTCTGAATTCTTATCTCGGGAGAAGCGAGGAGAGCACCTCAGTTGGTTGGGCATCTTCTGGATGACCGGGGGCATCTATGCATCTGCCATGGCCTGGAGCATCATTCCACACTATGGTGAGCACTTGCTTTAGGACTGCCCTGCCCCCCTGCCCCGGGGCCCTTGTTGCTATGGTGCCTGTGACATTTCCTGTTCTCAACCTTATTCCCTACATTCACACAGAGTTCCTGTGTATGACCTTGATCTTTCTAAAGAACTGACACACTGGAGACACATTGCTAATTTCAGTATATGTCTTTCTGGAAATAATATAGTCTGTCCTTCCCCACTTCTTCCCTCCTTCCCTCCCCTCTTCCTCTTCCCTTCCTTTTATTTGAAAGGATTTCACCTGTTATCTCCTCCAGTTCTCCTCCCCTGAAAAAGTTATAATCCTGTCGTATAGATGATGTAACAGAAGCCAAGGGAACTTGGTGATTTGGCCAAGGTCACACCCCTGGCATGACCTTGAGTCCTGATGTTCCCCCCTACCACCCTGAGCCCCCATGCAGTACTCTCGTAGACTGCGGAAGTAGAACAGCCCCTCCAGACAAGTCTCGGTTTTCAGCCAGGACAATTTTATTATCCTGGATAATTTCAAAAAATGGATTCTCTAGACAGAGGTCTGGTAATGTTAACTTTCACTGTCGGTTTGATTAAAATTAAAGTAGGGAGAAGGCAGCAGTTTTGAATTTGATTATGCCTTTTGAGTCTCTCGGGCAATAAATACCATCGACATCCTTCAAAATCATTTTTGGCAAACCACTAATTATGGGTGTAGGCTTTGCCATGAAGTAGAATCCTATAGACCTATAGGGGGTAGCAGACCACTGCCCTGAAGCTAACCGACGCTCTCTGCTTCCCTTGTTTTAAGTCTGATCCTCTGTGTTCTGAGCCACAGGAGGCTTCACGTATATCTTTTTAAAGAAGTTTTAGTACAGACAGTGCCTATGTATCAGTTAAGGTAAAGCTGGGGGCGTTACCACGATAATCTAATAACCCCTGAAATCTCAGTGGTTTAACACAATCGACAGTTCTCCCTCCTGTAGAGTCTGGCTGATGTGTCTGATCTGCGAGTGGCTCTGTCCCATTGATAATTTGGGGACTCAGACTCCATCTAGCATGTGTTTCATCATCTTCAACGTGGAGCTTGAGGGCCTCTGGTTTGGGAAAAGAACATGGGCAGTTGCACATGGGTGGTTTAAAGAGCAGGCTAGGGAGTGGAGCACATCCTTTCTGCTCACGTCTCATGGCCCCAAATCTGTAATATGATCACACCCCACTGCAGGGGACACTTGGAAATGCCACCTAGCTGTGTGCCCGGAGAGAAGAAACGCCTCCCCTCCCTCCGTAATTCTTGCTATAGCATCATTTCCCCTGTTAACTAATGCAGATGTGTGAACACTGAGAAACTATTTCTACATTTAAATTATGTGAGTAAAACCCTTTTTGGAGAGGGAGTACAATTACAGTCTGGATCAAAGCTGAGTCAAAGCAGTGGTGCTGTGTAATTTGGGACGAGTTGCTCCATCTCCTCCAGCCTTGGTTCCTTTACCTACAAAACGGAGTGGGGAAGGAAGCAAAGAGAACTGACTGTAGCAAGTTGTCCAGCCCTAATGTTCTGCAACGCTTGGGATGCAAAGGGCAGCGTTGGACTTGCTTCCCTCATAGGAAGCACCAGCAACTCTAGGCCTCCTACATGCAGACTGTTTGCATCACATGGGGTTGAGGAAAGGTCTTTGGCTCCCCTCCGATTGGACCAGCTTTGGTCATGTGCCCACTTCAGCCAATTGCTGTACCCCAGAGGATACCAGGGTCTGAATGGTTTCCATACATTTTATTCCTCACTCCTGGCACTGGTGCCGGGGTCGGTCCCACCCAAACCACATGTGTGCGTGGAGACGGAAGGACTGGGGGATGTCGTGAGGGGAGCAACCCATGATAGTCACTATAAACCACATCATTTTCTCAATTCATTTTACACACCCAAACACATACCAACATCTGGGTGTCTGGTTTCTAAGAAAGCAATAAAATCATTCATGTTGGGAGCACGGTGACCAAGACTGAATGGGATGCCCACGGTAGAGGGGCTGCATGGCTGCTGGCTGACCACTGCTGGACAGTATCAGGGTTTGTGTTTAAATATTTTACCCCAAATGGACAATTTTTTTTCATTTGTATGCCTATTTGAAATCTGTGACTTTTACATTCCATTTAAAATAATACAAGTTTCTTGGATGATCTGGCTCAAATGAAAGAGGCATTAGCTTGGGGGAAACCCATCCTAGAAATATGGTGGACTTGAATCACAGTCTAACAGCAGTGATTGTTTATTTTAAGCCTCATTTTACCAGGACTAGATGTTTTGTCCATAGTGAACCGGACATCTGACGATATTTCTCAATACATCTAAGACATTAATCCTCTAACCGCTCCCTGCCTCCCTTCCCCTCAGCAGAGCAAATGCAAAGGTAGCTACAGAAAAGAGACTGATGTTTGTGCATGGCTGTGCTACCCATTTAATTGTTTTTGCAAGAGTGAAGGGATAGGAGGTC